>NC_080090.1:68032238-68347596 GCF_950005125.1 Chionomys nivalis
GAACTAGCTCTTGTAGACCAGGCTGGTCTCGAACTCACAGAGATCCGCCTGCCTCTGCCTCCCGAGTGCTGGGATTAAAGGCATGCACCACCACCGCCCGGCTATGGATGACTCTTTTTCTCCCAAGCCTGCATAGAACCTTCTAGTACTATTAGAGCTAGCCAGCATGGAGGAATCTTCTGGGTCAGTACCATCTTGGTTTCTCCATGTCCTGTGACCAATGTGTGTGCCGTCTTAAACAATAGAGTCTTGTTGGAGCCATGCCACACAGAAGATCACGTTCATCCCAGAAGTCAGAGGTTGCCAAATAAAAAGACCAGCAACAAACGTGAGATACTTCCCCCTGGACCGTCAGTCGGGGTTGTCCAAGAGACCTCAAAACAAGGCCAACTCTCTCCATTGCTCCCGGTTCCCCACTGGAAGCAGTTGGCTTACACTGATGTTATTCACCCAACACTTCTTTTTAAAGCACTGCCCCTTTACCCTCACTGTGGTACCTTGAGTTTCTCTCCCAGGAGAGGGCACCATTACGAGGGTGGCTCAGGAGCCAAGCAAGGGTTGTGACAGCACCCTCTTGGGACTAGTATTGCTCATGTACACACGAGCATACACAATCTTGAGCCCCCTTCTTGGTGTTTAAATACAGCTTGTTTAAAACTAACTTTTGGAGCCGGGCGATGGTGGCGCATGCCTTTAATCCCAGCACTCAGGAGGCAGAGGCAGGCGGATCTCTGTGAGTTCGAGGCCAGCCTGGCCTACAAAGGGAGTTCTAGGACAGGCTCCAAAGCCACAGAGAAACCCTGTCTCGACAAACAAACAAAAAACCTAACTTTTGGGGTCAGGAAAGTGACTCAGAACTTAAGAGCACATTCTGCTCTTCCAGAGGACTAGAGTTTGCTTCTCAGCACCCACATCAGCTGGCTCACAACTGCACATAACTCCAGCTCCAGGGACTCCAGCACCCTTCTGGTTGCTATGGCCACCTACCCACACATGCACATTCTCACACACAGACACATCATTTAAAATAAAATATCGCCAAAGAAAGAAAAAAACAACCTTTGCTCCCAAGTAAAATCAAACTATGAAAAATAATTTTTCATAATTACTTCATAGGACGGGAATGTTTTTGTGGGAGCCACGCTGAGCCTGGCACTGTGCCAGAGAGTAAGGATGCAAAGGTAAGCAGAAAAACACAGGCTCTGTCTTCACAGTGCTCGCAGGCTGCACAGCACCAAGAAACTGCAGGTATTGCCCAGGCCCCCGCTACGAGCGATCCAGGGGCTGCGCTGATTCATTCTCTAGGATGTGGCTTCTCAGCTCAGATGTTTATTAGCCAGAACCAATAAAGAAGATGTTCCCCCATCCTAGGAGACAAATGGGACCCCAAGGGTACCCTCTCTGTCACCACACTCACCCAGATGCTTTCCATGGCCTTGTCAATTTTGGAATGCCTGGGTTCAGATTTCATGTTTGTAGCCAATGCTAACTGTTCTTCTGCCTTTTTCCATTCCTCTTTCTTGGCATGCATGAAAGCAATATTATACAGCACCTGGAAGAGCAGAGGCCACGTGAAACTTGAAACTGCTCCAAAGTCAGGTACCAGGAAGGATTCACACACACACAGAGAATGCCACCTGGACATAGTTCCCTCCCCATCATTCAGGGGCTAGACAACAATTAGCCTAGCTACTGAGTTCTGTCAGACATAGGGGCTGTGTTAAGAAAACATTTTATAGTGGAGTGGTGGTGGCACATGCCTATAATCCCAGCACTCAGGAGGCAGAGGCAGGCATATCTCTGTGAGTTCAAGGCCAGCCTGGTCTACAAGAGCTAGTTCCAGGACAGGCTCCGAAGCTAGAGAGAAACCCTGTCTCGAAAAAACCAAAAATAAATATAAAGAAATGAAAGAGAAGAAAAAGAAAACATTTTATAATGTCTAAAGCCAGTATCATGTGCATTCTTTGAACAGCCCACTAGGTCATGAGGGGCCGAGAACTAGTGTGTTGTCCTAATACAGGGAAGAGGAACTTTCCCAGGGGAGGCAGAGGCAGAGTTGGGAAGAAAAATGAAGGTGTGTGATCTCTAATTCCCATTGTTGCCATTGAACCTAGGTTCCCAGGCCAGGTTCAGGGTGGGCAGAGGTTCCAAGATGCATTGTTCTGTGCCTGAGCCAACAGAACCTAGCTGGGATTGCATGGGTAGCAAGACTGTTGCACAGCAGCGTGCCTGAGCCAACTCATAGTCCAGGTCCAGCACAGCCGGAGAAAGAGGTGGCACACACAGAGCCCCGGGAACACTCTAGCTGCCGTGGCGAGGGAATGGCAGAACTTTCCAGGTCTTTAGTTGGATTGTAGGGCTGTCAGAGTGTGTTTTATTACAACACTGCACAATTTACACAGAACCAATTACACTTTTGGATACACTAGTAAGACAAAGTTATGGAAACGGAGGTGTGACTCTTGAGGCTCAGTTCTGGGGGACACTAAGGTGCTACTTTCTTCTCTTAGATCATGTGCTGTAGGGGACATCAGCTGCCCTGTCTGGAGCAAGAATGGAGGCCTGTTATCCACAAACAATTCTACCCTCCCAGACACACCTGGGTGTGAGATTGGCATTTCCGTGGAGTTAGTGACTGGTGCAGGTGCTGGGAGCAGGATTAACCTCCAGGAGTGAAGCCGTGGACACCTTTCCCACCCATTCCTGAGCACCAATGAGCTGGTGCCTTCTGCATAGGTCTTTGACTTAGAATGGTTAAAATAAGAATCTTTTTTCACGCTTATTTAGTGTGTGTGTGTGTGTGTGTGTGTGTGTGTGTGTGAATCTTGGCACATGTATGGGGCTCAGAAGCCAATTTGTAGGAGTCAGTTCTTTGCTTCTGCCGTGTGGCTCCAGGGGTTTGAACTAAGGTCATTAGTCTTAACAGCAAGCAACTCTTACCCACTGAGCCATCTTGCCAGCCCCAAGGACTCAGGATTTGAATGCATAATATTTTTTAACTTAACAATGGTACAAAAGAGAAAGACATTCAGTAGAAAGAGCACTTCAAAGTTTTAATTTTGATCTTTTCCCAGAGCTAGTGACACACACTACAATGGTCTCTTGCAATTTGGTTAGTGTAGAACCTTGCTTACTGGTCACCCAGGCAACCACAAAGGAAGGCAAGTGACGCACTGTAGGAGGCATGGAGGTCTCAAGGGGTAGGGATGGGGTGTCTCTGTCACCGCCACAGCAAGCAGAATAAAAATCCATGGGGGGCAAGAAGGTAGTTTGGTTCAGCACTACTAAGTAGCCTGTGCTGGTACAAATTTTGAGAGTCAGACCCTGCGCGGTTTATTTCAGGCCTATTTAAGGACAACACAGTTTGGTGGAAACTTTCCCGGGGATAATTAACTCAACCCTGTGGGCACACTAAAGCACAAAGTTAGCTAAATAAAGACCAGATGTGACCACACTGCAACCCTTTGTAAAGTACACGTGACACCTTCCGTAAAGATAGGGTCTGTAGATTGAGAAGAACGGACTCGTGATAAGGGTCTGGGGAAGGATCCAGGGGGGGTTGGGCCACACAGCACTAGAGTCACCAGGCTATTAACCATGTTCACCCCTAGCCTTCTGGATGGATAACGGGTTGTGCATTCTTTACTTCGAAGGAACAACCCTGTGTGTTTAACAATTCCAGGTTTTCTGTGGGCACAAGGACCTCTGGGCTTCCTACAACACACTAATGTGCTATGCCATAGAATAGTGATGTACATGGTATAGGTGTGTTAAATGCAGTTTTTACTTAAAATGGTTGTTATCCTAACTGGGACTGAGGAGTAGCTCCATTGTACCCGCTTAGATGTGCAAAGCCCTGGATGTCCTGCCTAGTACTACATAAACCCTACTGGAGGTGCATGCCTGTGTTCTGAGCACCCTTGAGGGGGAGGCAGGAAGATCAGAAGTTCAAAGTCATCCTTGGCTACACACCAAGTTTAAGGCTAGCCTGGGCTATAAGAGTCCTATTCAGAAAGAGGGAGGGAGGGAAAGAGAGAGACGGAGACAGACAGACAGACACACACACACAGAGAGAGAGAAAGACAGAGAAGGGGCAGAGAAGGGGGTGATTATCTGGACAGAACCTGTCATCGTAAATTGAGAAGCATCTGCCCTAACCTTTCCACAAAGTGAGGACAGAGATCACAAAGAGCTTCAAAGTTGTTCTCATTTTTCTCTCAGTTACCTTCTCTTGAGGCCTTTCCCTATAACCAGTATTTCTAACTAGACGGACCTTAGGGGCCTTCACAAGAAATGGCTTCACAAGAAAGTAGGGAAAGGACTAGTTTCCTGCTTCCTGAGTCATTTCAACCCCAACTACAGTAGAGACTCCCTGCTGTGAAGTTCTGCCTGCCACCACAGAACACAGTTCTTTCTAGAGCTGTTTGCTCCCGCCCCGTATGTGGAAGTGGCAAGTGGCCCTCAGCAGGATGGTTGACAATGTTTGGAGACCACAAGGTGAGCACCACAAGATGAGGCAGGATGCTCATGGCATCTAGTGGGAAGAGGCCAGAGAAAGGGCCAAAAATCTCCTGAGGTCAGCCCTGTAACAAAGCGTCTGCTCCAACTCAAGAGACCCACGGTCTTTGGGAGCTGGTTTCATGCCAGCCAATTCTCAGAGCCAAGTCCTCATCTTCCTTTGTGAGCCATGGCATAGCTGTGCTTCTGCTGCAGGGCAGGTTGGTCCACAAGTCCCCAGGGATAGAATCTATTTTTACTTGCGAGCTCTGAGCAACTCTCGGGACACTTCACTTCTTGTGCCTGAGAGACCGAAGCCAGAGAGATGCTGTTTGTTCGACCATGCTTCTAAATAAAGGTCCGTGACATTGGCGGGGGTTTTCATTTTCAAAGTTAGTGATTTATATTTGGAAGTTTGATGGGGAAGGTTATTCGGGGAAGAAAAGTTCATAAACTCACAAGCCAAAGCCAGCCATGCCTGTCCTTTTTGGTAACACAGGAAAGAGGTTGTCCTTGTTTGGAGAACTTCACCACACCGTGTACTTTGTACTGTTCATTGACAGACTTGTACCAAATGACCCACAATTTCTCTCTGAGTGTTAAGTACCCAGATGGGTTACAATGGGTTCCTCAGAGAGAGAACCCGTGATTTTGGATCTGTCAGTAAAATGCTGAACAAATAGTTTGCCAGCTTGAGCTGCTAAATAAAATATGCAAATTCCTGCAAATAAATGTTCTCACAGGCTGGCACACTTCTGTCTGGTCTCCCTTCCAGAGCACACAATGACCTTGTTTTTGCACAGGCTTTTGAGTCTGAAATCAAGAAAATGCTCGTTCTCAGGTAACTAATTACTCTGTGAGGAGCCTGAAGTCATTGTGTCTCCCTCCTCTCTCATTCTCTTTTTTTCCCCTCCCCTTGCCAAGCTTGGGATCAGGTCCTGGGCCTCGTACAGACTAGGCAAACACCTTATCTCAGGGTGTTTCCTTCACAGGGCGCCCGAGTCTCAAGGCACAGGAGTTGGCAGGACTTCGCAGGCCTCTGCAGGTGCTAAGACCACTGTGTTTCTGAAATGTCCTCTCCAGGCCCTCCTGTCCCTGCCCTTCTTACCTCACACGCAAACAGCTTGAACTGTAGCCCCAGAATCTTGTAGTCTATCAGCTGGTTCCCTCGGAGCTGAGTCAAGGCCTCTTTAAGGTCTTTGATAGCTAAGTCATATCTGCAGGGCAGGAGGGGGTAGGGAGAAGTAAGTCAGTCTGTCCAGGTCACAGAGGAAGAAACGCAGAATCCACGTCTCTCTGCTTCTCCATTCTCCATCCGTCCCACTGGAAGAAGCCTATTTCGCTTGACCAGTTCTACCTTTCCACAGACCCTGAGACCAAAGATTCTACAGATGAGTTGTAATTTTGCAACCTGGAGACCCTCAGTCTATGACAGTCATGGGGGTTTTCTTCTCTATGGGCTGTGTACACAATTTCCAGTTTCTGATGACCCCAGTGACCTTCAAACCCAGCTCTCACTCTCCCTGGAGACCTCCAAGCAGTACTGCCCCTGCCCACCCTGTTTCTCTTTGGAAGCTTCTCGGGGCATATTCAAAGCAGACCTGACCACCCTCACTCAGGTCAGAGCTGCCCGGCACAGCTACCAGCACTCCCTTGTCACAGTCATAGCTGTGGGAATCCTCCTCCTGCCCGCCACCTCCTTCTGTGTCTTTACTCCCACACGTATCCTGTGGAGGAGGAGAGCCTAGACTTCCTGGCCCCCTCTCCGTGAATGCACAGGCCCTGTGTGGCTGTTTCCCTGACGCCAGGAGGGGGGCAGGTGGAGGCACAGGTGTCTTGTTCCCCGAGCAGGTGCGATTTCCACTGTGTTCCACAGCCTGTCGGGGAGCAGGGGAATCTCAGAGGGCACACTTTAAAGTGTCACAGCTCTAACAGATGTGCCGTGCTCCCCGGGGAGCTAGCTGAGCAGGTGGACTTCAGCTGTGGAGATGCCCTAAATCCATCTGGCACTGTAGGGACTCAGCAAAGCCCTCCACGCCATTCTCTGTCTCATCAAGATGTCCACAGTGTGAAGAAGAAGAAGAAAGGACGCATAACCCAGACTGCTTGTTTTGTGTGAAAAAGCTAGGTGGGGTTAACCCTGCTAAAGTCCTTTTGTTGCTATTGTCTATCTTTTGAAATAGGGTCGTATGTATCCCAGGCTTGTCTTGAACTCAGTTTGCAACCTGGGATAATCCTAAACTTCTGATCCTCCTGCCGCTACCTCCTGAAAGTCGGACTGTTCCCAGGTTATGCTGGAGACCAAGTGACCTAGGGCTTCTTGCTTGCTAGGTAAACACTCCACCAGCTGAGCTACAGTCTCAGCCCGAATGCCCATTGTTAAACTTGTCTTTGCACAAAGCATCTGCTTGGCAGCCCCCTCCTCCTCTGCTTCAGCTTCTCTCCTCATCCCAGTTCTTGTGGATCCCAGCTGTACCTGTGGTGAGGAGCTCAGCTTTCACACAGCCCTGGACCCCACTGCAAAGGGTCAGTACTTAGGAGAAGCCCGAAAGACGCTTAGTTCTGGCTCCTGCTGGCCTTCTTCGGAGTTCTCTTCTGTGCCATCTGGAAGCTTCCTCAGAAGCAGCCACACCCCCAGGGTGGGCAGGCTCTACTCCAGAGGACTTTTCTGTGCCATTTCTGTAGCAGGCCCTGCAGAGATGCCTTAGTAACCACTGAAGCTGCTGCTTGCTTCTGCTACCAACACACCCATGGTCAAGCATCCTAGAGTTCATACGCACACTCTCCAGGATAGTAGAGTCTCAGAATGCTGCCCATGCATCTCCAACAGGTAGACAGGCCAATCCACCCACCTTTCGCCCAGCAGGAAGAAGGCCTGCTCCCCTTTCTAAGCCAGTTCCGCCTTGTTCTGAAAGGTCTCAGCACGCTTCCACCTCCACAGTCCTAAGAGCCAGAAGGTCCATGATGTGGAGGACAGCTTACAGACCCTATCTTTTTGGGATGACAAAGTTGGGGACAGAGAGGTTTGATGGGAGGGAGGGAGTCACCCTGAGCTACCATCTGCTGCTTGAGAAATGCCTCTGTCTTTTTTCTGCTAGAATTGAAGATAAGAAAGCAACACAACCCTGAAATCAGACGAGGGGGTAGTGGAGAGGAAAGAACCTTCCTTGGTTAAAAACAAACCCCACTGCCGTGGGAAGGAATGCCCAGCCCACTCAGCACTAAGTCCCCCCCTCTAGGTCACCATGCCCTTCAAGCCTGTTCACAGCACTAACCTAGCTTTGTTCTGAGCCACCATCATAGCCCTGGCGACTGGTTTCTCCCTTTAATCTGTACCTTCCTCGAAGCAGAAACTTGCTTATATTCATTTAACTAATCCAACAAGAGTGGGTTTGTAAAGATTTCTGGACATAGTGTATACCTGTGATCCCAGAGTTTGGGAGGTGGAGGCAGGAGGACCAAGAGATCAAGGCCAACCTCAGCAACAGAAACACTGTCACGAACAAACAAATGACTTAACAAGAAGAGAAGAGAAGGGAAAAAACAAAAGAAAAGAGGGAACAGGAAGGCGCTCAATTGTAAAGCGTTTATTCCTCAAGCACGAGGACCTGAGTTCAGATCCCGAGGACTCACGAAAACAAAGTCAAACACAGGACTAGAGAAATGGCTCAGTGGTTAGGCACTAGCTGCTCTTGCTGAGGACTGGGGTTTCCTGCCAAGCACTCACATGACAGCTCATAACCATCTATACCTTCAGCTACAGAGGTCTGATGCAAGCAGTGGCCTCCATGGCATGCATGGGATACACACACATACCTGCACACAAAACACTCAAACACAGAAAATCATCATCATAATAAAAGCCAAGTGTGGCAGAATGTCCTGTAACCCCAGGTCTGGAGAGACAGAGACAGGCAGATAGACAGGTCATGGAGACCTACTGGTCAGCCAGATATAAGCAAAGTGGTCAAATTCATGTTCGGTGAGTGAGCTCTGGCCTTGGGCCACATTGGGAGGCTTTGCTCTGAGGGTGTTGTCAGCCTGAAAAGTTGAGTGCTCAGTTGTTGCTAAGAGCAGCCACAGGTGTGGTCAGTTACCTGACTGGGAGTAAAACCAAAGTCTTCTAGGAAGTCACAGACACAGAGCCCCTCCTGAGAGAGAGGGCCCTGGGTAGGGGAGAGGCAGAGGCGGCTGCCTCCATAGACAGTGTGGTCGTTCACTTCTCAATATTCTCTTCTCATGCCTGCTTCCTGCATCCAGTATCCTCTCCAGAAGTCTACACTATATACAAAGGATACAGAGGCTAGTGCAGCCCACCCCCAGCCTATACAACCTCAGAGGATAATGGAAGGAGGCCTTCCTTTTCATTAGCTCTAATAACCTATGATGAAGCGACAATAGAAAAAAGAGACAGGCTGCCAGAAGGAATTTCTACGTGAAAATATCTCAAAGTCTCAGAGCCAGGAAGGCTAAGATTTTGAATGACTTAGGGGAAAAAAAAATCTAGAACTAAAAAAGTCAGACATGGTGGCTTATAGTCCTAGAATTTGGGAATTGAAAGCAAGGGGTTGGGCTGGAGAGATGGCTCAGAGGTTAAGAGCCTTGCCTGCTCTTCCAAAGGTCCTGAGTTCAATTCCCAGCAACCACATGGTGGCTCACAACCATCTGTAATGAGGTCTGGTGCCCTCTTCTGGCCTGCAGGCATACACACAGACAGAATATTGTATACATAATAAATAAATAAATATTTTTTTAAAAAAAGAAAGCAAGGGGTTAGGAATTCAAGGCCATTCTCTGCTAACATAAAACCCTGTCTCCAAAGCAAACGGGTGGAGAAGTTGAAGAGAGGGAAGGAAGAAGAAAAGGGAAGCGGTGGGGAAGACCCAGAAATAAGATGCAGGACGCCATCTGAATGATGATGGTTAAATCTGAGAAAACTAATCTACCAGATTTAATCTTCAGTTCTGCAGCTCTCTAACGTGGAAACGACAGTAAGTCAGCATGTTCTCAAGCCCGACCTAGCTCCTTTCTCCTGCTCCAGCCTTTGGTGGTGTTTTCACTAACACCTGGTTTTGGGGGACTTGCACGTGGAAATCCATTTGTGAACCTTAAGGTCCACCTTCCCTTAAAGGACTCACCAGCACCCATAGCCAGCCAGCAGCTGTGTGTTGTGAGCACGCCCGCCCCAGACCTTGTCAGGGTGGCCGCCTCTGAGGTCCCCTTCCTTCTAATCCTTTCCACCAGTGCCACCCGATTCAGGCCCTCGTTTGTAGTGAGGACAACCGTGTTCACTTCCAAATCAATTTTGGGGGTACCTGTCTTGTTCCCTTTGTTCATATTCTAGAGTGACTTCAAAATCCCCATCTCCATCATCTGCTTGAGTCATTCCAGGGACTGAGCATCCAGCTCCCTCCCCATTCAGGCCATCCTCTGCTGCCTCCCCTGTCCCCCTCTATGCCCTGTGTCCCACCCTCACCATGCTCAGGCCAGTTTCCCTGCTGGAAAGGTTCTTCCTTCCTCTCAGCCAGTTTCCTCTCCCCTAGAGCCTGGGTACACACAGGCGGACACTTTCCAGAGTCAGTTTGCTCCCTGACTTTGCCCAGAGTATCTAAAATTCACCTTCGAATATTATCCCTTTGTTATTTATATACTTGGTCTTTGGGCATTAGAGGGGAGAATAGAGGGTTAAGGTTAAATTCATTTTGTGTTTTTGTTTTCTACTGTTTTGTTTGTTTGTTTGTTTTTCAAGACAGGCTTCCCTGTTTAAGACAGCTCTGGCTGTCCTGGCACTCACTCTGTAGACCAGGGTGACCTCAAACTCAGAGATCCGCCTGTCTCTGCCTCCCAAGTGCCTGGGACTAAAGGCATGTGCCACCAAGTTCGACTTTTCCCTTTTTCTTTTCTTCCTTCCTGACTTTCTTTGTGTGTGTGTGTGTGTGTGTGTCCTTTTTCTGCCTTATTGACTGTAAATACCCAGAACATGTACAGTGTGATGAGGGAAGGGACTTCACTACACCCTACCCTCCAGAACCTACTGGATGATGCACTGACCGATGCCCTTCCAGTCTAGAGTCTGTGCAACAAATGGGTTTTGTCCTAACACATGTTTTGAAACCACTTTTTGAAATTTGCCATGCATTGTGAACTTTTTCTGCTAGACTATATATACTATTTGTCTGTATTAACTTATACACACACTGCTAATAGTCTGTATTCTTAATTTTGTGATTGGGTCATCTCCCCTACCCCTACCCAATAATTTAAACTGGGCTTTGCAGACACACTCAGCAGGGGTGACGCTAGCCATTGATTTGATTTGATGATTTCACAAGGACCCTTGTTTGGGGACTGCTGAGTCCCTCACAGAGAGGTACAGTGGGTGTCCTCATTAAGGACACTGGTGGGAGGCCCAGCAGCTCCCAACCAGACAGCTCATTGTGGTTGTGCCCCAGATGTTGCCTCCCTTCCCTAGTAAAGTCTCTTGCGAGCTATTTCTTGCATAAATGCCCAGAAAAAGCTAGCCACTGGGGCTGGAGAGAACCTACTGAATACTAGGGATACCAGCTCAAAGATCCACGGAGGTTGTCACACACAGACACACGCGCGCGCGCACACACACACACACACATACACACACACATGTGCGCAGTGGGTTAGCCTTGGACCACTCACTTCTCCATGCTGTAGTAGAGCATTCCTCGCTGGAAGTAGGCCACTGCCAGGTGCTTGTCTCTGTTGATGCTTTTGGTGAAGGCCTGCAGGAAGAAGGGTCCATACTCATCACAGAGCCCGCAGAGAGGAAGTGTAAGAGCAGCCCCAGGGAGAGGCAGGCAGGTGTGTCATAATGATTCAGCAACTCAAGGTGACAAAATTGGCTTGGGGTACAGACATCTTGGGTCGCAATGCCCTGGGGTGTTGCTTCCTCATTTCATAGCCTGTGGTAAATTACCTAACCTCTCTGAACCTCAGTTTTTTTTTTTCCTCTGTGAAATAAGTGATAAGGCTAGATATCTCAGCAGTTAAGAGTGCTTGCTGCTGAGCCGCCGATTACAGTCCAGCCATGGCCAAGTCCAAGAACCACATCACACACAATCAGTCCCGGAAATGGCACAGAAACGGCATCAAGAAACCCCGGTCAGCCGGGCGGTGGTGGCGCACGCCTTTAATCCCAGCACTTGGGAGGCAGAGGCAGGCGGATCTCTGTGAGTTCGAGACCAGCCTGGTCTACAAGAGCTAGTTCCAGGACAGGCTCCAAAACCACAGAGAAACCCTGTCTCGAAAAACCAAAAAAAAAAAAAAAAAGAAAGAAACCCCGGTCACAAAGATACGAATCTCTCAAGGGGGTTGACCCCAAGTTCCTGAGGAACATGCGCTTTGCCAAGAAGCACAACAAGAAAGGCCTGAAGAAGATGCAGGCAAATAATGCAAAGGCCATGAGCGCACGTGTGGAGGCCATCAAGGCCCTGGTGAAGCCCCAGGTGGTGAAGCCCAAGGTGCTAAAGGGCCCCAGCCGCAAACTCACCCGCCTGGCTTTAATTGCTCACCCCAAGCTTGGGAAGCAGATTAGAAGCTACATGGCCAGGGGTCGTAGGCTCCAAAAAACAAAGCCCAAGGTTCAAGCCAAGGCAGAGGCCTCAGCTGCAGCTCAGGCTCCCAAAGGTGCCCAGGCCCCTGTGAAGGCCCCATAAAAAAGGTCTCAGTCTGCCAATATGAAGACAGATGGACTGGTGTGAACACCTACACAGTATTTGCAGATGTTCAGGACCTTATGCTGTTTTTACAAATAAACTTGAGGCAAGTTCTCTTAAAAAAAAAAAAAAGAGTGCTTGCTGCTCTTCCCAAGACCCAGGTTCAATTCCCAGCACCCATATTAGCTCACAACGTCTGTAATTCTAGCTTTAGGGGCCTCCTTGAGAATCAGGTGTGCATGTGGTGTCAAAACATACATGCTATCAAAATGCCCACTCCCATCAAAAAACAGTAATAAAAATAATATGAAAGCCGGGCGGTGGTGGTGCATGCCTTTAATCCCAGCACTCGGGAGGCAGAGGCAGGGGGATCTCTGTGAGTTCGAGACCTGCCTGGTCTACAGAGCTAGTTCCAGGACAGGCTCCAAAGCCACAGAGAAACCCTGTCTCGAAAAGCCAAAAATAATAATAATAATATGAAAGTTATATGTTGTATTTGTTTGATATAAATTTATTGTATAAGTATTTAAATCATTAAAATAATAACAAGAATATTACTAAGAGATTAAGCAGGAAAACAAGGGCAGAGGGAATGAGAGAACTAGCAATAGAAGAATGGGAGAGAAAATCCTGGCCAGTGAGGGTAGAAGTCAGTGATCTGAGAGTGTGTGAGGTGGCCTGTGGCACAGGTTAGCCAAGAGCCCCAAGTCCAGACCAGGATACGAGCACCCAGGGCCTGCGGGGGGGGGGGGGTGCGGGGGGGGGACGGGACTTCATCCAGGATCACTGCCTCCTCTCCCCAGTGTGCTTTGTCTCCACCTCTCCCAGGCTGCAGCCGGCCCCTGAGGGGAGGTGGAGGGGCAGTTCTCCCTCCAGCCAGAGGCTGGGCCAGCGCATGCTCAGTCCCACCCGCTTGCTGACAGTTTGAGCAAATGAGTTGCTGTTTCTCTTCCTGCCCGGATGTGGACGTGTGGACAGTGTTCGTTCACTCGTTCACCTGCCGGTCAGGGGACGACTGGCGAGAACTGCTTCTTTAGAAGTGCTGGGGGTTGGGGAAATGGTTCAGTAGGTAAAAGGCACGCAGCGTGACGGCCTGAGTGTGACCTCAGCCTGGTGTGCAAAGGCCTCATCCTTTAATCTCAGGGCTGGGGAAAGTCTCCAGCAAAGCCTAACCTAAAAGGCAAGTTCTGGGTCAATAAGAGACCCTATCTCAAAATAATAATAATAATAGCACTTACTGTGCCAATCTTGTAGATTTGGGTTGATCACTGGAACCAGATAAAGATGGAAAGAGAGAATTCTACAAAGGTATTCTTTCACCTTAACAGGTGCACCACCCCACACACATACATACATATGTACATACACACATACATATGCAATCAATCAATTAATCAGTAAATAAAAAAGCTAGGTGGTCGCGTCAAATATCTTTAATCAATCCCAGCATTTGGGAGACAGAGGCAGGCAGATCTCTGAGTTTGAGGCCAACCCAATTTTTAGAGTGAGTTTCAGGACAGCCAGGGCTGTTACACAGAAATCTTGTCTCAAAAAAACAGGGATTAAAAAAAAAAATGCTGAAATGACCCATACCCTTGATAGACTTAATGATTCATTTCCAGTGTGATTTCTTTCAGCCAGCCTCAGAACCCTCAGAGGAGCACCCTGTGTTGTTGGTCAGAATTGCTTGAGCTGAACTGATGGGATGCTAAGTGCCTGGAAAGAGGCACCTTACAATCGGATGCAAGGTGGTAAGACAGAGAAAGCACGCGTCCAGGGGGAGTTGGTAAAAGACAGCGGAACAAAACTAAGGAGACTCTTTGGTTAAAGAGAGATCTTGGGGACTGCAAAGTTCTTTGAAATAGCAGAACCCCACCCATCGGATGGCTCAGAAAACCTGTCCTGGGAGTTTTTAAAACTGTCTGCCTGGCCAGGGGCCCTTAGAAGGGGATTCCCAGGGTAGTTCTGAGGAGCTTTTGTTCTTTTAGGGTTTCGGGAAGTGAGGGCCCTTCACTCACCTGCTCGGCTGCAGGCATGTTCTCCAGGATGGTGTACATGCAGCCTATGTTGAAGCAGATCCTCGAGTGGGGGTCCTGCACCTCACTGAAGGCCTCTAGAGCACCCTTCCAGTCCTTCTTGTCGGCTGCCAGCACCCCTTCATTCCAGAGTCTGATGGCCTCAGCCAGGGACATCGTGAGCTGTGTGCCAGTAGGCAGGTATTTCGAGGTATTTCTCACCCTACCTGCAGGGCACTCCAGGCTTCAGGGTGCCAACCTAGCGCTCAGAATGGGGTCTAGCCTCCCTTTGGGTGACTTCATAGTGTCAGGAAGTTTCCCCACCTTTCAGGAACTGACGCATAAGCTAGCATGAGAGAGAAAAGGAAAGAGGAGAGGGCTGGAGGAGGCGGGCTGGAAAAGGGGAAGTATACTAGATGCTGCCTGCCAAGGGCCAGTCAGTTCCTCTAAGTGCTTCTCTATATGCTGGGCACCTCCCATTCATCTCTGCTTCCCACGCCCTCTGTGGCAGCTTCAGGTCAGGGGCACCTCAGCAGGTCTGGCCAAGCACGCCCCTGTTGTCGCTTCTTTCATCCTTGAATGAATTCCTTGCTCTGGGTCTCGGGCTGTTGACAGGCTTCTTTGTGGTCTACGGACACATCTGTTCAGACAACTCAGGCTGGCCTGAGCTCCCTATCTTCTGGCCTCAGACTCCCAGGTTCTGGAGTTATAGGTGTGTAAGTACTACTGTTCTGTTTTAGCTTCAAAATATTGGGGAAAAAATAAATATGCCACACATTTCTGAGACAGGATGGGATGTCTTGAGTATCCATCCACGTCTGAAATAACTTTAAGAGAATTCAGGCAGGTTCGGTTTCTTGGAAATCCTCCAACTGGGAGGCAGACATGACAATAATTATCACCTGCCTGTGGAAACTGAAGCCATGGCTCCTGTGTGATGGCCGATGGGTTCGCTAGTCTCTGTAAACACAGATTTGGGATTCCTTTACGTACTGCCCTGGCGAAGTCAAAGTTAATACAAAAACAAACAAACAAACAAACAAGAACAACAACCAAAACAAAAAAATTCCTGAGGAAAAGCAAGGTAGTGTGTCTACATGTTGAAGTCTGCCCACGTCTGAACTCTTTGGCAGGCAAAACGCATATTAATGAGGGTCAAATATGTGGATATTTCTGAGTCTTGTTTTGTGGCACCGGAAAGAACTCAACACAGGGTTTGTAGGATAAAGATAAAGACAAAAGTGTCATTGCATAGACTTGTCCCTACCTTTGGTGGGCTTTCCTATCTCACGTCTCTGCCTGGTAATCTTCTCAACCACCCAGGTTTATCCATCCAGACTCCTGCCGACATCCCCACCTCTGTGACAGCAAGCACCCAACTCTAGCTTGAGTGATGACAATAGACAATGGAGAGAATTTTTTTTCTTTGTCTTCTCTCCTCCTAAGTACAGACTGTCTTGTTGTGAAATATTCCTTTACACTGTGTGAAGATATGTCACTGTGATTGGTTTAATAAAAAGCTAAGTGCCAATAGCTAGGCAGGATTTTCAGGGCAGAGAGAACACTGGGAAGAAGAGGGAGGCATCTCAGGGAGACTTGGAGGAAGCATGGCATGTAGGAAATGAGATAACAAGCCATGAACCACATGACAGCACATAAATTAATAGGAATGGTTAATTTAAGTTATAAGAGCTAGTTAGCCTAAGCTATTGGCCAAGCTTTCATAGTTAATAATAAGTATCTGTGTGGTTATTTGGGAGCTGGCTGGTGGAACAGAGATAGGTTTACTACACTGTATTTCCTCTCTACCTGTTAAGCTCTTCATTCTCTTGAAAGTTGGGACACTGCCTTTTATTCTCAGATCTTTGACACTGACCCTTAAGAAATGATGGAAGGAGTTTAGAGCCAGGTCTGGTGTCAAAGGCCTGCCACTCTAGCTACTTGAGAGACTGAGACAGAAGGATCCCAAATTCAAGGTCTGCTGGGGCAATCTAGAAAGATCCTGTCTCAGCGTATAAACTGAATAGCAGTTTAGTGCTAGAATTCTTTTTTTTTAAAAGATTTTTATTTATTATGTATATAGGTTTCTTCCTTCATGTATCCTGCAGTACAGAAGAGGACACCAGATTTTATTACAAATGGTTGTGAGCCACCATGTGGTTGCTGGGAATTGAACTCAGGACCTCTGGAAGAGCAGCCAGTGCTCTATTCCTCTGAGCCATCTCTCCAGCCACCTAGTGCTAGAATTCTTATCCAGCATGCATGAGTGTAACTGGAGGTTTCTCTCCCACCCGCCAGTTTCAGAATAACAACTCTGAGGCTTAATATTAATTACAAATTGTTTAGCCTATTAGCTCAGGCTTATTACTAACTAGCTCTTACAACTTAACAAATTAACCCATTTCTATTATTCTATATTTTTACCACAAGGCTCGTGGCTTTTTACCTCGCATCTTGATTCCCTAGCAGCTGCTGGTATCTCCCAGATCCTGCCTTCCTCCTCCCTTTATCTTTGCTTAGATTTCCTATCTGGCTATATTTTGCCTGGCTATTGGCCAAATCAACTTCTTTATTACCAATATTCACAGCATACAGAAGGGTATCCTACATCATATGAGAGGAAATGACACTCAGGTCATAGCCACATCTGTGGCTCTGCCCAGTGGATGATCAGAACTTGACCATCACAGAAATTATTCTCAGGAAAATCAAGTGAACTTGTAGCTAAACTCAGTTTTCATAAGCAGTGTTTCGGTCATCATCATCATTATCATCTTAGCCTGACATTAGAACCTCCAAGTGATCTCTCGGGCCTTAGGTTCTTGTTTTCTACCTCTATGCAGGCGTCTATGGCTAGTTCCTCTTCTCAGCTGACCTTTCAAATCTGTGCATGAAATTCACCCAGCCCAGCCTTCAAGGCAAGCTCATACATCTTCTTCTAGTTGCCCTGAAGTCAGGCCTGTAGGCTGCAGCCCACACTCTTGTCTTCTTCCCCAACTTCTACACTATCAGCCTCACCTCCCATATGACAGCCATTCTTCACTCATGGGGCTCCATATGCTCTTATGTTTTTACCCCATCACAGACCTCAAACTTCCGGGCAGAAGTTGGGGTTGGAGATAACTCAGTCTTCTGTTCTCAGGGTATAAGTGATTGGGTTGGGCTCCAACCCCTCTCACCACACAGGCTAAGCTATCATCAGTCCCAAGTTAACATAGTTTCCTGACCATCTCTGACTAAAACCTACCCCCTTCTCTATGCAGCTTTCAGACTGTCTCTAAAATCCTCCTGCTTAGTTATGCTTTCTATTGCTGTGAAGAGACACCATGAGCACATCAATGCTTATAAAGGAAAACATTTAATTGGCTCTGGCTTGCAGTTTGGAGATTTAGTCCATTGTCATCACATCAGGAAGCATGGCAGCCTGCAGGCAGACATGGTGCTGGAGAAGTAACTGAGAGTTATACATCTGGATCTGAAGGCAGCAAAATGTCAATGATACTGGTCCTGGCTTGAGAATCTGAGACCTCAAAGCCTGCTCCTAGTGACATAATCCTCCAAGGCCCCACCTACTCCAACAAGGCTACACCTCCCTATAGTGCCACTCCCTATGAGCCTATGGGAGGCATTTTTTTTTTTCAAGTTTCATAGAATTTTATTAGAGAAGACTGGTCCCACTGTAGTGTCAGCAAGGGTGATACAAACACAGTCCAGGTCTCTAGACATAGAGATGTTAATTGTTAATGGAAAATTAACCAAGTGACCACTGACTCAACCTTCGTTCAGTCTGTGAATATAGCATTATTAATGCGAGGATGTGTTTATCTCACTCTCAGTCATAGACTCAATTATTAAGTTGTTAAGGTGAGAAATTGTTACATTTGCAGTAGCTGCCTCCTTCTTCCTTCATGATCACTCCCATCAGTCACCAGGGGCCAACTTTGATGTCATAATTCTCTCCGTAGCTGTGTTATCTCTAGGTCAACATTGATCAACATCCGTCACACTGACTTGAGGGTGCCTTCTCTTTCCTCCATGCCAGTGGTTCTCAACCATGCTAATGCTGTACCCTTTCATATAGTTCTTCGTGTTGTGGTGACCCCTGCCCCCCCCAGCCATAAATGCAGTAAATTTACTACTGTTACAAATTGGGATGTAAATATCTGATTTGTAGGATATCTGCTATGCGACCCCTATAGGGACTCTTAGCTTACAGCTTGAAAACCACTGCTCTAAGTCAGTGTCTATGGGAGGCATTTTTATTCAACAGTATAGCACCATATCACCTCAAACAGGTAATACCACATTTGGGGAAAAAAAAAAAAAAAAAAAAAAAAAACACTTTCCAAACTCCTTGTTGGGCAGGCACCCTGAGATTCCCATCCCTCCCTGGGTCCCAACTGCAAGGGTGACTCCCTCCGCTCCAGGGTCCCCCAGCCAGTTCTGCTCTTCTTACTTGTCTTTCACTTCCCCAGCTGGCCTCTGTGACCCCTGCCATTCTTCCTTCCCCCAGTATCTGCCGTCAGAACCCAAGTTCTGTTCCAGTACCCATCTCCTGAGTCAATGTGAGGTACCACATTTCCCACACTGCCCCAGGGAGCATGCTCTGATAGGTTCAGGCACAAATGCTGGATTTTATTTTGTTTCGTTTTGTTTTTCTGAAACAAAGTTTTGTTCCCCAGCTGTGGCTAGCATGGGATTTGCAGGAATCCTCCTGCCGCTGCCCCCCAAGTGCTAGGATTACAGGTATAAGCTACCATACCTGACTTTTAACATTTACTTATCTATGCTGTGTATGTGTACGTGTGTAAGCATGAGTGTGGCACCACACACTTGGGCCTGAGACATTGTTTCTCCCCATGTTAGTCTCCACCTAAACTGTATGCTTCGGGAGTGGAGGATCAGGTCTGGTTTCATCTGGCTTCCCACTGTATCTTCCATGGCTATCACTTGTTTGATTATTAAATTCTGTGTTAAATATTGTTCGATGCATAGCATATTTTGAAGGGTTCTCCTAGGCCCGAGAGAGCATGGCAAACATGGTGCTCACAGGTTTTGCCCTTTGCCCCTTTCTTTTCCTCTCCCTTTCTGAAAGCCGTTACATTCTTAAAACTAGACCCCAAGGACCATTCCCTTGTTTGGCCACTGGCTCATTCCTGAGACAAAACATCAAGGTCTAACAATCAAATTTCATTATTTGGCTAACAAGTCCAATCAGGTCTTACCAACTCAGTCTAGAACAGACTCCCCCTTTCTCTCCTTAAAAACCCACTCTTACAGAAACACCATCCCTTTTGGCCCCTTTGCTTGCTTTTCCTATTTTCCTTCTTTTTTTTTTTTTTTTTTTTTGGTTTTTCGAGACAGGGTTTCTCTGTAGCTTTGGAGCCTGTCCTGGAACTAGCTCTTGTAGACCAGGCTGGTCTCGAACTCACAGAGATCCGCCTGCCTCTGGATTAAAGGCGTGCGCCACCATCGCCCAGCCTACTTTCCTTCTTGCTGCTACTGCTAGCTGTCTGCATTTGTACCCACCCCTCCTAGCTGCCCCTCCTAAGAATTTGGTGTCTGGGTATGTTCTGTACTGACTCAGGGAAAAGGGGTGTGGCACCCCAGAACTTACTAAACACAGCCCAGGTCAAAACAGATTCTCTTTCTTTTTCAATTTTTAATTTTATTTTGTGTGTCTGTGTGAGTTATATGTATGTGCACCATATTGGGCCAAAGCCTGCAGAGGTCAGAGAGGTATCAGACCCCTTGGAACTGGATGTGTTGTGAGCCACCACGTAAGGTTGCTGGGAACTGAACCAGGGTCCTCAGCAAGATCATAGCATTCTTTACCACGGAGCCATCTCTCCAGTCTCTCTCTTCTCCTTTTTTGTTTTGTTTTGTTTTTTGTTTTTCGAGACAGGGTTTCTCTGTGGTTTTGGAGCCTGTCCTGGAACTAGCTCTTGTAGACCAGGCTGGTCTCGAACTCACAGAGATCCGCCTGCCTCTGCCTCCCAAGTGCTGGGATTAAAGGCGTGCGCCACCAACGCCCGGCTCTTCTCCTTTTTTGAAAGGACATTTGTGGGAGGTAATTCAGGAAAGTGAGTAAATATTGCTAAGATAATCGGGCCAGATATTCCTTAGACAAGATTGGTTTAGAATGCTTTGAGTCTAAATATTATGCCTTCTTAACACTAATGTCACCTTACATCTTTAGGGATTTTTGTTTTGTTTTATTTTGTTTTTAATTCCACAAGCTGCAAACAACCTGAAGCCTGGAGCAAGGATACCTGCCCCAGAAATAATGTAAGGCACCCCTGACTCGGAAGAAGCTCTACCACGTGAGCCAACTGCAAGCCTGCCTGAGCATCGAAACCAGTGACTGCGCAGAGCCGGCAGCCTCAGGCTGTGTCAACAACACCACAACCAAGTTTGGGGTTTAGTGGCTGCTGACTCGACCACCCGTGCAGAGGTCTGGAAGTCTCTTTGGACCAGTTTGGGAGACTGGCACTACACCCGACTCTCACATCCGTTTCTGCCAGCAGCTGCCCTTCTCTGTCATCCAGATCTCCCAGCCCGACCCTTTCCCTGGAACCTGAGCTCCCACTTCCTCCTTTCCCCATCTGCTCATAGTTCATTTGGCAAAGCAGACATAGATGAAGCAGAGCTTCTTCTCTAGGAGCTCATCAGTAAGTGGCCTGCGGGGCATCCTTCCATAATACAGGCCCTCCATTCCCTTCCCTGCACTAGTGCTGAATCTGTTATCCTGTCTGAGGACAATGGCAGAGTTTGAGGGTGCATACCAAGGCCATCACCCCATTCCTGTGACCACCAGAGTGACACGTCTGCCAGCAGGGACGAAAACTATTATCAGCTTACAAGATGATTTTAATATGTAGATAAATATTTTTTATATATATTGGCAGTATTATTTTAATTCATTTAATCTTGGACAAAGTATATATTTACATAGCTCAAAAATTAAATATGGAAGATTTTTCTGTCCTGTGGAGGCCTGTTGACAAAGATTTAGTCAGGCAGTGGTGTGTGGGCTGGCGTGTGGGTCACAAACCAGGAGCGCTGAGCAGCAGCCTGCTGAGTTTGAGGGCCAGCCCAATGCCAGGTGGCTGGCAGACTGATCCCAAAAAGTGTGGACTGGTCCCCACGTTTGGGCACCAGAGGCCCAAAAACATGAGCCTGTTTCCACGTTGACCAAAGGTCAAAGTTAGAACTCACCTTTAGTTCCTTCAAGGTTGTTGTGCTTCTACCTCAGGCAAAGGTCCCACGTTGACCGTGAGCAGAGAGTTCTGCTCTCTCAAGGTGATTGTCAACAGGTGTGGCTAATTGCCAGACCTTGTACTTCAGGAATAGAGAAGTAGATTGTTTCTACCTCAAACAAACGTCCAACTAACAAACAAAGGATCCAACTAAGTTCCAGTTCCCTTTATGGAGATATCTTTGGATTCCACCCAGGGAGTGGTTTGCCTACAGAACGTTTTGTTTTTCTGGTCTAGGGTGTGAGTGTGTCTTGGTGACTTGTTTTGTTCTAGCAACAGAATGTTTAACTATGGATATAGCCTGTGACTTTCAACTGGTCTGTTCTTTTCCTTGTATCATGTTAATGTAGTCTTTTGTCTTACTCCTACCTTTTGGGGTCAGGGGTATTTTAAGTAGTTGGAAATTAAATGCGGGCAAATTTTCAGTACTCGCTGGAATTCCCTCCAGATACTATCCTATATGTTTCTCTGTTTTATTATTTTTTGTTTGTTTTTTTGGTTTTTCGGTTTGTTTGTTTGGTTGTTTTTTTTTTTGGTTTCTCTGTAGTTTTGGAGCCTGTCCTGGAACTAGCTCTTGTAGACCAGGCTGGTCTCGAACTCACAGAGATCTGCCTGCCTCTGCCTCCCAAGTGCTGGGATTAAAGGCGTGTGCCACCACCGCCCGGCTGTTTTATTATTTTTATTCACGCCTTCATATTGGTGCACTAGTGCCGGAGTAGCATGGTATGTGTGTATATATGTTTGTGCACATATATTTGCCTGTGTATACATGTGGGGAATCAGAGAAAGAAGTCAGTGTCCTGATACATCACCCTGCCTTCTTTCCTCGAGACAGTGTCTCTCCTTGAACTTGGAGGAACACTAGTAACTGGATTCCACACGCACAGGTTTGGGATTTACAGGCCTGCACAGCCACGCTTGGTTATCTGGGAGCTGAGAATTTGAACTCAGGTCTTCAAGTTTGTGCATTCCTACACTCTGAGCCATCTCCTCAGCCCCTGAGGTGTCTGTTAATGGCGGCATCTCAGACCATTGTTAGGGTGTAGAGCACAGTAGCAAACGAATTGTCAGCGTTTCTCTTTGACAGGCTTCTGTTCACTAATTTTCCTTTCTGAAGAGTAGTAACTGTTTATAGCAGAATACAAGGTCAAGCACGGAAGCCCCTCTTGCTAAGAGAGAGAGAAGAATCCAGCCTGATCCAGCATCCAAAGGCCAAGATGGGTGACTGGCTTTGGTGATCTGGAAGGAACTGCATTTGCCATAGGTAGGAGGGCCAGACCAACTGCTCTCAGGTCTGAGTTTGTACATTATTCTAGAAAAAAAGTCTTTGACTTTTGTTCTAATACAACTCTGTTTTTAACAGTATAAAAACTTACTGGTGACTCAATGCGTCCTAACCCACAATCTTTCCACAAGGTATGGAGCATTTTTTCAACTGTGATGAGTGACACTTGAAAGCCTGTATCTGCTATGTATTTGTCTCATCCTCTATCGAAACCACTGCCTGCTTTTAAAAGATGAAGAAAAAGTATTGATGATTGTGAAATCTGGAAAGAGTCCAGAGGAAGTGTACCATGCCCAATGCCAGCTTTATGCTAATGTAACGTCTGAGCTGTTCCTACAATCTTGAAACACGTGGATCAGCTCTCCCAGGGTGTGGAGGCAGCACTCAGACCTCTGTTCCGGGTCCAGCACATTTGCTCAGCCTTCCCTAGAAGGGGCAGCACACCTGAGGCAGGTAGAATACTTTCAGTGTAGCAGAGATACCGACTGAAACCACCTGGAGGGGATGAAGAGATGGCTCCGTGGTTAAGAATACTCGCCACTCTTGCAGAGGACCCAGGTTCTGTTGAGTTCCCGGCACACACAAATCAGCTCAAGCCATTTGCAGCTCCAGATCTGGGGAGTCCAAAACCCTCTTCTGGCCTTCCAGTGGGCAACAGGCACACACACAGGTACAAACAAATACATGCAGGCAAAACACCCATACACATAAAATAAAAATTAAGAGCACGTGTAATGAACAATGGACCTACATACCTACATGCTTGAGTATTTTAGAGGCTTCAAGGTGGTTCACCTACCAGTAATGTTCTAGGACCCTGGTTCTGATTCTAAGGCTGCTGCCCAGAGAGCCGGCTTCCCTACAGAGACCACCCTTCAGGGTTCCAGGATGGAGGTGGGGAACAATCAGGAGTCCTAGTTTTCTTGTTCATGTCTGCTGAAGACAGAAATAAGCTGTCCCAGGGGTTTCTGTTGGAGTCCACAGAGGTAGATTCGTTCCACCTCGGCTAAAGCTCAGAGGGTTCGGACCTATTCTTGCTCCTTTAAGATTATTCACAGGAGGTTTGACTCAAGGTGTGGCTACTGACAGCTACTGTAGTCTTGATCTAGAGTGTGATTACTTGGTGCTTTGGGTTTTAAGATGGCAATTACTTTGTTCCTTGCTTGTATCATGGTAAAGAAGTCTTGCCTTCTTCCCCCGTTTTGGGTTCAATTATTTAAAACTCATGAGAAAGAAACACCAGTGGATTCAGTATTCACTGGGCTGCCCTCCTGATTCTATTCTGTGTCTCCTCTGTCTTTTCTTTTGTATCCCTGTATTTTCTGTCTAACATTTCAAATCCACACACCCCTACCCTGGAACATACAAACCCATCAAGGCTGGACCCTGACAGGCTTTCTCTCTACTCTACTCAAAGACAAGAATTTCCCCCAAGCCCCAGCCACCTTCCTCTGAATCTCATTGAGCCAACTCACAGCCTATTTTTGAACCATGTAACTTCTAAGAGAATGAGATCACCTCTATTGGTTCAGATTAATCCGGGCCACCCAAGATTAAGATTAACCCACCAACCATATCCCACCACTGTGGCTGCCATGGACAGAAGAGAAGAACAGACCCAGATAGACAAACCCAGATGCCTTAACTAGCACCTGATTTGAGCACAAGGTCCTGGTGAAGATTAGGAGGTCCCGAGGAACACATTACTCAGGAAAATGTAAATGTTCTGCCCAAATTTCTGGTCCCCAAATGAATTCATGGAGCCAGATTTCTGCTACAAATTACATCAGTTTTGTTTTTTTTTTATATTCAAACTCGAGTTTGGTCCAACACCTTTCCAGTACCCTAGCATGGTAGGTGTGGAAAATGTTGCAGGGAGCCCCGGGGGAATAGAACTTTCAAAGGAGAAACAGCATAATCAGGGGAGTTCATGTCTTGCCGACTTGAGATTGGGTAAAGAGGGCATAGGGTAAGGTAGTTTCTGAAACCATTTGTCAGTTTTGGGGTGCGAAAACCTAACAAAGAGCCACAAATAACTGACAAGCTATCTTCAAGGACAGGATGCCTCCTAGGGACATCTGGACCTCGTTAAATGCTATGGCCCTGCTCCTTAGCTCCTTGCTTGGCTATTTTTTAGGGTATCTGTTCAAATTTCTGCTATGACAGCATTTCTGGAGCTGATCTCTGCCCGCCCCCCAGCTCATTCCATGGTTTAAAATGAAGCCCCTTCTTTAAAATGGAGTTTGCAAAGTTAGGTCTTCACAGAAATTCACATTCCTGGGTCAGGGCCATTCATATTTGGCCCCAAATAAACTCTTTCAAAAGTTCGCTTTTTAAAAAAGGTGGGCTGGAGAGATACCTCAGCAGTGAAGAGTGGTTACTGTCCTTGCAGAGGACCTGAGTTTGGTTCTCAGCACCCAAGCTGGACAGCTCACAACCACCTGAAACCACCTGTAACGGCAGAACCAGGGCATCTGACACGCTATTCTGGCCTCTTCTGGCATCTGCACACATATGACATAGCTTTTTCACACACATCACGCACACACACACATGAATAGAAATGTTTGTAAACTTAAAAAAAAACACAAATAAGTATTTGGTAGAGTGGGCAAACAACATGAGTCTCTTCCCTTCTAAGTCCACAGTGTTAGCCCTTCATAGAAACTGTAAATGCCTTCCTGAGAGGGCAGATACAACCTCCTAATTTGTGTGATATCCTGCACCAGGATGACCCGTAGGAAGTTTTTTAGGAGACCTCCATGCATTGCATCAAGGCTTAGCTGCCAGCTGCTCTGCGAAGCTCCTGCTAGAGCGTGATGGATCCTGGGTTAGCCGCTCAACATAGCATCTGTGTGGGCTGGAGACACCGCTGTTAGGCCTTCTTCAGGGCTCAGTGGTAATGCCTCTGGTAGTACAGTGGTGTACCATCTACTTTTCTCCCTGTGGCCTAGGGGTGACTCCTGGGCCACAGAGGCATTTGGAAAGTGGATGACCCCAGCCTTGATGCCACCGACATGTACCTAATGAAGACCCACTATCATGGTGGTGTCAGACTTGACCCAGGTTCAGTCATTGTGGTACGACAGAGAGCGTTGCTGGGGCCTCCTGCGGCAAGGACTCGTAGCAGGCAGATGCTGAGGCCAAGCTTCCTACACACTTCTCCTGAGCACAGCTGAAGAGCTCCTGCCCCCTTCCCTGTGACAGTGAACCTAGTGGCCAGTTCTGTGCCAAGAACAGCCTGTCAGCAAAGGAACTGGGGGACAGAAACCCACAGTGGACAGCCTCCCATCTCCCCACCCCTGGCTCCCCATCCCACCCTTTTCATCACGGCCTCAAGCACACTCTCAGTTTATCAGCATCAATAGTCTCATCAGCAAGGCTAGGGAATGATCCTTGCCCCGAGGAAACGTAAGTGTGATGAGACCCGCTAGGAGAGTAACCGATGCCCTTCTCTGCCATCATTACCTGTGACTTGAAATGATCAAGCAAAGCCACCTGGAAACAATATGATATCGTCCAGGTTAGTGCTGGCTCCCATTTCCTGAACCTGTGAACGTCTTATGCTTATTTGTGCATAAATACATTCAAAGTAGTTCTGCCCAAACGCTAGCAGGGTGGATGCTGTGTGTGCTGTGTCACCGTTCATAAACCAGGACTCCCCTTCCCTTCCCACCGTCTCTCGGAGCCCCAGCAGCCGTCCAGGCTTTCTGTGCCTTTGGGAAGGTGTGAAGCTAGCCTATGGCGCAGGAGTCAGAACTTCCTACGGCTCCTTCAGTCCGAGGTCCGACCACCACCGCCTTATCTGATCGGTACCTAAGGCTGCTCTTGCTTTCGATGCTGTTTCTCAAGCACTCTTGAGCATCCAGGCTGGGTTTCTGCATGTCAGCGGGTTGCCCCACCCTTCCTTCACCCAGCACAGCGTCTCAGTTTCACTGGCTGTGTGTAGACTTTTGTGGGTGGAACATATTGCGGCTTGGTAAATGACCACTCGTTCCATGGAACTGATCATCACAACAAGTGGGTGTGGGGGGGGTGGGTGAAGGGCTTCTTCCCAGCCTGAGCACCGCGAACCTGGTTCTGGCAGGCCTTGCCCCATCTCCACTCCCTCTCCCTTGCTAAACTTTTAGATTGCTTACCTAAAGCTAGCCACCTAGTTCTCTTCTCTTGTTTGGCCACCTTCTTCTCCCAAGTCTGACCACCAAGGGCGGTCTATCAAAGTACTGAAGTCCTAGCCTGGCGGTGGTGGCGTGCGCCTTTAATCCCAGCACTCAGGAGGCAGAGGCAGGTGGATCTCTGGGAGTTCGAGGCCAGCCTGGTCTACAAGAGCTAGTTCCGGGACGGGCACCAAAGCTACAGAGAAACCCTGTCTCAAAAAACCCAAAAAACAAAGTACTGAAGTCCAGCAGTCAGAAGCCCACTTCGGCTGTCCTAATTAACATACCCAATTAAAATGAAACATCTCATCCTAACGCGTGCTTTCCCCTTTTACCTGTATAAACTGCCATTTGCCTATGGGTCTTGTCTGCCTCCTCTCGATCCAGAGGAATCCTTTGTCCCTCTGGGTCTAATATCCCTTCCCCCTTTCCCTTGTTCTCTTCCCTTTCTCCTTCATCTTCTATCTCCCGTCTTTGTCTCTTATTCCCTGCCCTTTTCCCCTCTGGAGTAAATAAATCTCCTGTGTGCTGAGAACTTGGTCTTGGAGTGTCTTGTGCCATGTCCTTTTGGTGGGGTGGACGGATGGATTTGGACAAGAAAAAGTCACCACTTCTGAGGAAGCCCCAGGTTCTGAGGTCTGGGAAGAGGGGAAAGAGACTGGGGCTCAAGTGTCCGTGGTGAGTCCAGGTTTCGGGGACTCTTGGCTGAGTCATTGCAGTCATCAGGCAGTCTACGAAGCAGCTACAGCCTGTCACCCACCCTCTTCCCGTTCCTGTGTGTCCCATGAGTCCACTCAGAGATGCGGAAGTAAAGAGAGCTGTGGGACAGGCCTTGTGGTCATGTAGTTTCCTAATTTGGTCTGGCCAGCCTGGAGCAGTCGATTCTTGGCTAGAGGAACTCTACCCTTGTCAAGATTGTCACCCAATCTTCTGAGAGCTGTGGCTGTGGTCTAGCTGGTGGCTTTTCCTTTCTTTCTTTCTTTCTTTCTTTCTTTCTTTCTTTCTTTCTTTCTTTCTTTCTTTCTTTCTTTCTTTCTTTCTTCCTTCCTTCCTTCCTTCCTTCCTTCCTTCCTTCCTTCCTTTCTTTCTTTCTTTCTTTCTTTCTTTTTACCGCTTTGATTTCTAGGCCTGAAAATGCATCTTCACAATGAAGGGGACACAAAGCAAAAGCAAAGGGCTCAGGGGGACTGCCCTTTTTTTTGGTGGTGGTTGTGGTGAGTTATACGCAATTTGCCACTATAATGTAGAAATGCCAAAAATAAGAATCCCTAGTTTTCCAAACT
Source organism: Chionomys nivalis (assembly GCF_950005125.1). Classification (NCBI taxonomy): domain Eukaryota; kingdom Metazoa; phylum Chordata; class Mammalia; order Rodentia; family Cricetidae; genus Chionomys; species Chionomys nivalis. The sequence continues at coordinate 68,060,423 of NC_080090.1, forward strand.
CCCTATATTTAGTTCTCTCTCCTGGACGCAGAAAATGGTCCTTTAACCAATTCTAGGAATCCTCAGACCTTTCTGTTAAAACCCACTCAGTTTGCTCTAGTCTGAAGTCTGCCAACTCTTTCCCGCAGCCTGTCATTTTCTTATTTGATGTTGGTTACTCTGGGAAGGGGATAGCCTCCAGGTCACTCCTATGAGCCCTGTTCAAGAGCTGACATACACACACTTTCTCAATATTTTGCGCATGCAGGTGTGTGTAGGTATGTGTGTGTGTAAGCATGCACACGTGTGTGTGGACACATTGTACATGTGGCGGTCAGAGGTCAGCCTTTGGGAGTCAGCTCTCTCTTTCCACCGTATGCAGGCAGGCTCTCTCTAGCTTCTGCTGCTGTGTTGTGTGGACTCCAGGCCAACCACAAGCTTCAGGGCAGGTCTTCCATTGTGCTGTAGCACGGTTGGGATTCCAGATGCTTGCCATTGCACCCAGGTTTTTGTTTTGATTTTATTGAGCTATATATTTTTCTCCACTCCCCTCCCTTTCTCGTCCCTCCCCTTCTACCCTCTCCCATGATCCCCACACTCCCAATTTACTCCTATCTTGTCTTTTTCTATGTCCCATGTAGATTAGATCCATGTTTGTCTCTCTTAGGGTTCTCTTTGTTGTCTAGGTTGCACCCAGGTTTTTTAAGAGGGTTCTGGGAATAGGGCCCAAGTTGTCAGGCCTGGGATTTAACTCTTGATTCTCTTCTAGCTTGTGGTTCTCCTGTCTGGAATTTCTCAGATATGGACAGGGTGGAGCAGGGGATGGGAGGGAAGGGTGTGGTTGGAGAGGAGACAACAGAGGAGACTGAGGGAGACTGCTCATCAGACCTTCCCCTTCCTGTCACTTACTGTGATTTGGATGAGACTCCTGCCCCCCACTGCCCACATATTTGACCTTTTGGACCCCAGTTGGTGGTACTGTTTGGGTATGCTGTGGACCTTTCAGGCTGTGGAGCCTTTCTGGAGGAAATCTGTCTCTGGGGGCGGGCTTTGAGAGTTTATATTCTTGCCCCACTTCCAGTCCACACTCTGTTTCCTGTGTGTGGTCGGATGACTTCTCAGCTTCTTGTTTCTGCTGCCATGCCTTCTCTGCTTAAGACAACATGTTTATTTTCAATCAGGAGCCTGGCATGACTAAGGGATCCTTGAGGCTGCAAACATAGAATTTATACCAATGTGTATAAAAGTGTCAGAATGAAACTTACTACATTAAAATAAATAAATAAATAAATAAATAAAAGCCGGGCGGTGGTGGCGCACGCCTTTAATCCCAGCACTCGGGAGGCAGAGGCAGGCGGATCTCTGGGAGTTCGAGGCCAGCCTGGTCTACAAGAGCTAGTTCCAGGACAGGCACCAAAGCTACAGAGAAACCCTGTCTCGAAAAACCAAAAAAAAAAAAAAAGAAACTTACTATATTGTATAGCCAATTGTGGCAGTTTGAATCTAATTGGCCCCCATAATCTCATAAGGAGTGGCACTATTAGGAGGTGTGGCTTTGTTGGAGCGGGTATGGACTTGTTGGAGAAAGTGTGTTGCTATGGGGGTGGGCTTTGAGGTCTCCTATGCTGAGATACTGCCCAGTGCCTCAGTTGACTTCCTGTTGCCTGCAAGCCAAGATGTAGCAAGCACCACATCTGCCTGCACACTGCCATGCTCCCCCATCATGATGATAATGGACTAGACCTCTGAAACTGTAAGCCAGCCCCAATTACATGGTCATGGTGCCTCTTCACAGCAATAAAACCCTAGCTAAGATACCAATATATACCACTGATAATAAGACACAACCAGTGGGGGTGGGGAAGGAGAGAAGCTTTTACCATACTGTTAACATTGGTTGTCTGGGGCATGGACAGAAGGTCAGGCCTTTCATTTAGATTGTTAACATTTTTATTTGAATTGGGTATTAGTTTTGAAACAAGAAAAACTTTAGTCACTGAATTGTACCCTCAGGCTAGGCTAGCAGCAGGTTTTGCTGGTTCCTAAGCGAGAGAAACAGTAAAGCGGAGTGGGATGGAAAATGGAGGCCTCTATGGAATGGAGGGGTGTTCCTTGCCACAGGGTGCTGCGTGGAGGTGGTGAGCAGACGATGATCCCTGGGAATCCCTGGTCCCTAGTCCTCACGCTGTAGAGTTCCTTCCTTTGACTGTGGGCTGGACATGTGCTTTGCTCCAAAGAGAGAGACTCCAGCAGAACTGTGGGGATGCCACTTCCAAGGTTAGTTGACAGAAGCCACACTTCCCTTCCAGTTAGCGTGCTCTCCTTCTCTCTCTCTCGCTCACTCTGATGAACCAGATGCCACGTTGAGAGTCACACTGTTGACAGGTCCGTGTGGCCCAGAGGACAGTCTGTGGGGCACAGCCAAAAGGTAGAGTCCAAGTCCTTCCTGCAGCAGGCTATGATCACTTCTGTTCCTGGAACTTGAGAAAAAGTAGTTCCCAGATCCATTCTGTTTATGGCCTTGGGAACTATAGAAAACAAACTTGTTGTCTTAAGCCTCTAAGTCGTGTGTGTGTGTGTGTGTGTGTGTGTGTGTGTGTTATTGGATAGGTGATAAAGTGGGAAAACAAATTGATTTCCTGTGCACTTTCATGTGACTGAACCCCAAGGCTCTCTGTCTGAGAAGGTCACCTCGGGCTTTTCATTTTCTGAGGTTGAACCTTGCAGGAGGGGTAGAGAGGCCTCGGGGAGTAATGCTGTGACTTCCTTGTGTACATGTCTTATACGTAAAGGGTGATCGTAACATAAGAGTGCTAAACAGAGATATCTGTGGTAGCCAAGCACCCGTTTCCTAGGTTTACACGCTTGTGGTCTTCTTCCACAACCATCAGAGCTGACCTGGGTGATGATGAATATTGTGGACTTGATGGCATGTGACGTCTAAGGTTGGGTCATAATGGCACTTCAGCTCCTGCCTTGTGCTGTTGGAAGCCAGCTGTCACATTGTGAAGACAATGAGGCAGCCCTGTGGAGAGGCCCACATGGAGAATGGCACTTATGGATGACAGCCAGCAAGAACCTGCCAGTCATGCGAGTCCCTGTGGAAGCTGTGTCCAACCTCAAAGAAGACTTTTTGGTATGGCCAACACTGCTACTCAACCACACACTCATGAAAAACTAAAGCAAGCAATACTCAGGAAGTCACTACCAAATTCCTGATCCACACAACTATCAGAGGAGGCCATTAGTCTGGTAAGCTACTGGGTTTTGGAGGGATTAGTTACATGGTGCTAAGTAACATATATTCTTTGTCATTTTTGTTTTTTGGTGCTTATTTAAGCAATTATGTTTTCTGCATACTTCCTATGCAGTGACTGGACTTGGTAACTTTGCTGGTAAAAGATTGGATTGAATGCTAGGCATGGGAGGATTATAGTATGCAAAAATAGACAGTGTCCATTTTCATGAAGCTGCAGTATAGTGTATCAATGACCAAATAATCACACAAATGAGTATAGTGTATCAATGACCAAATAATCACACAAATGAGTAGAGACAAGTGCTACGCAAGGGTTATTGTCATCCAAAGTTACAAGGGCATTCGCATATATCAGATGGGAATGGAAATGTTTCCCTGAGTAAGTAAACAGAATAAGGATGTAGTCATGCTGGTAGGAAGTCATGTTAACAGAATGAGGAGCATTTCTGGCAGAGGAAGCATCTGAGCAAAGGCCCTTTGGCTGCAGTGGAGGAAGTTCTCAGAGGGAAAGCCACTCTGGCTGTGGCTCAGAGATTAAAAATGAGCAATGAGGTTAGGAGAAAGAGATATGACATATTGATTTAAGTCACACCAAAGAGTTTGTAGTTTATGCGAAGGGCAGTGGGAAAACCTCTGAGATGTTTATGTGGAGAAACAGGTGACTTTGACTTTTAAAGCTTAGGTTTAAAAAAAAAATCTCAGGCTATAGAGATGACTCAGTGGGGAAAACACTTGTATACAAGCATGGGGAGCTGGGCTGGAATCCCAGGAGCCCATGTAGAGATGGTTGTGATGGTGGAACCCAGTGCTCCTACGATGAGATGGGAGAATTCCTGGGAGTCTGCAGGCCGGCTAGCCTAGAGCAGGTAGCAGCAGACAACAGAGACTCTGTCTCAAACAAGGTAGAAAGGAAGACCCTCACCTGAGGTTCTCTGAGTGCCACATGTCCACCATGGCATGCATGTACCTGCATTCACACACATGAATGCATGTACGAACGTACACACATGCATATCAACACACACACACCCCATTACCACCACCACCAAAACCCAGAGTGCAGAGAAATGGATGGGGCATCTCAGAGGGGACCTGTCCCGCAGTTGTCTTGTGTCCCAACACTTAGCATATCCTGCAACAGGGGTGCGGCTCCCAAGCACAACATCCATCTTCTTAGTGTCCCTTAAACGGGCTGAGTTCTGCAGACATAGTTTCTGGCCTCTTTATCCACTTTCCAAAATGTCAACAGTGATAGGGTTATGTAGCATGCAGACAAGTAAGACAGCCGCAAACTGCAGAAGTCCAGCTAGAGAACAACCCATTGATCAGTACATAAAGGAAATACAACCAGCATTTCCCCAAAGGACAGCAGATGTGCAAGGTAGCAGGCAGTTTCCAGTGACTTGTGACTTAACCTTGTATGTAACATATATGACTTCTTAGATGAAGAAATGAACTCAGATAGCATGAGTGACCCAACAGAAACCTCAGGGCTTGCTGTGTTTGTCCCAAACTGAAAATGTTTATTTTCATAAAGATATATTACACTATACTTACTATCAGATGCCCGCTAATGCCTTTCATATGTAGAAGGCCTTCACTATTAGACACCTGAATCGTAACACCGCAGTAACGCGGATACATCTGCAGGTAGTTCATGTCTTCAGCTAGTCTCTTTAAAATGGGCTCTAATAATGCCAGGCGGTGGTGGCGCACGCCTTTAATCCCAGCACTTGGGAGGCAGAGGCAGGCGGATCTTTGTGAGTTCGAGACCAGCCTGGTCTACAAGAGCTAGTTCCAGGACAGGCTCCAAAACCACAGAGAAACCCTGTCTCAAAAAACCAAAAAAAAAAAAAAAAAAAAAAAAAAAAATGGGCTCTAATGACTGAGTTACCCGCTCACCTCAAGGAGTCTGGCTCTTTAGTAACTATATAGAGGTTCCAATGCGGTGCAAGGTTTTAGAAAGTGGTCAGAGGTAAGATATGGACCATGCCCTAGAAGAACCTGTATATTAAATACATTGTTTTGTGTGTGAGAATCCCGAGAACGTTTCTTATACTTCATGAACACCTTCACAGGGGAGGTGCAATCCAGCCCACTTCTCAGGGACTGGTTCTAGACCAAAGTTGGACCCATCAGAACCTCTCCCTGGGACTTTGGAAGTGGAATCAAGACAGAAGTCAGTTCGGTTTGGGTGCCTGAACTTCAAGGCAGGAGCTTGGGTTTCTGGTGGACATTTTTCTGTGTGCCAGGTAGAGGAGGTGGAGTTGGTGGGCAGCAGAAGCAGGACTGTTGTGAGGGTTTCCAGAGCCTGATCTGTGGGCCCTAGTGGTGCTTCTGTAAGCGTTGCAGAGCTCACTGGGAGCACCATTCATTCTGGCTCCGTGAGTGGCATCAAAGACCAACTGTAGGGTGGATGGTGACCCTTGGAGAGGTGCCACAGGGAGGCTGGCAACAGGACCGGAAAGGCCAAGGCGAAATCTTCAAGTGCTCAGCGTAGTTTAGAGCAGAAACAGCATATGGGGGCTGGAGAGATGGCTCAGAGGTTAACAGCACTGGCTGCTCTTCCAGAGGTCCTGAGTTCAATTCCCAGCACCCACATGGTGCTTCACAACCATCTGTAATGAGATCTGGCTCCCCTCCTCGCATGCAACAGAACACTGTGTACATAATAAATAAATCTTTAAAAAGTAGTAGCAGGTGTGCTGAGATTGTCCTTGAAACCCACAAAGTCATGACTGTTTGTCTTGCTCACCTCCCTGCTGGGCCCCTCTGAGCGCTACTGAGCTGTCCTCAGAGTCACTCCCAGGGAGGAACTGTGCCTATATATTCCCTGTCCCAACAACAGCTGTAACATGCCATTCCTAAGTGACCGTGTCCCAAGGACAGATACTTTCCATCTGGTTAGATCAACACTGGACATTAAATATATCCAAGTTAAGGGAATCTCATGCTTTTGAATGGAGAACTAAGAAAACGTGGAACTTGTCACCAAACACTTGGTAGCACCAAAGTGCCAGTTCATTTCCGAACAGGATTCTGGATAATCATATGACTTCTGATACCAGGGTTCCCTCTGCCTTGTATTCCTTTTCTGCTCTTTTTTTATTGGGCAAACCCTCAAGTCTTCCAGACCCAGTGGGATGGCTATATGTTCAGATTTTCTCCTTCACAGTCCCTGTTGGAGAAGTAATTTTGCCAATTTTGTTGTTCTATGTCCTTCCCTCATTTCTTCATTTCCCACATTATTTTAGCGTTGCTCACGTGACTGTTTTCTAGATTCTAGCCCTACAAGGTAAAAGAACATATCTTAAGTACTCCACAGTCCCTGACATGTCTATATTAGCAACAAAGAAACTGATTTCATTTGTGAAATACAAGGCAGTGGTTAGGTTAGCTGTGCGCCTCAGAAAAGCAAACAACAATAAAGAGTCCAACAAAAACCCTTCAGGCCTTCCGAGGAGCAACCAAACTGCTGGCCGGATGGTACAGGTTGAAATCCTCACTATTCGGAGGCTGAGGCAACAGGATTGCAAAATCAAGTTGGTGAGACCCTGTCTCAAAATACAAGCAAGAGCTTGCCTGGTAGACCAGTGACGGAGCATGTGCAAGGCTCCAGGACCAATCTGAAAAAATAAAAATAGGAAAAAATAGGAAAGCAATAAACTAATCTATAAGGTGTTATCTAGGACTTCTCCCTTCCTCACCACTGAACCTAGAGTTTCCCTCGTGGGAGGCAAGCGTTCCGTTTGTGAGCTCTCTTCTCTACTACTTGTGTAGACTATGAGGTTCTAGGTCTTGTTTTGACTTTTTTTTTTTTTTTTTTTTGAGACAGGGTTTTATAAGCGCTAGGCTGGGTTTGAACTTCCTGTGTAGATGAGGTTGGCCTTCAACTCCTGATGCTTCTGCCTCTGCCTCTCAAGTGCTAGGGTGATAGGTGTGCGCCACATTTCTGGTTCCTACAAGGAACTCCTACTAAATGGGGGCAAACTGTTATTAGGACTTTGAATTTGAAAAAGAAATTGTTGGCAAGAAAAATACAAACTTTAAAATTAAGTACAGGGCCGGGCGGTGGTGGTGCACGCCTTTAATCACAGCACTCGGGAGGCAGAGACAGGCGGATCTTTGTGAGTTCGAGGCCAGCTTGGTCTACAAGAGTTAGTTCCAGGACAGGCTCCGTAGCTACAGAGAAACCCTGTCTCGAAAAAACCAAAAAATAAATAAATAAATAAATAAATAAATAAATAAATAAAATAAAGTACATAGTTAATGAACACAAGATTAGAATACATGTATAATAATATGCTAGTATTAATATGGGCAAGAGGAGGAATTTATAGTTACTTGTGAGTGCTTACGCTCTTGTTAAAGAATTCTATTCTGAGCCGGGCGGTGGTGGCGCACGCCTTTAATCCCAGCACTTGGGAGGCAGAGGCAGGTGGATCTCTGTGAGTTCGAGACCAGCCTGGTCTACAAGAGCTAGTTCCAGGACAGGCTCCAAAACCACAGAGAAACCCTGTCTCGAAAAACCAAAAAAAAAAAAGAATTCTATTCTGTCAAGAGGACTATTAGGGTAGGAGGAAAAACACGACTATAGGAACAAATCACCAGAAAACAGATGAGTAAATAGGGAAATTATACAATTGTTTGTTCAAAAGACACCGATCTTTAGCTCAGTCATCAGGTGAAGAAACTCGTTAGGGTTGCCTCTAGAATCTTGATTTGATTTTTGGGATAAACAAAATGGAAGCTGTTCAGCATCTTTGTCCATTTATAGCATTGGGTTGGCACCGTTAGTAAAAAGTGAAATCTACCCAGGAAAGGCGTAACAGCTTCTGTGACTTTAGAGGTGTCCCAGGGGTCAGCAGAAAGTTCAAAGGTCAGCCACCTGTAGAGCAGGAACTAAACAGAGCTGGAAGGTAAAGAGGTTTTTAGAAGATGGGACTGGAGCAGGTGTGCCATGTGCTACTCATGTCTGTTCCATGCCACGTGGGACTTTGGAACTGTTCCAGAGAGAAGTACTAGGCACATAGAGAGCATTTGTGTTCACCATACTAAACTTTTGAGGACCATAAGGAAAGCAAGCAGGAAAGGAAGCCTGGGGTGGGTCAGCAGTGTGACGCAGCGCCACCTACAGGCAGAACACACTGGTCAAACACACCGGCCCTGGAGGCTCCCTGCTCCAACTTGCTGGCCCGGGATGCAGGGCTGAGGTGAAGAGGGAGAAGGAAAGGGAAGCCCAAGAATTGAACACCTTTTTAAACATTAAAAGGCATTGGTTTAACTTACTGTCTCTCTATTCTTGATCCTTTTGGTGTTTGTTTTTTTTTTAAATATTTTTCCTGCAAGAAGTGTAAACATATCAAATTATAGTTATGACCAATAATATCTTGGGTTTAGCTAATTACAAGAGATTGCCGCCCTGGTTCTTGCTAAGTGGAATTATAACAAAATTGAAATTACAGTTCATTAGTTAAAATACAGCAGCTGAGCAAACAGAACAAGTGGATTAGCAGCGGATGCCTGTAAGTGTAACACCACTAGGAAAATGGCTGAGTTTCTGCCCTACATTCTTTTATTATTTATTTATCTATTTATTTATTTAGTCTACATGGCTTACTCTTTTTCCTAGGGACATTAAAGTCATACTTAGAGAAAACTGCTGAGCTCTTGGTGTTGATTGGGCTCTCGTTGTTGAACCTTTCCAAACCTTCCTTCAGGCTTCTCCATCTGTCGGGTCTTGTCCGTGAAACGCTCCTGGCATGATCTCACAAGTATCCAAGGACTGGCCGGGCGATGGTGGCGCACGCCTTTAATCCCAGCACTTGGGAGGCAGAGGCAGGTGGATCTCTGTGAGTTCGAGACCAGCCTGGTCTACAGAGCTAGTTCCAGGACAGGCTCCAAAGCCACAGAGAAACCCTGTCTCGAAAAACCAAAAAAAAAAAAAAAAAAAAAAAAAAAAGTATCCAAGGACTGGCTTGGGGATTCTAGAGAAAATCCCAGCCCTCACCTCTCCTGGAAACAGCTTTCTTCCCCACGTGGACTGGACAGCTTGACAACTGCAGCAATGCAGGTGGAGTAACACGGCCCTGTGTTAGCAGACTGTATTTTCTGAGCTTCAGGTCTGAAGGCAGGTTCTCAGGACAGGGCAGGCCTTTCTTTTTCATCCTCCTGTAGCTGAGATTCCAGCCTTGAAAATTAAAAGTCACACTACCACAAGCCAGGGATGTCTTCAGTGTCCTGCTATATTTTATACATGGCATTATATTCATATAAAACCAGTGTTAACTCTGGATGACTTGGACGTATGCTGAACCACTACTGTCTCAGTAACAAGACACAAAGTCAATACTAGGAGCCAGAATTGACCATTCAAACACATCAAGAATAAAGAGTAAAAGCCACTTCCCAAAATTTATTTATTCATTTGTTTATATGTGTACGTGCGTGCGGCTCACTGGCTCTCTGGAGTTGGCGTTATAGGTGTTCTGTGGACTTCTGACTTGTTCCTGAGCACTTGGATCCAGACTCCAGGCTTTGTGAGTGTGCAGTAAGCAGAGGTAGGTAACCTAGCCACAGAGCCTCCTATGCAGCGCGGCGATACTCATTTTTTTATGAACAGCTCTTTATTGATAATTTAAGATGCTTTTCTTACAAAATTTTACTGTTATAAAAGGCCCAAGATTAAATGACCAAATATTTATTAGGCTAAAACCAAACTAGAAGCCACCTTCTGTAATTTCCTTACTGTCTTGAATCCCCCAGGGGAGTTCCTTATGAAAGTATAATGTTTAGTGGCTTTCCCTGTCTAGAATTTCACTTTGTTGAAATGTTAAAACTCCAAGAATGAACTAACCCCTTTAAACATTTCCATTCCTCTGTTTATGTCACCTGGACCCTCAGTCCTTCCCATCCTTCTAAACTTAGTTTGGATTGATTTGACTCTCTGGCCTTTGGCCCACTTGACTTTTGCTGTTCATCCAACATCAGCTGCATTCAGTCATGTACATGGATTTTCAAGTACCCAAGACTGACTTTTCAGGAGAAAGAACCAAGACCCACACCGCAATTGTCTACTGCACCCCAATGATGTGACTGATTTGTATTACTTGCACCTGTGTGTGCCGATGCATTTCCTGACATCATCAGTTTTCACCCATGTGCCGATGCATTTCCTGACGTCATCAGCAGTTTTCACCTGTGCACCAATGTGTTTCCTGACGTCATCAGCATACTCACTTATCACCGTTTCCTAGGAACTAAACCACCAAGCGTATTTGCTAGGTGTCTCCCTTTTCAGTGTGTGGGGATTGAGGTAAGACATGTGCCAGCTTCCAGTCAGCTATCCAGTCAGCCCTTGATCTTCTAAAATAGGTTCTTTCAGGCAGGCTCATAATCTGCCTGCCTCGGTTTCGTCTCCAGTGTTGAGACTTTCCACTGCTTGCTTGTTTGCCCCTTTTGGGAAAAAAAAAAAAAAAAAAAAAAAAAAAAAAAAAAAAAAAAAAAAAAAACGAAAACAAGTCTGGTAAGGGCACACCTGTAACGCCAGGTAGAGGCTGATGCAGGATTGCTGAGTTTGAGGCCAGTCTGGACTAAAAATAGAGATCAATTCTCAAAACAAGACAAGGTCAAACCAAATCACACCTAACTGTTGAGATTCAAGAAGAGAAACAGGCCGAGATCTGCTTCTGTGGAGCTGGAAGACGGCTGAGGTAAAGGGCTCCTGTGACAAGCACGAGGACCTAAGTTCAGATGGCTGGCACCCATGGCAGACACCGTGGTGTCTCATCTTAGCACTGAGGCAGTGGCGCAGGAGACCCCCAAGGATTCGCTGGCCAGTCAGCAAGCACTGGTAAGTTCCAGGTTTAGTGACTCAAAAAATAAGGCAGACAAGTGAATGAAGAAGACACCTGACACTCACCTCTGGCTCCCACATGGACAATGAAGAACCACTTGTGTGCAAAAGTACATTTATTTACTTTCCTGTCCACCAGGGGCGCTGTGCCAGTTACTATGACCAGACACACTTGTTGAGCCCAGTGTCTCCAGTTCCTACACTGCACGGCTTGTCCATCCCTATTGTCTCCCCTTAGAGCTGACAGGCTGACAGGTTTTACCATCTCCACTCCCGTGACTATAAAACATGGTGACAGCATTTGCCCCACCCAGGATTTGTGGTCCCGAAACAGTATGCAAATGCTCACACGTTTCTAAAGCGGTTGTGCTACACGTGCATGACGACTTACACTACGCATGCTTAGCCAGAGTAAAGCAGGAGTTTAGCCAGGTGAGGCTGATAAGCAGAGCTGCTGAGAGGTGTGAGAAATAGTCCCGAGGTCTACAAGGGGAGCTTAGAAGCTGGGAGTGACTTTTGCAGCTGCAAGAATCTGGGTCTCCAGGTCTCTGAGGTGTCCTGCTGGAACCCAGAGGGTTCCAGTCACATAAAGGCCTCAGCAGGGCTCGACCATCGCTAGTGGCTCTTCTCCACCTGTTCCTATCAAGTGGCTTTATACATCCAACCATACAGACAGCAGCGGCACCGGACACCCTTCTCCTTAACTAACTGGAGATTTACAAGTATTCAATTAAGAAAAAGAAATTATTCAACACTGACATTTTATTTTCTGAAGTTTATCATAATTTTACAAAACAGAACAAAACAAAAAAGCAGGTATCAAAAACAGCAGTTTACAGAATTTCTGCACTGGTTCTCACCTCAGTCAGTGACTCTGGAACTGGCGTCTTGTGTAAAGACTAGCCAGGCTGATTCCCTCTCAAACATGTGCGTTTGTGTGGTTGCTCTTGGAACTGCTTCATAATAGTAACTTTTTACAAGCACCGGTCATTTTTGAGAACCAATTTGGTTTGTCCAACAAAGTAAACTTTTTTCTGTGTGGCATTTTTCTTTCTTAAAAAACACTGAGCTGAAACACAGACTATGTATTTGTTTGGATCAGAACCAAATTTTCTGAGCTCCCCATTACCTGAAGAACACTGAAGACATCACTGGGCATATGAAATGACAGTGAATACCTGTGGAAATGTCTAAGGCAGCTACCTTGCTTGTTTCTGAAGAAAGTAGGGTTTCATCCAGAGGCTGATAGAGTTTGAATTACATCAGTTTCGATGTCCTTTCTCTGACTTGGGGTGGTTTCCCCAGACAGCCTTATCATCAGAAGGAAAATGCGATGCTTGTGTCAAAGAGGCGCTTATATTTTGCACATACATTTATGTAGAGCAAGACTGCTTGCTCTGGACCCTGGGTCACCACAAAGAGACTGAGAGGCCATGATAACGGGAGGCTAACAGGAAGTAGCACACTTCACTCACAGCATCATCTGGAGGCAAGCAGAAATAAAGCTGGAAATTGGTAGTGGGGCTCACCCACTACTTGCTCTGGAAACACATTTTGCTTAAATAAGGGAAGTGTGGTCCAGTTTTGCAATGTTAATAGCTGCCAGTCTCTCATTTTTAAAAATAAAGATCACTTCCTGACTAGCATGAGTTAGGAAACTGGCCTCAAATTTGATCATATCTCTCAGTATTGGTTAAAAACAAAGTAAAACCCTTAAACCAGCCAAAAGAGTTAAAAATTGCACAATCAAACTTGAATATAAATTACAGAATGGTACACATATTATCGACATGATTATGAAAGGATCAAACACCCCCATTAAAACAAAATTTTCTCCACATTATTTCAATTTTCATTAAGGAAATTGATATGTAATTTTCTTCTTTATAGATATGAAAAAGGAAGCAAGAAGGCAAAGCTGAGAGAAACAGATGCTACCCACAGGGCAGCGGTGCCATTTGGTTGTTTTGGTCTTTGTACCAGCAACTCCCACTGCTGTGAACGCCGTCCAGTTCCAGCTGGAGGATTACACAGTTTTTCTTGCAGTCAAAACACGAACGATGGACCCTACTCCTCCAGCAGCAAGTGCCTAAAACCAACCACACAGAAAGGGTCATAAAGGGCCAAGTCTCAGGTTAGGAGATTAGGCAAGATACTGAAAGCATTAATTTGTAAGCACTCCCTGGCATCTGCTATGCCCCAGGCAGTGCTCAGCATGAGAATAATAGCAGTCTTATTAGGACTAGGGCATAATAAAAAACAAGGACCTAGCGTTCCTGCCCTTGTGAACTTACTTCCAAATGTAACTAGTCACTATTCTAGCACACTGTATCTATGCTTGAAGATGTCTGCAGCACATCGCTCCTGACTAAAACAGGTATTCAAGATAAATCCAGGCACTCTCCATCTCCCATCCTTATCACGGTTAGGTTAGGAAGAGCCTTATGTGGGGACACGTCATCCCAACCTCCTTAGTTTGCAGATCTCCCCTAAGGTAAGAAGATATATGACTTAAGAGCTGATGATCTCTAGTTCTGAACCTTTTAATCAATACTGAGAGTCATGATTAAATATTAGCAATTAGGAATTCTGGTTCACTTATACTGAAAAAATATTTGACTACCATTGTGTATTGCGAGGATATGAAACATCCTTTGGTCTACTATGAGACAGTTCGATCTCCAGAATCTCCACAAAAAAAGTCATAGCACGAGGAATCCCAGCGTTTCTATGGGGAGATGTGGCCAGAAGCCCCTGGGCCAGCTGACCTTGAAGCATATAGCACAGTGGAAGAAACAAGAGGAACCCTGCCCCAAACACATCAGCAGGAGAGGATCCTCCTTGAGTTCTGAGACTACATAGTCATTTATCTGTTTTTTTTTCTTTAAAATGCTGTTGTTTATATTTTATCACTGTAAGAGCTAGGAAGGAAAGATTACCTAAAATTACACTTGCTAGGCCGGGCGGTGGTGGCGCACGCCTTTAATCCCAGCACTTGGGAGGCAGAGGCAGGCGGATCTCTGTGAGTTCGAGACCAGCCTGGTCTACAAGAGCTAGTTCCAGGACAGACTCCAAAAACCAGAGAAACCCTGTCTCGAAAAACCAAAAAAAAATAAAATAAAATAAAATAAAATAAAATTACACTTGCTTTGTGTGCATGTGTGCGGGTATAATGTGTGTGTGGAGGTAGTCAGTTCCTTCTGTCCACTGTGTGGGTCCCAGGGAGTGAACTCAGGTTGACAGGCTTGGTGGCAGGAGATTTTACCCACTAAGTCACTTGGCTCACCTGTCTACTAACTTCTTACATAGAACTAACAATAATTCCTTTTCTTCTCTCAATATAGCACATAATTCAATATATAGACCAAGTTGGCCGGCAATGCTTCTCTCCAGAGTGTAGGGTTAAAGGCATGCGCTACCATTCACGATTGGTAACAATTTTTGAAAACAAAACAAAAACACATTGCTGGGGATCAAATGTTGGGAATGCTAGGCAAGCACTCTGTCCTTTTTACATGGTCTAGTGACTTTCTATTCCTTTGGGCTTGTTTATCTCAGATTATTTCATATAAGTAGAAATGCCAAATATTTGTGTCTGGTTTCACTTAGAAGAACATCTTCTGGGTTCATCTACATTGTAGCATGCATTAAAAACTCCATTCCTTTTCATGGATGAGTAACATTCCACTCTTTGTATGTACCACACATCAACGTTTTCATTTTTGGTTATTTCTATTGTTTGATCAGTATAAATCAATTTTTGATTTCCACGATTTTCTTTTGAAAATTTTCTTGGAATCCATACAGGTACATAATCACGTATGTACTAAACATGCAAGCAAATATGCAGTGCAAATCAGAATCTCTTAAGACCAAGGCTGGTAAGCAAACATGAACTTTTCATTTTCGTTTTTTTTTTTTTTTTTTTGGTTTTTCTTTTTTTTTTGTTTTTTTGAGACAGGGTTTCTCTGTGGTTTTGGAGCCTGTCCTGGAACTAGCTCTTGTAGACCAGGCTGGCCTCGAACTCACAGAGATCCGCCTGCCTCTGCTTCCCGAGTGCTGGGATTAAAGGCGTGCGCCACCACCGCCCGGCGAACTTTTCATTTTCATGCATTTAATTTGTAAGAATAAAGACATACAATCAAGTCTTGTTTTTTAGGTTGTACTCTAAAAGGAACAAGTTATAGGGACCTGCAGTTTGCCACTTACCTTTTCATGCCACTGTAGCAACATAGCACTGCTATTGTCAGATGGGCTCTCAAAGCCTTTATAAATATACTTCATTAGCAGGTCCACACCATTCTTGTCCAGAGACTGAACGGCCTTTTCAATATCATTAGCTTTAAAAGAGATGAGCACTTTCAAGACAATGCTGCCTGCCCGGTCCTGAGGGTAAATACATAACAAAACATTCAGACAAGTATGCTAGGAACAAAATTTTAGAAATGCCATTTTGGAGTGAAATCTGAAGGACTGAAGACAACACGGAGGATGTGAAAGAAAACTCCTTGGAAATATGGCCAGTGTTTAGACACACGAAAGAACAGGTGCTGCAGCGTGGGTTTCAGTGCTCAGAATGTTCACACAACCCGAGGTGACAGAGCTGAGGGTGGGAGAAGCAGCGGAGGAAGGGAAAGAACGCACTGTGAGAGGACAGATCACGTGAGAGCCTGCAGGCCACACTGCAGTGGCACAGGCTTTCACTCGGAAATGAGACAGTGAGTTTTAAGAGCAGAGACACAATCTGATTCTCATTTGAAGACTACTTCGGCATCTTTCCTGAGAACAGCAATGTCGGCAGCAGCGGGAGTGAAACAGAAGCCACTGGGACAATTCCAAGGACACAGGGTGGTTCTGGGTGCTATGGTAGTAGAGGTGGTAATAAGGGAGCCCATACTACTTGTTTTTGAGACTGGTCTTACTGTGTAGCTCTGGCTGTCCTGGAATTCATTATATAGACCAGGCTGGCCTTGAACTCAGAGATTTGCCTGCCTCTGTCTCCCCAGTGCTGGGATTAAAAGGCTCTGGAACACAGTTTTAATAGATCTAAAGGTAGAACTGGAATTTACTAACAGACTAATGGGAAAATTTAACAATTTATTATAACATTTAAATTTTACTTCTTGGTCTAAAAAACTGGTAAACAAAGAAGGAAACTGATTTATACAATTCTGTCTATAGAATACAAAAGTGGCATTTTCTTAAAAGTTCCTGTTTGAAACCATTAAAAAACTCTTTTGAAATTTCCTAGCTACAGACATTGGGTCCATCTGTGTTCATCTCTAAACTTTCCCTCTGGAAAAGCCTGTTCCAGAAACATCGCCTAAGCAGAGGGAACACACAATCAATCCCTTTCAACAATTCATTTCTCCTTCTGTTCAGCACACAGTGGGATCTCCAGCATTCCAATGGGCAGGACTTTACAGAAAATTTCTACCACCAATGTTATCTTCGTTTAAAGATTGCAATTTCCCTATTGAGGTCTAGAGCTATAACCTCCCACCCACAAGCTGTCATTAAAAAAACAAAACAAAGTAACAACAAAAACACATTAAGGGATATAACGAAAATTTTAATGATGTTCCTAACAACTTTTAAAAAGCAAAGAAAAATTTCCCCCATACAAAGCTTTGTTGCCTTGATAATTCCTATGTTTATCTATACTACTATTCCATTCAAGTTCTTGAGGTCCTGGGATGAGGCCTATGGACCACAGGGCTGTGGTAAGCCTGCACTTCAAACAATGAACAATGAAGTAGCTCTTTAGGAATCAGCAGAGGACAGATGCAGGGTGCAAGCTGCAAAGTTCTTTTAAGGGACTGGGCAACCCTTTGTGTAGCAAAAGTCTTAAAACTGTGGTTTTTGACCTAGCATTTGTCTTTGGGAATTTTACTGACAGAACTAAGTAAGATAGATTTATCTTATTATTCATTTTAGCAGGACAAACTAGACAATTTAATATACAATAAAAGGAACTGGGGGTATATAAAATGTTGCACAACAGTATATTGCAGTTAAAATGCTTTAGAAATAATCTTATTGCTAAGAAAAGAAATTAGTGCATATTGCTATACAGTTAACTGTAAGATTTTTTCTCTCTCTCGCTTTTTATAAAGAATACAAACCCTTGTAGAAGCTCTTAAGTATAGCAGGCGATAACTGACCCAAGTGACAGCATGGTGATCATCTTTTTATGCCCTCACGCCTTTGTCTTCTATAATATTTAGTACTAACATAATTAACAGATGTCTCCCTCCTTCAAGTGGACTCTGTTCCACACAGCACTGGTTTAACTCTATATTTCAGTGCTGTTTCTCATAGGGTGTTTTTACTTCTCAAGTTCCCTCTTTGGAAACTGGCTGTGATGGCATATGCCTCTAATCCTAGTGGAGGCAGGACATCTCTGAGTTCCAGGTCAGCCAGGTAATATACCCAGACCCAATCTCAAAAACAAAAAACCAACAAAAACAAGCAAACAAACAAAAAAACCCCAACAAAATCAAAACGAAAAGGTCAGTTGTAAAGTCTCGTGTCAAGGATTTCGAGAATAGTGGGGCAGCGCAGAGACTGAGGCTGTGGCTACAACTCACCTTCACGGCCTGGCTCTTCGTGTTGATAGGGGGGTTTTTCAGAGCTGCCTGCAGCGCGGCTGTCATGTTTCCTGTAATGACAGTTAAGGGGATAACAGCAAAGGGGACGGGTTCTTAAGACTTGACTTTCTGCATAGTAACAAAAATTACTGTGGCCCTTATGTTTACTATTGTAGACTACACTCGTTTATTTCTACTATGTCAATCAGAAGTTAAAATCAATTAAGAGACTATAGGATTTTTTTTTTTTTTTGGTTTTTCGAGACAGGGTTTCTCTGTGGTTTTGGAGCCTGTCCTGGAACTAGCTCTTGTAGACCAGGCTGGCCTCGAACTCACAGAGATTCGCCTGCCTCTGCTTCTCAAGTGCTGGGATTAAAGGCGTGCGCCACAAAGAAAAAAATTATTTTGACTTTGGTCCTACCAAACTGATTACACTTTGTAGTGAAATACACACAATTGTCTGGATAGGTATACAAGAAACCTTAAAATATGCCATCAGAATGATAGGTCATCAATTGAAGTAGCCCATCAACAAAGTACACCATCTTGTTTGTGTCTGAGTCTTACGGGAAAGGAACCCTAAACTTTATACTAAAAGCACACTGGATATCAACTGAAATGCTGGCTGATTACTCTGGCAATCAGAGCGGAACAGGCAATAGCTTAATATTGATGAGCAGGGCTAGGGAAGCTGTAATAAACCACACGACCTATAGGTGGCAGCTTACTTTTCTCCCTACAGGTTATGTGAACTGGGCTGGACCATCTATACCTAATTCAGTCTCAAAGCACTAATGAGTTAGCAAGCATGGGAAACGGAAGGCCAATCAGACTGTCAGAACAGACAGTTATTTCCCTAAAAGGAAAACCACAGAATCACTTGTTCCTCCGTCTGTACTCCCCAACCAGGGCTGTCTCTCCTAGTTATAATGAGAAACAGTATCTTCATATTTTAAGAAGGATTGATGGAAAGGTAGATTCAACTGATAGTGGACACGGAAGTAGGAGTCACCAGAAATTACCCAAAACACATCACTAGTTTAATAAAATATCATCTATCCACCATAAAGATTTTTTTTTAAACAAAGAATAATGCTCACCATGTCTATAGAAAATTATCTACAGTCGGTGATAAACTACTGTGAAGGATGCATGGTTTCCTAAAGAACATTTTTTTTTAAAGAAAAAGCCCAAGTACTTAAATAATCAAATTAGGAGCAACCGATGTGAAAGTTATACGGAGTATATATGCTCAATGCTGCAGTTATCACTAAATACTTGTTCACTTATTTAGTTCTTCGTTATGCCGAGTAGAAAGCTGATGAGGAAAGCGGTATGAACAGACTTAATGGACGCAATTTTTCTAAGGCTACAATTTGGGTCTTTGCAACATTTCTATTTTTCTAAGAGATCGATGCAAATGAATTTCAGGCTCATGAATATTCAGATATGCAAACCAAGGAATCAGGAACTGACAGCCATATTTTAAGTAGAGTGGAAACAACTTCAGAAAAACGATTTTGATTTATAGAACTGACTCATCCTCTGTTTTAGTCATTGGGGTTCATCCTAAATATCTCCAGGGATTCTCCACACGCATCCCTATCCTTTCTCTACTGGCTTTTTCTTAGCAGGTAGAAGGCTCCAAGCTTTAACTGGGAATTCTGAAGACGGAAACTCTCTTCGCCCTATTAATAAATTATGTACAACCTCCCCAAATCCTCTTCTCTAACAGTGATGATGATGATGAAGCCCATGGGCTGAATGCACGGAGGGTCTCAATCTGTGAACCGTTCCATCCCTCCCGGCTAGGAATTAACTATCTCACCGCTCAGCAAAACCAAACCAACGACAGAAAAGCGGGACGTCTGTGTCCCCACCAGGCAGGGATTTCTGGAGCTCAGGTGCCCACTAGGGCGCTGGCCGGTCCCCGGCGAGGGCGCGGCCGCTGGGGCGGCGCACCTGAGGAATCCGGGCGCCCGCAAGTTCGCGAGCGCGGCCGCGGGGTGCAGGCGGCCTGCTGGCCCCGGGAGCTCCAGCCCTCCATCCCCACCCAGAGCCAGGCGCGGCACGCGTCCCCACGGCCCCCGAGCGCCGCGAGAGCAAGGATATTGTCGCAGGCATGAGTCCACCTCGCCCTCGTCGGGCCCGGCTTGGCCATCGCCGCCGTCCTCCTCGTCCACGAATTTGTTCTCATCATATTCGTCCACGTCCACCTTCCGGAAGCGGGCCGACGACACCGTGTTCTTCGACATCCCGGATCGCGACGCGACGCTGGCCTCCCCTTCGCGGTGCCTCTTGGCCTTTCGCGAGCCCAGCCCGGCGCTACTCACTTCCCTCTTCCGCTCTGGGGCGTCGCCGGCAGCCGCCGCTTGCTCGCTTCTGGGCCTGCGCGCTAGCCCGGCGCCGCTTCCTTCTCAGCCGCCAGCTCCCTTCAGCCCCCGCCCCGCCCCCGCGTCCCCCGGGGAGCGCGCGTTGGCCCCGGAGCGCGCCGGACGCACCGCGCACGCGCGGACCCGTTGCAGGAAAGGGGCGGGGCCGGCGAAGGAGGCGGGGGCGGTGAGCGGCTAGAAAGCTGGATGAGGCGGCGCGGAGACGCGATTGGCCGTCGGGGAGCCTCACGTGATACCCGAGAGGTTCCCATAGAAACGCTTTTCTGCGGTCCAGCCTTGCGGGGGGTCTTGGGTTGGAGGCGATGGGCACCTGGGGCGCGTGGCCTGGCCTGCTGCCGCCGCCGCCGCTGTCGGTGCCAGAGGTTCGTTGTCGGGGTCCGGTGTGAGGTCTGCGTGACTGGACTCGGGCGTGCGGTGGGATGGACTGGCTGCAGGATCTAGTCCCCCTGCAGTCAGCAGGAGTATGAGGCGAAGTGATGCCAGGCTGGGCGCCCAGCTCAGAACTAGTGACCGGAGCCCTCCCTTGGGACCGAGCGTCGCCGGAGACTGCGTTCCCGAGTTGAGAGCCTCTTCCCGGGTTTGGGATCCCGCTGCGCTGTCGGAGGGAGGTCCCCAAGGACGGAGTCGAGAGGTCACTTCTCACCTGTCAGTGCTGTGTGACAGCATCGCGGCCGGACCTGCAGAATCTGAACTCGGTATTCTCTCCATCCGGAGGGAGGGAAAGATGCTTGGGCCGGAGCTGGGGACGGGTGGCGAAATTGGGGCAAACTTGTAGCATTTTGTAGAATCACTCATCACATCTTAAAATAAGAAGTTATTTGGAGCAAGAAGGCCAGAAGAGGGTGGGCGAGTTAGGCTCTTCAGTGCTGAGGGAAAACGGCATGTACAAGGATTAATAGGAACTGGACTTTCAAGGTTGATATTTGTGGTTTAAGATTCCTGGGAGCCCGTCAATTTCTTATATTCTGTATCCCCGTTTGAGAGATCAGAGCTTTTTACTGAGGAGGCAGAGGCACTAAGATTAAGGAAATAATAGCTGTGCTTTGTGTATTCTACTGTGTAAGTACAGGTATTTACAGAATAAAATTAACTCGGGCGTTTGTCTGTGCCCTGCTTGGAAGCAGGTCTACCTGGTTTTATATATAACAGAAGGTTGGATACTTACTTTTAAAGTCATTTGCTGAAGTATAAGATCATTATTATATGGTCCTGTTGAGTTTCTACCCATCCCTCGTTTGCTGTGCTGTATTGAAAGGAGCAGTGGGTTTGGGATTAGAAAACAGTGGCTAAAGTCTCGACTTTCTGCCTTACAATATGCGTGACTGAGGCACGTTGCTTAAAATTTGGAACCCTTGGATTTCTTATTGCTTAAAATGGGGGCTAATGTACACTTCACACGAATGTCCCTAGGATTCAATATGCAGAAATGCTTCAAAAGGACTCCAAAATTCTGCATATATGTGCAATGAATCATTGGTTTTGTAGAACTAGCTTCATAAATTACCTGATGATAATATGTCGTGTTTTATCTCACCGGTGAAAGGGATCCCAAGATTCTGAAGGGTAGAGTCTAATTTTTCTTATGTATCTTTTTTCCTATGAACAATAATTAGTTATTCAGAAGGTAGTCAGTACATGCTTGATGAATTAGTAAAATATAGAAGTCAATACAATTTGAGAGTCACAGTGACAAGAGGGAATCAGTCAAGAGACCTCAGGGTCAAACATTTGTTGAATATAGGCAGACACACATGAACATATATGTGTATGTGTTCATGTAGAGAGAACTGGGGCACTGTAAGTGAAACCCATCCTTTTTCCTTGTGGAGAAGTGATGTGGCATTCCCCCTCTATATCATTTGGTTGATAGAAGTGACATTTCCTTGATTAACATTCTCATTGTGAGCTCGTAAAAACTCTCATGTCTTACGACAGCAAAGGAAAAATTTCTACTTGCCAGAAATACTTATTTTTAAAGCATTTGCTAAAGTATAAGATCATTATTATGATGATGGCATTATGTAACTTAGAATAAAGATTTGTTTAAATATTTTTTTCTGTTTCAATTGTGTAACTTGCTTAAAAGCTACACAGCATGCTCTTTTTTTTTTTTTTGGTTTTTTTTTTTTTTTTTTTTTTTTTTTTTGGTTTTTTGAGACAGGGTTTCTCTGTGGTTTTGGAGTCTGTCCTGGAACTAGCTCTTGTAGACCAGGCTGGTCTCGAACTCACAGAGATCCGCCTGTCTCTGCCTCCCGAGTGCTGGGATTAAAGGCGTGCACCACCACCGCCCGGCCACAGCATGCTCTTTTAGATGTTAAATCTCTCTGTACTTTTTCTTCTTCTAAATCGAGATTTTCTTTGAAGAGAAAATTAAACATTGGATGCACTGTTGAGGGCGAATGGAAACACAGATTTAAAGGCTGATACAGCCCTCATCTCAAGTCTTATTTGGATAATTTTTTTGTTCTCTTATTTTAGAACTGGGGCAGAATCCTGGGGTAGAAATCAACCTAATGGAACAGCGAGGGATAAAAACATCAGTTGTTGAAGGATGTAATTATCTTGATGGCTGAATTTTGGTCTCTGTGTGGATTGTGTTAAATCCGACAGTGTTTCTTTTTAAAATTGTTTGTTTTGTTTTCTGTTTTTTTTTAAACTTGTGTTTCATAATGAACAAAGTGCCTAGGATATAGTAGTCAACACTGCTCACTAGTCAATTAACGATCTCACAAATTAATTACAAAATAACACTTAAAAATTGAGTATTTTAGTTTACTTTCTTACCTCTCATTGGTCAATATTTGACTCTTTACAAGATATAAAGGAAATGTTTGTCTTTGAAGAAACTTGTTTTTAATTTATCTTAATTGGAAAAGGCACAGTATTTTACTTTCTTATAAAGTCTAAATTTTTACTGTAACCTATGATACTTAATCATCTTAGGTAATTTTATTCTCTTTGGGTTTTTCAAATGATTGCTTTCCTCTCATATAAAGGATTTGCTTGGCTTAAGATGTATTTATTATACGAATAGCTAGGTTGTCCTCAACATTCACCGAGACTGAGTCTTAATCTCCTGGGGTTTACTGCTGTGTTTGTAGCTTCTTATTTCTGTGATGTTGCAAAGAGCCAAGGATCAGGGCCAGTGAACTAGTGCATCTGGTAAGACCCTTGGTGTGACAAGCTGAGTTCAATCAGCTTGTCACACATGGTGGCAGGAGAGGACCAACTAGAAAATGCACGTGTGCACTGTGGCTTGTGTAGGTGTAAGTGTGTATGTGTGCGTGTATCCCCTACCCCCACGTATGTTAAGAAGAAAAGGCCAAGTACCTGAAGTTGTCTTAGGAGGTCATTTTTAGATATCTTAAGCCAAGTACTCTACCTTCTCTGGGCTTTTTTCTTTTTTTTTTTGGTTTTTCGAGACAGGGTTTCTCTGTGGTTTTGGAGCCTGTCCTGGAACTAGCTCTTGTAGACCAGGCTGGTCTCGAACTCACAGAGATCCGCCTGCCTCTGCCTCCCGAGTGCTGGGATTAAAGGCGTGCGCCACCACCGCCCGGCTTCTGGGCTTTTTTCTTACAAACTCTTACCACTAACTTTTTTTTTTTAAACAATCCATGGAGCCCTGGAGCACAACACTATTGTTTTTTATTATTTGAAGTGAAAAATGAACATTTAAAGGAAGCTATAGCTCAGTGGTAGGGCACTTACACCTACTTGGTATATATGATGCTTTGGGTGTAATCCATAGAACCTCAAAATCCAAAGTAAACTTGTTAATCGAATATGTCAAGCTTGTACTACAATATAAAATAAATGAATTTCAGGTCTGGTAATGATAGGTTAATACTGTTGTTCTCAACATAACCACTACAGTATAAAGTTTTTAGCATGTTTTCCATATGCTATGCTGTAGTTTAATGCTCTTACTAATACACAAATCAGCTTGTATTGTGAGGAAACCATACCCCTCAAAATTCTAAGTGTTTTCTTAGTGATTAGTTCTAGTTTTACATGTTTTTATGATTATACAGTGAAGATCAGCAGAAAGTTTAGTAATTTAATTGTGGAATCTTTATATATTAGTACATAAAAGATTTTAACTAATTACCAATCTGTATTCAGGTATGTGTGTATTCATGAGTATAGGGATGCTTGCATATGTGTGTACATGTGGGAGGTCAGAGGTCAACGTTGGGTGTCTTCCTGTATTCCTCTCCGCTTGTTTTATTTATTTTTGAGACAGAGTCTTTTATGAGCCTGGAGTTTACCAATTCTGCAAGACTGTCTAGCCAGTAAATCACAGGGATTCTTTTGTCTCTGCCTCCTTGGAGCTGGGATTACAGGCACATGCTTCTACTTCTAACTTCTATGCGGGTATTGGGGATCTAAATCCAGGTCCTCATGCTCAGGCAGCAAGCACTTCATCAACGGAACCATTTCCCCAGAAAGACCCTTGTCTTCCAGAGAAGTAACCTAGTTTCAAAAGGACAAACCTGGCTTCTTAAACATTGTAGTGAATGAGATATTAAGTATTTATGATGATATATGGAGTTTACAGTACTTTATTGGTGTTGGGGAGATGGTTGAGCAGTTAAGAGTATGCATTATTTTTGCAGAGGATCCAAGTTTGGTTCCCAGCTCTCACATCAGGCATCTCACACCCCGCCAGCTCCAGGGTATTTGCCATCCTCTTCTAGAATCTGTGCACACCTTTAGTCGCATGTGTGCATAGTCTCCTTCCATGTATATAAAGATGATCTAGTGTGGTGTCTGACTGAGATGGAGGTCAGCAGGCTGTTTACTATATTTGATATCCACCCAAAGGGTGGGTTCTGTTGAGTGGGAGCTAGAGAGGGAGAGTCTGGGATAAACATTTGGGAGGGGGGTGCCGGGTGGTGGTGTCACACACCTTTAATCCTAGCACCACTTGGGAGGCAGAGACAGGTGCAGCTCTGTGAGTTCGAGACCAGCCTGGTCTACAGAGCGAGTTCCAGGACAGGCTCCCAAGCCACAGAGAAACCCTGCCTCAAAAATCCAAACCAAACCAAACCAAAATAAAACATTCTGGGACATTTGGGTGATGATTGCCTTTATAGCAAAAGGTGGGTGGGATCTGCTACCAGAGAGAGCAAAAAGCCATTAGGTCATTAACAATATGCACTCCCAGCTTTCTGTGCCAGAAAACAGGTATTTTATGTCCACAGTGTCTCTAGTGATCTATGGGCAAAAAGGCCTTTGTCCCCCAACATTCTTACTATTTACTATGTAAACAAAGTATTAAAAAAATCAATCCTTTTCTCTTTTAATCTTTCAAAAGTATTAGCAACATACCTTTATTATAGAAAATAAATTCCAGGCTAGGGAGATAGCTCAGTCAGTAAAGGGCTTGCCTTGCAAGCAAGAGGGGCGAATTCAATACCCAGAACCCATGTAAAGATCTGGGCATAATAGTGTGCTTTTAAGTCCCCTGGGCTAGGGAGATGAGACAGGCAGATCGCTGGGGCTTGTGAGTCAGCCAGTGTAGCCAAATCCTTGAGCACAAGCTATTGAGAGGCCCTGTTCCCCTCATCTCACAGCGGAGGCAGGGCTAGAGAAATGGCTCAGAAGAGTGCTTATCTCTTTCATAGAGGACCTGACTTTGATTCTAAGTGGGGTAGCTCAGAACCACTTGTAACTCTAGCTCCAGGAGATCTGACACCTCTGACCTCTCATGCCGTCAGCACTCATGCGTGTACCACACACATCTACACAAAATTAAAATCTTTTAACAAGTAGAACTTAAACATTCAAAATAATGTACGTGGATAGAGATTGGGGAATGGCACCTGAGACTGACCTCTGGCCTCCATCTGCATTGTGCACATGTGCATGCAGTGGTCCTTCATGTGTGCTTGCACACACAAGCACACATATACACCAACACACCTACATACAGGCATGCTTCCCTCGCACGCACACTCACAGTTTGCCATCATAGCTCTTTTGAAATGCACAAGTATTTGGTATCAAGCATTCACATTGTCATATCTTAACCATCATTCATCATTTACAGAACTGAACATCTAGACCCATTCAACTGTAATACCCCACTTTCTCCTGCCTCCAGCACCTGACAAATATTCATTTCCTAGGAGCTGGGGTTACAGATGGTTGTGAGCTGCCACGTGGGTGCTGGGAATTGAACTTGGGTCCTCTGTATGAACAGTCAGTGCTCTTAATAACTGGGCCATATCTCTAGCACCAAGGTTCCCTTTTACATAACAAACACCACATTTTGTTTACCTACTCATGTGTCAAGGGACTCTTGGTTTATTTTCTTATAGCTTTGGGGTAATATGTTACTGTAAACATGGGTTCATAAATGCTTCAAGTCTTTAAGTTCTTAGAAGTGTACATGAAGTGCATTTACATTGTAGTTCTGTTTGCTCTTTCATTTTTAGTTTTAATTTTAACAAATTTTAAGTAAAATGAGTTCACATTCCATTTCCTTGGATCTCCTATTTGGTAGAGCATAAATCAGACAATCCTGGGGTCTATGTTTGGTGTGTGGTATGGTTGAAGGGTAGTGGGGTGGGTCAGAAGCTTAAGGTCTGCTGTCTAGAACCACCTGAGATTCCCCATCTCAGGTGCATCTAGACCGTGCAGGGCCCTTGGCTTCCCAGGTCTAGAAGACACCTCTTGGCAGTCTAGTTTGAACAGAATGACTGAGCAGTCACAAGGAGGTGCTGATGGTCGCTGGGTTTCCCAGACATCACGTGCCGCTAGAGAAGTGGTGAAGAATAGAACATGGACTTGACTCTCAGCTCAGTCGTCACAAGTTCTCTGTGGTACCGTCTTTGCAGGTATCATAATAACATGTGCTTCATAGGATTATTGGAGGGATGGAATGAGTTAATATGTAAGTGCTTAAAATACCTGACATACAATCCTCAGTAGATGTTGGATAGTAATAGTATTAATTAGTGTGAGTTACTGTGTGACTTTCCTTAGAGCCTTGGAAATGAGATGAATAGGATTATACTCTATACTATATGTACTGAGTTGAAAAAGATGCATGGCTGAGGTCTAGGAAGATAGCTCACTTGTTAAAGGCTGAGGCTCATATGCACTCACTTGAAGTCAAGGTATGTAGCAGAAATGTAAAGAAATAAGATTTACTCTCGGATGAAGGCAGTAGGGTTAGACTGTAACTCGATAAGACTTATTGAATATTAAGAAAACTGGGTGTGGTACCTCATACCTGTAATCCCACGTTCAGGAGGCTGATGCAGGAAGATTGCCTTGAGCTGGAGGCCAGTCTGGGCCACACAGTTACTAGTAGGACAGCCTGGGTCACAGAGTGAGAACTTGTCTCAAATAACATCATCATCAACAAATGTCAATAGAAAATCAATATGCTGACACACAGGAGTTGGCTACAGACTTTGTGTTGTCTCTCACAGACCATACCTACCCAAACACTCAGAAGACAGCAGCTCTTCCACGTACTTTATAATTTCATCCCAAAGGACAGATGCCTTTTCTCATATAAGTGCAGAATCAGATAGCACAGACATTTAACTCATGCAATCAACTGCTTGAATCCGCATTCAAATCCAGCAAGCTTCTGATTATAATAAATAGACAAGGGAAGACTGTGATTTAATTGTGTGTATATCCAGATGTCAATACTGCTGGAAACCAATTTATCAGCTGTCTTTCTCTTGGGAGCTTTGTAAATCTGTTGACCCCTGACCTAAATCTATTCTTTGCATATTGATTGCATAGGTAATTTGGGCCTGCTGAACTGAGGGTCAGACTCTGAACCAGACTGAAGGTAGAATCTTTCCATTCACCGTTACTGGTTTCTCGGGTCACACCCAATGTCCGGTTTCAGATGTGTCACTGATTTAATATGTTGACTTCTGTTTTATTTATTTGGAATATTTGGTGGAAGTGATGTATTTTTTTTTCTGAGACAGAGTCTATGCAGCCCTGGCTATGCTAGAACTCTCTGTGTAGACCAGGCTGACCTTGACCTCACAGAGATCCACCTGCCTCTGCCTCTTGAGTCACCATGCCTGACTGGTAGGAATATTCTTAAAAATCACCATTGCCATTTTGCTGAAGAGAGCCAGACCGTCTAAACCCTCTCTCTCCATCTCAGGGCCAGCCATGCATGTCCAGGAACCCACTGTGGTGAGTGAGGGAGACATGGCACTGTGTATGGAGTCCACTCTTTGGAAAGGTTGCTTCACTGTATGTTTTCTTAAAGAAGGTGCAGCTCAAAAGTTCCTTAAAAATGAGCTACCTCAGGGGTCTTACTCAGTTTGGAGAATGCTTGCCTAGCAAGCACAAGGCCCTGATTCAACCCTGAATACCTGATAAATTGGAACGTGGTGGTGCATATCTTAATCCCATTGCTTGGGAGGTAGAGGTGGGAGATCAGGAGTTCAAGATCATCCCTGTGCTTACTCCTGCTCTTATAGGTAAAGGATCACTTAGTTTTCTGTTTTGAAAGGTCTCACTTTGTAGCCCACATTTGTCTAAGGGCATCCATTTTCTTCTCTGAGGCTTTATTGTATTGGCTTGGACTTGTGGCCTGTCATTCATAAGGCTGTGGTTGTTTAAATGTAACTGGACCCCATAATCTCAGGGAACGGTACTGTTAGGAGGTGTGACTTTTTGGTGGAGTGGGTATGGCATTGTTGGAGGAAGAGTGCCACTGTCAGGCAGGCTATGAGGTTTCCTATGCTCAGGACACCACTCAGTGTGAGTCGACTTCCTTCTGCCTTCTGCTCAAGATGTAGCCGAATCTGCCTACACTCTGCCATGCTCCCGCCATGATGATACTGGACTAAAGCTCTGAAACTGTGAGGAGCTTCAGTGAAATGTTTTCTTTTCTAAGAGTTACTGTGGTTATGGTGTCTCTTCACAGCAGTAAAAACCACAAGACGCAGGCTTATCTAATTAGTAAGAAAATGTAATGATCAAGGGCACTTCTCTTTCTTCTAGTTCTGTCAACATTTCCTCTTGTTATATACCATAGAAATCCAAATTCATATTTGAAACTCAAGTTCCTAGATTCCAGACACTCAGTAACCTGATGGATGTTGTGGTCTACTTCACCACTTCGAAGGTTGGTTTTATGGCAGTGATTTTATCTTTTTAATTTGGCAGAAGAGGTTCTAGTGAATCAAATTCAGGGTCTTGTAGTGTTAGGCAGATGCTATGGAGGTAGACTCTCAGCCCCTGGCACTATTCTTATAATAATCAGAAATTCCAAATTTGTTGTGTTGGTGTCTTTTTTCCTCAAACATAGCATTTCAATTTGTGAACATAGGATTTCATAATTTAATGATAATTTCAACACATATTTTTAAATAATAATCACTGTATATCCATGGTAAAATTATATTCAATTACCTTGATCAAAATCTGCAGGCTAAATATATAATTTTTAAAAAAATTATTCATGTTTATTTTAATCACAATTTAAATTTCTATTCCTAAGACATTTTTTTCTTATCTCCTCCTTCCTCTTCATGCAATGTTATGGGATTTAATGTTAATATTAGCATATTACCTTATTAGGGTAGCATGACTTTATATAGAGATTTTATAGAGTCAGTCTTGACTCTATACATGAAAATGTAACAGAAATTTGCATTTGAATCCACTTTTTCTATAGTATGTATTTACATATTTCCATGGGAGAAATGGAGCAGCAAATGTGGATTTTAATAAGCAAGTGATTTTATTTAAGTGGCTCAAAGGGTTTATCAAAGAAAAGTTCTTAAAATAAGAACGTTTTGAAGAATTTAAGAGAAGGTACAAATATATATTGGCAAAGAAGAAGAGGTCAGAAAAAAGGGAAAGGAATGTACTTACATTTTGCATTGGGGAGCTTTAATAGAAGAGGGATAATAGTAACATACAACCAAAGCTATCCCATGGAGGGTGGGTGGCTCAGCAGTCACCCGTCCAGAGTGGATAAGGGATGTTGTGGAATAAATGATTGGTGAATTTATTGAGATGGAGAGTCAGCTGTGCTACCTACATTTTGAGTGGATATTATGTTATATATCACAGGAGAAAGAGAAGAAAGAGAAGGTGGGAAAAAGGGTGAGAGGGAAGGAGAGGGAGGGAGGGAGATGTAGATTGAGACTGCGCTTTTACTTCTGGGCCACCCAGACCCAGATAATCACACAAAACCTATATTAATTGCAATACTTTTTGGCCAATAGCTTAGGCATATTCCTAGCTAGCTCTTACATCTTAAATTAACCCATTTCTATTGCTCTATGTATCACCAGTAGGTTGTGGCCTATTGGTAAGTCTTGGTTTCTTTCTCCTTTGGCAGCTACATGGTGTCACCCTGACACCACCTTCTTTATTCCTGAATTCAGTTTAGTTCTCTACCCGCCCCCCCCCCCCCCGCCTACTTCCGTTTTGCCCTGCCATAGGCCAAAGCAGCTTATTTATTAACCAGTGGTAATAAAGCGTATTTATATCAAACAGAGGGGAACCCCACACCAGGGAGAAGGAGACAGAAAAACAGAGAAAGAGAAAGGGAGAGAGAGAGAGAGAGAGAGAGAGAGAGAGAGAGAGAGAGAACTTGATTGATTTAGAGTACCCTCCTACAGGAAATTGCTATCTTGATGAGACAAGGAAATGACCTTAGGAGTCATCAAGAGTGGTGTGGAGTTTGGTATGATAGAGGATGTCTGTGACGACTCTCACACATCATTTTGCTTTTATAATCTCAGGAGGGAGAGCTCTGAGTCAGAAAGATCAAACTGAATAGCTGGCTAGGTTTCAAAAAAAAAATCAATTTTTGTAGCAATATGTAATCAATTTGTAGAAGAGCTTTTACTCACACAAAACAATTTTGAATCACTTTAGAAAATTACTGGCTGCCCAAAAATCTTCTGACCACATCAACAATCAATGGAAAATCACTGTTTGACCCCGACACAGCATTTGATGTCAGCAACATTGGGTACTCTCTAATTTTACAGAGTATTTTTATGCTGAAACCAGTTCAGGAAGTTATTTTGTCCATGTCCTTTTTGGAAGGATGATGTGGGTTGGCTATAGTAGAGACACTCCTTTTCTGCCTCAAAACATTTATTTTGGGGCTGGGAAGAGGACTCAGCAGTTAACAGCACTGATGGTTCACTTCCCAGCACTCACATAGCAGCTTACAACCATCTGTATCTCCAGTTTTGGGATCTGATGTCCTCTTCTGGCCTCCAAGGACACTGTACACATATGATGTAAGACATACATTAAGGCAAAATAACCATATACATACACATAATAGAATAATAATATAAAAGCATTTATTTTGTTACTTTTACTTCCAGAAAGAGACAAAGTTGCTTATGTCAACATTTTGGATTATGTTAAAATCGTATCCTTATAGTAGTTGTTATAGTAGATAATCAGGTGTTTTACTTTTATTACATCAATTTATCCCCATCTCAGTTAGACCTAGAAGGGAGAATGTCCAAATTTTTTATCTGTCTACTAAATTCTTTAGCAAATGTTTGGCTTGATTAAAGTTTATTTTTTCCATTTTTTTTTGTTTTCTTCATTTTCCTCTTTGTTGCTTCCAGACCTGTTTGTGGCTTCCACCACCTCCACTGGCCTGGCCAAGGGAGGTTTTCTAAGGTCTTTGGCCTCAACTGATGACAGTCGAGGCATATCCATGTGTCTTAGCACATTCCTGGGTTTCTGTGCGTTTTGACCCACATGGATCGGCGGTAGATCTCTGTAAGGTGCCAGCCTGAAAAGAACAGGAGTCCTGGGGTCCTGACACGGGAAGGGCTGTCCAGGATAAGCATTGTTTAAGGGGTGATTTTCAAAAGCCGCCTGAACTTTTATGTTCTGATTCTCTTTTCGCTGGCTCTGAAGAACATCGATAAAATAAGGCTTGACTCCCGTTATGGAGTCTATTTCGTAAGCATTGTATCTGTCAGCCAGCATTCTCCCAGCTGTGAAAGGCTGGAGAACTGTTGATCCTGAGACACCACTAACAAAATTGTCGAGAATAGAATGCCAAATGCCACCGCTTATTGGACTCAAAGTGACCTGGGGCCATAAGGTGGCCAGGCTCCGAAGAGCCTCACGGTTCCATGTCGCGGTAGGAAATTGGTTCTCGGTATGATAGAGCTGAGAGAAGAAAATACTGAGAGTGACATCTGGACACATCATCAGGAAGTTGTACATTTTTCTGATGCAGCAGTGGTTAGCCTCATTACAAGGGGAGTGGCTGGAATACAGAATGACATGTCTGATGTTGCTGTTATGAGATATGACTGAGTCAAGGTAGCCGTTCCTCTCAAATAGCATTGATTCTGGGTGGTTGTGATTACCAGTGCAGTTGCTAGCATGACCCTTTTGTATTAGGTTCCCAAAGGAACTTCTCAGCTCATAAAATGTGAGGTGTTTTGCTTGAGGGTATGTTGACCATGGGAATCCAAAAATCTGTTGAAATTCTGTGTAGGGAACTCTTGCTTCTTCTCTTGTCCGAATGTGGTAAGGGCAGTTAGTGCAATCTAGAGAGAAGCTTAGCCAGTAATAAGGTTTGACAATGGTTCCACCATGTGTTAGATACTCCTCATACAGTGGCTCCATTGCTCATTTTATTGTCTTCTAGCTGCAGAGCTAAACAAGAAAGAGAAGTTAGACATAAAATGGTAACAGGAAGAATTGAATGCATAGATATACTAAGCCCTAGATTCCCAGCATAGTCGCACCGTTGCTATTAAGGCACATGGGAGCCTAAAGGTGAGGTATATGAGTGGATTACAGGGCTCAAGATTCATTTCTCCTCATTGAGGTTCTGACAGGTGGTGGTGATGGAGATGAAAGAGAAATGCAGAATACAGCTTTACCTGTTTCATGGATTCCCTGTCTGTAGAGTGATGGAGGTGGGTCTTGTATTAATCTGTTGCTTTCATTGGTTAATTAATAAAGAAACTGCCTAGGCCCATTTGATAGGCCAACCCTTAGGTGGGTGGAGTAGACAGAACAGAATGCTGGGAGAAAGAAGCCGAGTCAGTGAGTCGCCATGATTCTCCCACTCCAGACAGACGCAGGTTAAGATCTTTCCTGGTAAGCCAGCTTGTGGTGCTACACAAAATATTAAAAATGGGTTAGATCAATATGTAAGAGCTAGCCAATAAGAGGCTGGAACTAATGGGCCAGACAGTGTTTAAAAAAATACAGTTTCCGTATAATTATTTCGGGGCATAAGCTAGCCATGCGGGCGGCTGGGTGGCTGGGGATGCAGCCCCGCCGCTCATATTACTACAGTAGAGCAAATGGGTTAATAGTAAGGACTAGAAACTTGACCGTCTCTATTCAGGGCTGAACTGCTCTGCTTCCCAGCTTAGGGGACTTTGGTAAGTCCTTTAGCCTCTGGAGCCACAGCTTCCCTGTCTGCCAAGATGATCATATGACATACTCATAAGGTTGTCTTGGGATTGAATAATATCATATATATAATAAATATCAAATGCTTTACTATGTGCCAGACATGACTGACTCAACCAAAATTAGTGCTTAGTGGCAACAGTACAAGTCCCACATCATCTTGGTGATCCCTACTTGTGAAAACCCAAAGAAATAAGTAGGCTTTCATTTTGTTTGTGGTTTCTTCCCTTTACTCTTCTCTGAATGTGGTGGTTCCTAGGGTGTTCAATCCCAAATGCTGAGATCCTTAAGCAATGGCCATTCTTTTAATATTTCTCAAATTATTATTATGTTTCCTAGGGCATTATAATGTAGTTGTTAAGGCATTTTAAACTATTGCATAAGTACCATGTGTTTCTTGTAGAGAATAATTGCATGCACTGGAACAGAAAAGAAAAAGCCCACCAGTTTGTGTTCACTTATATTACATTTACTGGTTATAGGTCTGATCTTCCAGTCTCTCTCTATCTTCTGTATTCTACAGGTCATGATTTATAACCTTATTTCAGTTGTAGTGCATCATAGAATTTTCCTCTGGTAGTAAAATTACTTCAGAAAGCAATATTCATGGTTACTTAGAATTTTATTGTATAACTATAAAATTCAAGTTTTGCCTCTTTTAAATATTAACAGCATCTTGATGAATATTTTTATAAGTAAATCGTTTCTGTATCTGATTCATCTTATTATTAAGTCATAGTATTAGGGTTGATTTTGTCAAGTTGTTTCCTAGGAAGACTAACTAATCTTACTGAGTCCCAGCAGTCATTATCAGCTTGCAGACTTGAGAAGTGTGTCTTGGTATCATTTGGTTGTTGTGATGTATACCTTTTCTATTCTTAGTAAGCCTGAATGCATATTTCGCTTGCTTATTGGTCTATTACTCTTATGTTTCCATGAAATATTCTTGATCCCTTATCTTCATTTAAACCTGATGCTTTTCTTACTGATTTGCAAGAGCTCTTATGCATCAAGAATCTTCTGTTTGTCATTTATTCAGATTTCTTAGTGGTTAGGGTTACTTACTGCTTTTCCAGAGTACCTAGGATCTACCAGTTCCTAACATCCACATGGTGGCTCATAACTGTAAAACCAGTTCCAGGGTGTTTAATGCCCTTCTCTGGCCTCTTTGGGCACCAGGTACACATGTGGTACACACACACACACACATACACATACATACATACATAACACTTGTATACCAAATGGAAATAAACAAATCTTTAAAATATTTTAGAGCTGGCAGGCAGATCTCTGTTTAAGGCCAGCCTGGTCTACAGAGCAAGTTCCAGGACAGTCAGGGCCACACAGAAAAACCCTGTGTTGAAAAGCAAAGCATGTGTGTGTGTGTCTTTGTGTATATATATAAATTATTTATATAGGTTCTTGATTATGTTTGTGTTTTATTTTTAATTTATTTTTCTTCTTATTACACAGGGTTACATAAGGTCATTTTCTTTTTTTTTTTTCTTTTTTAAATTATTTATTTATTATTTATACAATATTCTGTCTGTGCGTATGTCTGCAGGCCAGAAGAGGGCACCAAACCTCATTACAGATGGTTGTGAACCACCATGTGGTTGCCTGGAATTGAACTCAGGACCTTTGGAAGAGCAGGCAATACTCTTAACAACTGAGCCATCTCTCCAGCCCCATAAGGTTATTTTCATGCAAGCATATAATATACGTTGAGCATTCCCCCAATGGTGTTATTTATTTGTACCAAATTCTACATTTTCATATGGCGAGTCTTTGCTGTGTGATTAATTTTTGTATTCAGGGAAGCTTTTTTCATTAAGCATGATTGGAAAGTCATCATGCTTTCTCTAGCACTTATCTATTGATTGACTGGTCACGTTACTGGGGAAGTGCTACCGTTGAGCTCTATACGCAACCTTTTTTCAGATTCTAGTTTTATGGGAGATAAAGGTTTGAGACAAAAATCTCCTGTAGCTCTGAGTGGCCTTAAAGTTTATTGTAGCCAAGAATGACCTTGAACTCCTGAGCCCCCTGCCTCTGCTTCCCCGGTGCTGAAATTATAGGTATTCACTACCATCCCAGGCCCCACTTTTTAAGAAAAAATTCAAAACAGAGTATCATTAAATGGTCCCTGTTGTCCTTGAAGTTAATATGTGTGTCCCAGGCTAGCTTTGAATTTGGAACCCTCTTGCCTAGTCTCCTGAGTGGTAGAGATTACAGACATACACCACAGATGAAGCTTATTGTTATTGTTTTGTTGTTTACATGTAACCCTGCCCAGACAGAAAAAAAAAAAAAAAACAGGTAGAGGAGAAAATACAGGAAATTTATCATCTCAATCAAAATTCATTTTTCACTTAGACTTTAAAAAGTGAAAAATGTATTTGCTTTAATGACTTCACAGCTTAGTCGTTTATTATTGTGTCTCATATGGGAACATTTTAATGCCATGTTTTCTCAGTTTATTTTTTTCTCTCTGTGTTATATGTGTATACATGTGTGTCAGTGTGTACTCAACTGGCTTGCTCCTATGAAGGCCAGAGATTGGCTTCATATATTTTTCTTTATTGACCTTAATCTTATTTATTTATTTAGAGACAGGGTCTTTTCCCTGCGCCTAGAGCTTGATGTTTCTACACCGTCTGCTGGACTGGCTACCCGAAAGCCTCAGGGATCTGACTGTTTTTACCTTCTGCCAAGCTTCCGGGTTCATGGGTGTGTGCCTCCATGCTTGACTTTATACATAACTCTTGGGAATCCAAACTTACGGTCTCAGGCTTTCATATCACTTTACCTTCTCCAGAAATCTGACTTCACAGTTCAGATACGCTCTGACACTGCTTTATTTGACCAGATGAAATCTCTGGATTTCCTATGAGAATTTTGTCCTGAGTGGAAAATATTTTCAAAGCCTCAGGCTAGCTGAGGGTGAAATATGGCTTTGTTAATGCTACCATTATCCAAAGGCTAACATTCCTTCTGGCATCACAGACTTTGGATTGTAGTTTTTGTTTGTTTGTGTTGACCAGGTCTCTCTATGTAGCTCTGGCTGACCTGAAACCAGCTTTATAGACCAGGCTGGCTTTGAACCCGCAGAGGTCTGCCTGCTTCCTGAGTGTGGGGAGTAAAGGTCTGTACCACACCTGGTCTGCTCTGAAGTTACTTTAATCCACAGGATTGGATGTTTGTTTTAGCTTCCTTTTTAGGACTGCGTTTTCCTGGTGCAACAGAATTCCTGCCCTTTAAGGTTCCCTCGTCCTTGGAATAGCTTTGCCCTGGGAAGCTGGTTCTAATCCTTGGCAGAGGACAGATCTCTTGGAACCTAAGACTGTTTCCTGCTAATCTTGCATGTCAGTCCACCTGCTAGCAAAGCTTAAGACTAAGCCTAAATTTGTACACTTAAGTATTGTGCCTTTAGTGTGGGGCCCTACTGAGTGACATCTAGTTCACTACTCCAATTACAATCCCAACCCACCAGAGAAAAATCTGTGGCACAGTACAAGGGAAAAAAAGAGGGCCTAAAGCATGGTTTCGTGTTCTGTATAACAAACATGGATCAGAAAGCCACACAGGTGGCCTCGGGAGATGGCTTGCTGGGCAAATGAGAGGACTGGGGAATTTGGCTCTCCAGAACACACATAAAAGCATGGCAGCCCATTTGTAATCCTGAAACCCGCGGGAGACAAGAGAGAGAATCCTGGAGCAAGATGGTTATCCAGATTAGCCAAAATGGCAGGCTCCGGGTTCAGTAGGAGAGCCTCTCTCCAAAGAATAAAGGTGGAGCGCAACTGAGCAAGACATAGAGGCCAGCCCCGGGCCGCCACACTCTTGGGGTGAAGTACAATTGAGGAAGACATAGAGGCCAGCCCCGGGCCGCCACACTCTTGGGGTGAAGCACAATTGAGGAAGACACAGAGGCCAGCCCCGGGCCGCCACACTCTTGAGGTGAAGCACAATTGAGGAAGACATACAGGCCAGCCCCGGGCCGCCACACTCTTGGACAGGCAGGTGCATACATGCCCCCCAGCACATAGCCACACAACATGAACAGGGATAAACACACACACATGCCACAATACACATAGACTTAAAAAGAACAGACTGGAAGGAACAGTGACACCATCAGCAACTGGAAGATAAACTGATACAGATGATTTTTTTTCTTCTTTACGTATCAGTGTTTTGTTCCATAAATGATATGGAAAATACCAAGAATGCCTTTTCTGCCTTCATTATCCTTTTTAAGCTGGTGTGAGGAAGTAAGTATACAGCAACTTATAAATGCCCTTAGGAGAGCAGGAGGTCTTTAGTCTTTCTTCTTTGAGACAGGGTTTCTCTACCTAACAGTCATGGCTGGCCTGGAACTATCTTTGTAGATCAGGCTGGCCACAGACTCACAGAGATTCACCTGTCTCAGCCTCCCAAGTGCTGGGATTAAAGGTGTGGGCCACCACCGCCTGGCTAAGGTCTTTAGTCTCTTTTACAAAAGAGGCAGCAACATGGAAACTCCTGAGTATTTTCCCAAACATACCGTTATTTCTACCCCTCTCTTGCCTGTGTTTCAATCTTAGCCAGACACAATGCATTAGTATCTGAAGGCAATTTTGGTGACCGATGGCTTTGATCTAAACGAGTGAGCTCTGAAATTTTGTTCTTGTTAATGGCTTCAGTGACAGCTGTCTGCCCTTTCACTAGCCTGAAGGGAAGAGCCCCATTTCCGTTAAGCTTTTATAGAACTCAAGATTGACCGTATGAATTTGTTACTGATTACACATTACTAATATCAATAATTTTTGTTATCTGTCTCTTTGTTCTTTCCTATCCAGGGCTACCTCAGTAGCCGTGACTGGCTCGCAAGTCAAGTGGGTTTGAACTTGTGTCACCACTGCTTGGTCCTTCCCCCACTGCCTTGTTTGTGCTTGGGGCATGTATGTTGCCACCTGGGGAGCAGATTTGCTGGTAGCAAGCACGAGAGATGTGGGGAGTCCAGCCTCCTGGAGGATTCTTCCTCTCACATCCAGTGGCTAGTGGCCCTGGACCGTGGTCATGGGAAGACAGACTTCCTTGGTTTAACATAAACGAACCACACTGTGAGGAGGGTCTGCTCTCCTTTCAGCCAGCCAGGCACTAGCCACTGGTGTTGAGGCACAGTTCACACTGGAGTAATTGGAGAATGGAGTTTGCCCTTCCCAATCTGTGCGCAATCTGCTCGGTGCTAAAAACAAATGTTAGCGATTATAATTACCATGGCTTTGTCTCCAGGCTTGGATCACACTCCAGGTGTCGGAGGCACTGGTCCATCTTCTTGGTTTCCTCCGTGAAGTCCCATGCCCTGCTTCACGTAGATTCAGAGGGCATTTATGTCATAAAGAATCTCCTCTGATACCATATCAGGACTCTTTTGCAGTTTCTATTAGTTCCTTGAATTTTTCTGGCCCAAGTTAGTCCTTACTGAGGTGTGGCTGCCTCTAAGAACACTGTTGAATTGGTGCCATGGTAACGTTTGGAAAGTAGCTACTGCTAGGATACGGCTCTGACACTTATTACATTATTTGCATAGCAAACCACCTGTTCCAAAGATGAAAATATACATGTCTGCTTGCTTATTCCAGTCTGCATAGAAGGGCGAAATCTAACTGTTTAAGTGAATGTGTTGAATTTTTTTCTCCCTGTGACTGTAAGAATAAAATCTAAGGTCCTTTTCTCAGCCCTCTCTCTCACGTCTAGAATAGCTGCGGCAGGCTCACCGTG
This sequence comes from Chionomys nivalis, assembly GCF_950005125.1. NCBI lineage: Eukaryota > Metazoa > Chordata > Mammalia > Rodentia > Cricetidae > Chionomys > Chionomys nivalis. The sequence continues at coordinate 68,099,690 of NC_080090.1, forward strand.
TGGACAAGATTTGGGGGTTCTGTTATCTGTGCAGGTACTAGAGGCCACTCCTTGAGAGGTCTGCCTTTCACATTAAACTGACTTGACATCTTTGAAATGACAGTCAGTTTGGACAAACAGACCCCCCCCTCCACAAAAGGATCCCCCCCTTTTTTTTGTAACGTAAGAAAAGATTTATTTTATATGTATGAGAATTTTGCCCTGCTTGTTTCTATATGTACCAAGTACATGCAGTATCTGAGGAAGCCAGAAGGGTGAGTTTGAACTCCTGGAACTGCAGTCACCGTTGTGAGCCTCCATATGGATGCTGCGAACAAAACCTAGGTCTTTTGCAGGAGCAGCAAGTGCTTTTAACCGCTAAGCCATCTCCCTAGCCCCAAAGAGGAGTTCTTGAGTCGGTCTAAATGAGTTATGGAAATTCTCTAAGACGTTCCCTGGGAAACTTGCTCCTTGTGTGTGTGCTCCTTCATTTCAAGACAAGCTTTGCTGGTGCAGCAGTGGCCCTTTCTCTCTGTGTCCTTCTTCACTTTCTCCCTGGCCTCCACTTACCCCCTTGGCATCTCTCAGACACAATGGGTCATTGTGACCCATCACATTCTTTCCCCCTTGTTCGTCCCCAGGCTACTTGAATGAGTAAGTGGCGATCCTGTGTGTATTTCTACTGGTTACTGCTGACAGCTTTAGAGCATAGGCACTAACTCCTCAGGGAGAGCAGCACCCAGAGACCCCTTCTGCCTCTTGTATTGGTGTCATTTGTGACATACTTCCATTGTCAGACTTTGGTGGCCACTGCCAGCAGCCCTCTCTCAGCCATGGGCTCCTTGGGGTCTGTGCTTTCTGAGGGTCTCTGATGCACTCCTCAGCGAGCGCTATCCAGTTACTTTCCCTGCCTGGCATCCTGGGCACATGTGCTGCTGCACCTCATCCTACCCTACCTTTTGCCCTGCTTGTTTTTGCTTTTGTGTTCCGAGCAGCTCTTCACTGGATGAGTTTACAAACAACTGGAAGTTGATTCTCATAGCTCATCCTCTGCTTAACTCTAATAAATGGTACCCACTATACAATATTACTTAAAAAAAACCCGTGCTTGGTGGCATATGCCTTTAATCCAGAACTTGGAGATGGAGTATGGCAGATCTCTGTGAACTGGAGGTCAGCCTTGTAGCAAGTTCTGTGCTAACCAGGGCTACGGAGTGAGACCTTGTCTCAAAAAATTACTTTAAAAAGTGATATTTCAGAAAGCTGTTAGAATGCTTATATAATAAAAACATATTAGCTGTGCAAGAGGCTCAGTCGAGGTAGGAAAAGGAGGTAACACGCCCCACGGTCTCTGTACAGTCGTCCCCTGTGTGTCATCGCCTTCAGGGTTGGGTTGTTTACGCAGTAATCAAATCCTAGAGAAAGTTAAACTGGAAGAAGCAGGAAACAGGAGCCTTGTAATACCAATCAGTTATGTATTAGGGTGGTTTTAGGAAGTTCAACTATATTAAAAATATATATTAAAATTCTAATTATCACATAACGATGGAACATACTTATGTGTAATGATCAGGCAAATTGGAATAACCATCACTTCAAGTCTTTATTATTTCTTTGTGTTGGGAAATTAGAAATCCCCACACAATTTTGCAACACACAATTAATTGCTGCTAACCATGGTTAACTGTGCTGTGCTGTAGAACACTAGAGATCGGTCATTTCATCTAACTGTACCCCGTCCTTTGTCAGCCCTCACCATACGCCTTTCCTTGCAGTCCCCAGACTGTGGGGACTCCAATTTTACAGTCTCCTAAACCTTGACATGTGAAAACATAAAATATGTGACTTTTTGTGTGAGTTATTTAACATTCTATCCTCCAATTTCGACTTTTACTGCAAAGGTGCCCCCCCCCGCTTCCCCCCTTTCCCCTCCCCTGCAGGAGTGTGGGTGTCATGGTACCTGTGTGCAGATCAGAGGATGACTTTGGGTGTGGGTCCTGGCTGTCTGCCTTGAGATAGGGCCTCACTTGCTCACTACTGCTATCACTAGGCTTGCGACCTGTGATTCCCCTGCCTCTGCCTCCGATGTGCAGTGGACACCTACCAGAAGGGAGAAGCTTCTGTCTTAGCCCAGCTGCTATGTCTCATCTTCATCCTGATGAACTGTGTGTGTTATCCACATAAAAATGAAATATGTAATTGGAATGAAGATTATAAAATCTATATTTACAAAGACCTTTACTCAGCTGAATACATCAGTCAGTGAGTGATCTGGCAGTCTGATTTGGGATATAGCCAAGATGGCCATCGTTGCTAAAGGCTCCGTAGGATGTATTGCTCTTTTTGGGTGACAGAAGTAATTTATATTTCTATCGCTTGCGTTATTAACTTTTATTTGAGCACACTGCCTAATTAATGACATGATGTGTTCTGTGTTGCAGCTTGGTCGACACTGTCAATGCTCAGATATATGAAGTAGTAGGAAGTCACCTGGAAACTGAACCCAGATTTAAAAGGCAGGTCTGAAGTGAGGAAGGGCAGCGGGCAGTAGGCTTTGGGGAGCTAGCTCTCCAGGTATTTTAGTGAGAAAGGTAGAAAGAAAGTGTTGGCCTGGAAGGAAAGGAAGACCGAAGAGCGTGGGAAGACAGGTGGAGTAGGCCGGTAATCGAGGATCAGGAGGAGTTCAGGGCTATCATTCGCTACGTAGGGAGTTCTAGGACAACCTGGGCTACATGAGCCGTCTCAGGAGAAGATGGAAGTGGGGGCAAAAGGTGGATCTTCTAGTTTGGGTTTGTAGACAAAATGGCCACAAGGTGGCAGCACACTCCAAACAGCAGGGACGGGTTTGCCAGCCTTTTCTTGATAAGCCGCTTTAGAACTCTCCTGGGTAGACTTCCCCCACCGCCAAGGAAGCAAGGGCACAGGCTCAGGATTACAGGGAAGGAAAGTGCAGGGAAAGGCGCCACTGGGGCCCCTGCATGGTAAGCTCCAAGGAAGGCTGCATACTGCAGGACTCACTTCCAATTCTAACCATAAATACTATAAGTAGATCAAAATACTATCATTGTTTAAAAATTTATTAAAAATTATTTTATGAAAGAATAAAATGGCAAATAAACATAAGCCCACTTTTCTATAATCAAATAGTCTGTACTTTAAAAAAAATTAGCGCTTATTAAACATAAACAGAATACTTATCAGTTTTTGTGTTTTCCTGGCTCTGAGAATTGAATCCACAGCCTTGGGTGTGCTAGGTGACCACTCTGCATGGGAGCCATGTTCCCAGCCCTGCGTTTGCCTTTGTTGTTTGTGCTTTTGTTGTTATAGTCGAGAAAAGGTCACCAAGACCAGTGTGGTAAAGATTACATCCCAGGTTTCTTCCAGGGTTTTAGTTTCCAGTCTCGGTTAGATCTTTAATCCATTTTAAGATGATTTTTTTTTGTGTTTAGTGTGGGACAAAGCTCCAGTTTCAGCCTCTAGCTTATGGTATCCAGTTTTCCCAGCGGTGTTTGTTGGTGAGAGTGTCACTTCCCACTGTATTGCTGGAGCACCCTTGCTAAAACTCATCTGACCATGTAGGCCTACGTCTATCAGGGGCTCTGTATGCTGTTCTGTTGCTCTATATGTCTGCCATTGTGCAAATACAAGCAGAATAAGGAAAAGATTTTCTCTGTAGAAGAATAGAACGGAAAAAGGGGTGGAACTATAAAAATGATACATGACGCTTATTGAAGGTATGTACACAGGCATGTAACAGTGAGACTTTCATGTGTTCAAACCCTACGGAGTAGAAATATGTATGTCCTCAAAGGATGTGGGTGTGTGGATGTGCACACAGGCGTGTGCAAGGCGTGTGCATGTGCATGACATGTCATGATGAGTGTATGGCAGACGGGACAGTTGGTTTGATGATAGTTGGTTCCAGCCTTTCACTTTTTTCCGGCCGTTTCTGCTGCTGTGCTGCTCAGGAGCTGCTGCACGGGTCTCCTGTCTCCACCTCTCATCTCAGAATAGGAATGTGGGATTACGGGTGTGGAGCACTGCATCTGGCTTTTACATGGGTTCTGGGAATTGAACTGGGCTCTGCCTGCTTGCTCGGCTAGCAGTTTTATCCTCTGTGATATCTCTCTGACCCATACATTGTATATTTACTGTACCGTGTACACACATTTTATAAACACTTTGTATTAAAATGTTCATTTTCAAAGTCTTTATTGTGACCAACCAATTTGCTTTATTTTTTAATCTATGTTGAATTGGTGCCAACCCTAGTTGGAGAATATAGCTAACTTGCTCTCATAATTTTGGTTAAAAGCATCATAACAAAGAAAATCAATCTGAGGAAGTATGTTGATGGGAACACAGGAAGAAATTTTAGAGCAGTCTTATGAGTTAAGGATACCAATTTTAAACATCTCTTTGAAATAAACAGAGGTGTATTTTCAAAATTCATCACTAATTCTTAATCCATGGCCTATTCTAACAGTCTATCCCAATCACATAAATTGAATTTAAATCATATCTTAATAAAAGGAATGGCTATGTTTTTGCAAATCTCCTGTGCATGGGTCCTTTATTGTAGAGAATATGATTTTGCAACATGACAAAAAATATTTTTAAAATATTTATTTTGTCTTTTCATCTGCTGCTGAAAAACAAGTCTTATTTTCTGTTTCCTGCTTCCTTGGAGATGTTAACATTATTATTCTACTGAAGATTTCATACATATAGGGGAATCTTGCTGTATTTGAAAAGTTAGAAATACAGGTATAGTAATACACGCTTTTAATTCCAGCACTTGGGAGGCAGAGGCAGGCAGATCTCTGTGAGTTTGAGACCAATCTAGTCTATATAGTGAATTCCAGGATATCCAGGGCTACTTAGTAAGACTGTCTTGAAAAAGCAGAAAGCAAAAACAAAACAAAACAACCACAACAAAAAACAGCTTATAGCTGGTAGAGGACTTTCCTCGTGTTCAAGGCCCTGGATGTGATCTTATGCTTTGTCTCCCAGCCTCCAAGCCCAGAAAAGCAAACAATGACCTAAGGCCTGAGATATCCATCTGTACTGATACCAAAAAGTACTGACAACCATCTCCTTATGCCCTACAGAATATTTCCCATAGATAACCATTATACCATAACATTAAAATCACAACTGCTTATGGTCAGCTTTGTTGAGATATAGTTAATATATAACAAGATGCCCTATATTAAATATATAGTTTAATGAATTTATGTCATCATAAAAACACAGGGCATTTCTACCCACTCTAAATTTCCTCTTCCCCATCAGTCACCCTCCCCCATGGCTCTAGATAAATATTAAGTATTTGTTATTGCTGTTGATGAGATTTGGCTCCTTGGTTCACAGCGAGCTCCATCTTGATAACCCTGCTGTACAGAGTATGTTGAAAGGATCGCAGGGAGATTTTCTCCAGACAGCCAGCTTGACACCATCCTGTGGCAGCACATGCTGTGCCAGTTTGTCTTGTGGTTATGGTTGACAGGCAGGGTGGGAGTGGGGAGGGCCAGCCTCTCCAGAGAGAAGTTGCATACCACTAGCTCCAGAAGAGATTAAAATTCAAAACTTGAAGTATTATTTCTACACAATCACTTTCATGTCTTTCTTTGGAAAGTTAAAAAAAAATTAAGTTGAACTGTTGTAAGTTAGAGACTGTAAATGGAGCCACACAGCTTGTGGCTCTGATTTCCTTTGCTTATTGAGATCCCTGGTATGATGTGTGTATCACATCGCTTTTAATAATGAGTGTTTTAGAGTGGTCTGAGTTTCATGACAAAATTGAGAGTACTCATAATTCCCATACACTTTTGGGGTGTACATGGGCACCTCTCTCATTATCAACATCCCACAACATAGCGCTGTATTTGTGAAGAGTCATGAGGCTCTGTCGACAGTTACTACGCCAGACTCACTGTTTACCTGAGCGTCCAGTGTGGTGTTTTCTGCAAGTGTGTGGTGTTTATCTGCTGTTGGATGCCATGCATGGTTTCACAGCTCTCAGCATCTTTCCGTGCTCTTCTTTTTTTTTTTTTTTTTTTTTGGTTTTTCGAGACAGGGTTTCTCTGTGGTTTTGGAGCCTGTCCTGGAACTAGCTCTTGTAGACCAGGCTGGTCTCGAACTCACAGAGATCCGCCTGCCTCTGCCTCCCAAGTGCTGGGATTAAAGGCGTGCGCCGCCACCACCCGGCCTTTCCGTGCTCTTCTTGTGCAGCCTGCCTTCCTCTAAACACTGCTAACCACCACTGTCAGGACAAACAGAGTTCATCCTTGTACTGTCTCGGAGTTCTTTCCCTTTTTAGAATGTTCCGTAGTTGGGATCTTACTGTAGGTCTCCAGATGGCTTCTTTCACTCAATGTCTTTGAGGTTCCACATGTCTAGATACTTTGCTTGTTTGTGCTAAATAATAACATGCTATCCTAATTCCCCAGTTTGTCCATTCTTCTACAGAAGGACATCTCGGATGCTTCCAGTTCAGGGTAGCTTTTAGTAAAGCTGCTCTAAATTTCCTTATGCAGGCTTTTGAGGATGAAAGTTTTCAGTTCTTAGGTAAACGCTGAGGAGCACGGCTGCTGGCCCATGTGGAAAGCTGTTTAATTTAATATGTAACTACCACGTCATCTCCCTAGCTGGACTTTTCTACAGGCGTCCAACACTGAACATGAGCTCTTGTTCCACATCCTCCCAGTATTTGATGTCAGTGGTTTGGATTTTGCCTGTCCTAATAGATGCTTTCCTGTGAAAGTTCCTACTGTCAGATGATGGTGGCCATTTGTCCACATGCTCCTTGAATTTGTGTATCTTCTAGAGTGCTCATTTTAAGACTTGGGCTGTTTGTTTTCTTACTATTATGTTTTAAGAGTTCTTCATATTTTGTGAATAACAGCCTTTTGTTTTACATGTCTTGCTCATATTTTTTCCTATTCTTTGTCTTGTATTCTTAGTCCCTTGACATTGACTTTTATAGATCAGAAGTTTTAAGTTTCATTGATATCTAACTTACCAATTTTTTTTTTTTTTTGTGGATTGTGCCATTGATGTTGTATCTATAACATTCTCATTGTACCCAGGGTTACCTACATGTTACCCTGTGTTGTCTTCTTGGAATGTCATAGTTTTGTATCTTATACTGAGTTCTGTGATATGCTTAAGATCTTTGTGTAGATGCATTTGTCTAGGTGCACCACTGGGCAGTGGTGGCACACACCTTTAATCTGAGCATACTCGGGAAGTAGAGGCAAGCAGATCTGTGTGAGTTCGAGACCATCCTGGTCTACAGAGCTAGCTCCAGGACAGCTAGAGCTGTTTCACAGAGAAACCTTGTCTCGAAAAAACAAAAAACAAACAAACAAAAAAGCTGATAGTCAGTTTCAGTACTATTTGTGGTTGTCTGAATAGATGTGTCCCCCATAGACTCATGTGTTTGAATGCCCATAGGGAGTGGCATTATTAGGAGGTGTGGTCTTGTTGGAGTAGTTGTGGCCTTGTTAGAAGTGTGTCACTGTGGAGCAGGGGCTTTGAGGTCTCATATACTCAAGTCACACCTAGTGAGACAGACTGTTTCCTGTTGCCTGCAAGTCAAGATGTATTAACTCCAGTTCCATGTCTGTCAGCTTGCCACCCACTAAGACAATAATGGACTAAACCTCTGAAACTAAGTCAGCCTCAATTAAATGTTTTTCTTTATCAGAGATTCTGTAGTCATGGTGTTTCTTTACAGCAATAGAAACCCTAGCTAAGACACCATCTGTAACATGAGGGCCTGCTTGTTGGGGTTTCTGTCCTGCCCAGTTCCCACAGCTGGTAAGGCCCAAAGAATATCACAGAGAGGTCTCCATAAGTTATAAACTGATTGGCCCATTAGCTCAGGCTTCTTATTAACTCTTTTTTTTTTTTTTTTTTTTTTTTTTTTTTTGGTTTTTTTCGAGACAGGGTTTCTCTGTGGTTTTGGAGCCTGTCCTGGAACTAGCTCTTGTAGACCAGGCTGGTCTCGAACTCACAGAGATCCGCCTGCCTCTGCCTCCCAAGTGCTGGGATTAAAGGCGTGCGCCACCACCGCCCGGCCTTCTTATTAACTCATAACTTATATTAACCCATTATTCTAGTATATGTTAGCCATATGGCTCAGTACCTTTTTCAGTGGGACAGGTTCACATCCTGCTTCTTCGGTGTCTGGACAGGACTGCGGAGGAATCGGCTTCCTCCTTCCCAGAATTCTCCTGTTCTCATTGACCCGCCTCTACTTCCTGTCTGGTTGTCCTGCCTATATTTCCTGCCTGGCTACTGGCTAATCAGTGTTAATTTAAAACATAATTGACAGAATACAGAATTGTCCCGCACCAACCATCTTTGCTCCATTTATTGCTTGTCTCAAATAGAACCTGGAATTCCCAGCATCTCCATTATCAATGCACAGATTTCCTACTGTGTTGTTATCGCCATAAGAGAAATGAAGAAATAGCATCAAACATGGTGATTTGTGCCTGAAAGTTAGAGGGGGTGGGGCTAACACTCCTCGGGCTGGCATGTGAAGAATTTGTTTAACTCATTCTTTTTCAGGAAGCTGTAGGGCACCCAACAGGCCTTTTTGGGTGACAGCATTCAGACTACTGGCCACCTTCTCAGCAGTCTCTGGAGTCAGAGGTGGCTTTTGCTTGCCTTTGACAAGTGTGTCAATAGTAGCGCCCTTGGACAGTAAGAGCTGTCTCAGGCAGTCTTTGAAATGGGCTAGAAATACATCTGTTTTTAGCCAGCACAGCTGCCATATGCTCTCCCATGCCTCTTGCCCTGCAGTATCAGAAAGCCCAGGTATATGGCTGTCTCCCAGTCCTAGCTGTGACTGTGGTCATTGAAATCAGCGAGTGCGGAGTGGGATGGCCCTGTCGTGTGGGAGCCGTGTCTGACCAGCAGTGTCACTGCCCACAGCAGTGCGCTGTTTGCGTTCCAGAGATAGTTTGTATTCATTTCAGATATTTCAAATTTGCCGCCGACCTCAGCAGCTCTACAGCAGGTTTCCAAGAGTGTCAGTCCTCTGACTTCTTTTATGTCTTTTGACACAGAGTGACTATTCTGTCTTTTGACTTTCCATCCAAACTTTAACAGTTTATTTTGTGTATTTATGGTGTGCACTGTGAAATCAGAGGACAACTTGCAGGAGTCAGTTCTCTCCTCCTTCCTCTACGTGGGTCCAGGGAATGAAACTCAGGCTGTGCTGTTTGCTGGCAAGTACCTATACTTGCAGGGCTCTTCCTGTCCTCCGTACAAACCTCTGAGTGAGTTTGCCAAAATTTGTAAAACCACTTCCTAGCATTTAGATTTGGATTTTATGGAGTCTACAGAGCAAGCTAGGAAGAACTGACACCTGACAATACTAGACAGATATTATTACTCACACACATAAAATGCTTCACCATTTAGTTTTCCACATATAGATCTTGTATAAACTCTGTCAGATTTGGATATAGCTATTTCATTCACGGGGAAGCTAATATACGTGGTGGTACATTTTTGTTTTTAATTTCTGCTTTTTCATTGCTGATATATTAGGGGAGAGAGTGACTTTAGCATATTAGCCTTGTTTCCTTTAACCTGTGCATCCCTTGCTATTTCAGAAGGTTTACTTTTTTATTATTGGAGATTTTACACAGAGATAGTTATGTTCCTGTACTGACTGGTTTTATGTTAGTTGACACAAGCGAGAGTCACCAGAGTGGAAGGAGCTTCAGTTGAAAAAGTCCTTCTGTAGCTTTGGAGCCTGTCCTGGAACTAGCTCTTGTAGACCAAGCTGGTCTCGAACTCACAGAGATTCACCTGCCTCTGCCTCCCAAGTGCTGGGATTAAAGGCATGCGCCACCACCGCCCGCTTGTAAGGCATTTTCTTAATTAGGGATCAATGTGGGAGGGCCCAACCCATTGTAGGTGGTGCCATTCTTGGGTTGGTGGTCCTGGGTTCTATAAGAAAGCAGACTGAGCAAGCTACGATGAATAAACCTATGAGCAATTCTCCTCCATGGTCTCTGCATCAGCTGCTGCTTCCAGGCTCCAGCCCTGCTTGAGTTTCGGTCCTGACTTCCTTCAGTGATGGACTATGATGCAGACACGTAACCAAAGAAACCTTTTCCTCCCCAGCTTGTTTTGGTCATGATGTTTTATCCCAGCAATACAAACTCTAACTAAGACAGTTACCTATAAACAAAGACTATTTTCTTTTTTTCCTCCATTCTTAATACTTTCTATATTTTTTACTTGTTATGCTGCATTAGCTGGGATTTCCAATACCGTCCTGAAGAGCAGTGGCGAGGGCGGACATCTGATCTTAGTGGGAATGCTTCCAGTTTCTCACCATTAAGTATGATAGTAACTGTAGGATTCTGTAGAGCAGTAGTCCTCAACCTTCGTAAGGATGCAACCCTTTAATACAGTTTCTCATGGTGTGACCCCCCCACCATAAAATTATTTTCGTTGCTACTTCATAATGTAAATATCTAATGTGTAGGATATTTGATATGTGACCCTTGTGAAAAGGCCATCAAATCCCAAAGGGGTCATAACCCACAGGTTGAGAATCAATTCTGTGGATTTTTTTTTTTAAATCAAATTGAGGAAGTTCCTTTTTTTTTTTTATAAATAATTGTTTTTAGGTTTAATTTATGCATACGAGTGTTTTGCCTGCAAGTATCTATGTATCCCATATTCATGGTGCCCACTGAGGTCAGAAGAGGAGGACATCAGGTCCCCTGGAACTGGAGCAGTGGATGGCTGTGAGCTGGGACTCAAATCCAAGTCCTCCACATGAATAAGAAAGTTCTCTTAACCACTGAGCCATCTCTCCAGCCCTACTTTCTTTTAAATTTAAATCATGAATGTGTAGTGTTAGATTTTGCCACATGTTTTTTTATGCAACTGTTGCTATATTCAAATGGTTCTTTTAGACATTTTATGTGATAGGTTACCTGGATTTTTTTTCATGATTTTTTTTTGAATGTTGAACTTGTCTTCTATAGCTAAGATAAATTCTTGATCATGGAATGTAATTATTTTTTAACGTTGTTGGATTTGATTGGCTAATATCTAATTTGAAAGATTGTACAAGTATATTCAGGAAAGTTGCTGGTCTGTGGTGTTCTTTTTGGAATAATTTGTATTACTTGGTATTAGATAATGTTGGTTTCATAAATTAGGGTATATTCTATATGCTTCTGTGTTCTGAAAAATACTAGGGATAACTGATGCAATTTTTTTCTTAAATGTTTCAAGGAATTACAAAAAAATTTATATGGGCCTGGTGATTTCTGTTTTGAAATTTTAGTATTGATTTAATTTCTTTAATAGATATAGGCCATATTTTTGAGTTATAATTATTTACAAGTTAATGAGTTACTAACTTACATGACTCTGAGAGGCATTCACCAGAGACGATTACTTGGACGTGGGTTCAAGTCAATAGAAAGTCTTTATTAGTGGGCTGTGACTGCACTGGGTGTGTGGGACCCACGAACAGCCCCGAGCCTTTCTTAGGGTGGACTTTTAGGCACAAAAATTTACATTCTGGGTTGACATATTTCAGTTAACAAGCACAGTTAATAAGAGACAGAACTATAGAAGCCAGAAAGCAAGGTCAGTAAATTTAGGGACCTTCCCAGAACTATGGACTTTGATGGATTATATCTTTGTTTTCCATTTGGCAGGTGGTGCTGTTTATGTGTTGAATTCCAAGGCCTGAATGGTACTCCATCATGGCGTCAGTTGTGCTAAGGTCTGAGGGCCTGTTACAACTAAACGCTATTTGTGTTTAATAAAATACATTTTGAATCATAAACTAATATTTATATTTTTTCCTAGATATTAAACTTTCTCTTTGCTTCAAAACCCAAACACAGAACAAAATACCCCCTTCTTGGTTACTACTACTAACAAATGCCTTTTAGACAGTCCATATATTGTTATCAGTGCAATATTTATTTATACTATTCCCTATCATTGATTCCAGCATTTTCCTTTCTTCCCTGTCAGCTCAGCTGTACGTTTAGTGTTTTTTGCTGTATTTCATCTAGCAAGCTAAGTTGCTCTGTTTACTGGAACTAGAACTGTTGCCATGGCAGTAAGTATGCTCCTTTGGCCTCAACCTGAGGGGTCGTTGCATATTTCTGATGCCTGGCTGCATTTGTTTGACCTAATGTGCTGGATTTACTAGTGTCCCCTGGACACCAGGACTTGGAGCTTTGTGTGTTCAGAGGCTGTGCTCGGGCTGTTTTGGCTTTGTCTCACTCCAGCTGGTCTGTGTTACCAAGGTCCCAGCATGCTCTGAATTCCAGCCCACCTGAATTATGTCAGCCTCAGTTTGTTTTCTTCTGCTTCCAAGACCCGGTCTTCACTGACTTGCCAAATTCGAGTCTGGTTTCAGTTTACTTTCTGCACTCATCCTTCCACATAGGATGCTATCCTGACTTGAGAGCCTGGAGCATAGTTTATAGCAGTGTAGGAATGAGTCCAGCAACAGTTCAGGTTTCTAGAATGTGCTGATGGTCCTAGAACAAGCTTCTAACCTTCCATTTTACTAAAAAACAACTTACTGAATATGAAAATCCAAAGACTTTCTACAAAATGTTGACAGTGTTTGTGCGTAGAGTATTAGTTGAGGGCAGAGTCTGACTTAATTAAAGGAGTTTATAGCTGAGGTTAGTCTTTTGATTTCTTTTTATTTGCTTAGATGATGAGTGGCAATGGGCTCTGCATTCTAGCCCGTGTAACCCCTTTCATGCTGAGGTCTTGTAAGGAAGGTGATTTTGGTGTAAAACATCCAGAGAACCCTTGGCAGTTTTGATGGATCATTTGCCCCAGTTTGAACTTTCCTGCTTTTAGCAAACTCTGACAAGGTCACTACTGAAGCTAGTTTTCTTCAGAGAACAGCCCCTGGGGTTTTGCTGATGTGTTAGTGTTTGGTTATGGACATGGCTTTGAGGATTATAAAAGGTATCTGGTGTCAAGAGCACGCTGTGTACCGGCAGTGAACCACAGGAGCCATGGGTTACTTTGGTGGTCAGCTGTCTAATAAGTTTTAATCTATCACATGTATCCTTTTGGGTTCGTTGGTTAATGTTCTCTTTCAATCATTTTGTCCTTATTTGGGCTTCATTTCTTACTTCTTTTCCTTTCTTGGCAGTATCTTCAAAAGGAGTTAGGAGGCTGTCCCAGAAGTTGACTTTGAAGATTGTCAGAAAGAATTGACCAAGCCTGTGGGAAGCTATTTCACTCATCAAGTCCTAAGATCAGCACCAGCCCTTCTGCTCTGATCTTCCAGAGTGATCTGAGTGGGTTGTAGACTCAGTGGTTTGCTGACCCCACCTTCCCATTTATAGGGGCATTCAGGATATGTACTGGGTGAATCCAGTTTACTTTGCTCGAGATGAAAGCCAACAGCTAATTTCAACTGCATATGGCTTCCTTCCGCTTTTCCTTTCCTTCTGTTTTACTGTCCCCTTCTCCCATCTTGCTAAATTGGAACATACTGAAATCTTCAGAAAATGGGAGGCAAGGTGTTATTTCTATATTAGAAGTGTAATTTACAGTGGAATTTCAGATTTGGGGAAAAATCCTTAATGTTCTTCTATTTCAGCCATTTAATTTATGCTTGAATCCCTTAAACTACATCCGTATTCCATAGAGGATACTCACATCAACCCCGGCATCTGTTCCAAGTCCCAGTAAGCCCTCATCTGCTTTCAAGTTGACTCTCTTTTCTTTTTCTTTTTTTTCTTTTTTTTTTTTTTTTTTGGTTTTTCGAGACAGGGTTTCTCTGTGGTTTTGGAGCCTGTCCTGGAACTAGCTCTTGTAGACCAGGTTGGTCTCGAACTCACAGAGATCCGCCTGCCTCTGCCTCCCAAGTGCTGGGATTAAAGGGGTGCACCACCACCGCCCAGCTGACTCTCTTTTCTTTTTCTTTTTTTTTAAATTAGTTTTTGCTTGTGAGACAGAGTGTGAATACTTGTCATTCTGTGTCTGGCTGATTTGCTTAATATGATGTCCTCCAGTTCCAGTCATTTAGTACAAATGGCAGGATTTCATTATTTTTAAAGGTGGAGTAGAGTAATATTCCATTTTAATGTGTGTATGGACACACATTTACTTCAGTCCTCCCACCAGTGACGGATACCGAGCTGATTCCGTATCTTGGCTGTCCTGAATAGTGCCGCTGTAAAGATGAGTGCCGTGTCTCTAAGCTAATGACTTTGCTTCTTGTGGATGTATGCCCAGTAGAAGAATTTTATTCTATCTTCAGTGTTTATTGTTCTTTGTTTTCGAGACAAGGTTTCTCTGTGTAGCCCTGACTGTCCTGGAACTTGTTCTGTAGACCAGGCTGGCTGAGAGATCCACCCTGCCTCTACTCCTGAGAGCTAGGATTAAGGGTGTGTGCGTCCCCATACCCAGCTCTATTTGCAGTTTGTTGAGGAGCCTTCATATGTGTCTTCATAATGACTGTCTGAATTTACATTCTTGCCAGCAGTGTGAAGGTTCCCATCTGCATCTCCTAGCATTAAGAAAACTCTTGGGCTGAGGTTAGGTGTCTCATTGCATTTTTGGTTTGTATTTTCCTGACAGCTAATGATATCTAGAATTGTTTTTTTTTTAACAATATTTTTGAGATTTGTATTTCTGCTTTTGAGAAGTCTCTTTTCAGGTCATTTGCCACTATTATTATGTTTTATTGAAAATATTTTTTCCATCTAATGTATTCTGGTCACTGTTTCCCATCCCTCATCTCCTTCCAGATCCTCCCCACCTCCCCAGCCATCCAACTTCTTGCCTTCTTTTCCTCTCCTTTTAGAAAGCAAAAGGGCAGATATTAAAAAAAAAAGAATTAAAAACAAACAAACAACAGTAACAACAATAACAATAAAATCTCCAAAAATACTATAGAGTTCCTTTTTTGTTGACTCTACTTCTGGGCACGAGGACTAACTCAGTGCAGTTTACATACCCAGTGAGCCTCATTGGAGAAAACTAACTTTCCCTTTGCAAGCCGTTGTCAGTTGGAGAGAGTGTCTTGGTCAGGGATGGGACCCTGTGTCCACTTCCCCCTCTCAGCACTGGGACCTCACTGGCTCGGACTGCCACAGTCTCTGTGAGTTTGGATGTGCATTGATCCTGCTGTGTCTGGAAGTCACTGTTTCCTTGGTGTTTTTCATCTCCTCTTGCTCTTACAACCTTTCCACCTTCTCTTTGCAGAGTTCCTTGATCCCTGAGGAGAGGGGTTTGATGAAAACATCCCACTAGGGCTGAGTAGTCCAGTTTCTGTACCTTGTCCAGTTGGGGGGTCTCTATATTACTTGCCTGCTAATAGGAAGAAGGGTCTCTGATGATGGCTGAGCAAAATACTGAGCAGTGTCAGGCATGGATTCCATCTTGTGGAGTGGGCCTTAAATCCAATCAGAGAGGGGGCTCGAGTGATGGCTCAGAGGTTAGGAGCATTGCCTGCTCTTCCAAAGGTCCCGAGTTCAATTCCCAGCAACCACATGGTGGCTCACAACCATCTGTAATGAGGTCTGGTGCCCTCTTCTGGCATGCAGGCATACACACAGACAGAATATTGTATACATAATAAATAAATAAATATTTAAAAAAAATCCAATCAGAGAGTGATTGGTTACTCCCACAACCTTTGTGCCACTATTGCACAAGCATATCATACAGGCAGGTTACTGTAGACTGTAGGGGTTGTAGCTGGGTTGCTGGTTACCTCTCTCCTCAGTGTGCAGAGAACCTTCCAGGACCGTAAACATTAGAAGAAGTAAAGGCTATAGTTAGGCACCAGCTCAACTTCCCCAGTCTTCAGCAGTCAGGCCATATCATCAGTTGTGGAAAGCAATCAATAACATTGACAATAGCTTGAGCTGTTTGGGTATTTCCAAGGAGCCCCTTGCCTTTGCACATTCCCTAGTCGAATTATATTGTTGTTGTAGTAAGGTTTTTGAATCATATTCTGGAGATCAATTCTCTGTCAAGTTTATCACTGCAGATGTTTCCTCTCATTCTGTGGTTTTCTCTTCAGTCTCACAGAGGTGGGATGGGGCTATCACACTGAAGTTAGGTCCTCTGACTGGTGGTTATTCCTGCTCTCTGGTCCCCAGAGTAGCTCATTTTCACTTAGTAAAGTCTCTCTCAAGATGGTGTTCAGTCACAGTCCTTCAGGCCATGGGGAGCAGTAAACTGGGGTTTTCTCCACTGCTAAACTGTTCTTCTGGAGAAGTCGCTGTCCCACCAAAACCTGCAGCATGATTTGGGGCTTGCAATAAATTGTCCTGCGAATAGGACTCCAGCTGTCTCTTCATCAGGCTCGCCAGGGTCACCTTTAGGATGCGGCTTCTGTTTCCCTCCGCCTGCACTGCGGAGGAGCCCTGTGGCTGGCTCTCCATGGTGCCTTCTCTTCTTCATACCTATGAACTGTTGTCTCCCTTCTTGTGAATTTCTGGCGCTCGCTCTCATTTTTGGGAGAGTCTGTTCTTTTTACTCTGACTCTGATCCTTCACGACATCACACAGACACAGCTCCCGACCCGCCATCCTATCCCCACCGTCAGATGGGGTCCACACTTTTGTGTTTCTACGGCTCTTCCTTTTCAGAATCTAAGATCGATTGGTTTTTTAAAAATCTGTTGAATTTCTTGTGCTCATCCTGGACTCTGATCTTAATTTCATTTAATTTCTGTCTTTTCTAGACTATCTTTAGGATTTAAAAGTATCTTTTGAATTGTTTTAAAATATTTAATTTATTTCCATGGTGGACATTTGTTGCCAGGAAGCTGTGCTCTGAATTCAGGAGGTGTCAGTTTCTCATATTTCTTGGGCTGCTATGTTGAGATTCACATTTCTAGTGGAACGGACATCTCTGCCGCTGTGCCGTGGGAGGTTGCTTGTGTGCAATACTGACTTTGTTTCCAGCTAGCAACTGTTGTGTAGCCTCTTTGAAACATCTGGGCACAGTGAACCATGCTGGAGACTGCGAGGCTCACTGTCTCTGCGGTTTAGGCATGTGAGGCAGACAGATGTGGGTGGCATAGCATGTGCAGTCCCTCCTGCAATGGCAGGGGTGGCCTCTGTGACTTGATGGGTTTCCTTGGGCACTGCTGTTATCTGCAAGAGTCTCAGGTGCTGGCTGTGCCAGTAGAAGTGAGCCTACTCCCGTTAGATTTGGTACAGATGCAGGTGCTCTACAGGGCAGTCAGGGCAGGAACCACAGCACCCTTCTGTGGCACTCATGCTCAGTTTTGTCAGCAAGAACGTGATCAGACAGTTTTGGGGTGACCAGTGTAAGGGATCTGCTTGGGTGTCATGGCATCAAGATGGGAGCTGTTCCTCTCATCTGTCACTGTGGGCATGCTGGTCCAGGAGTAGGACTCTGCCCCATGTACCCTGCCCCCAGCCTTGTGTGTTTCTCCTCTCGTCTTCCACCTGCAGTGTCTGCCAGGCATCAGGTAGGAGTGGGTCACAGTTGGAACTGGGTAAAATTCCTCTCTGCTGAGATGCTCCCAGGAGTGAGCCAGAGCAGAAGCAGCCAACATCTGGCAGAGTTTCTTTGCAGACCTACTACTGTGTGGCTCAGAGGCGAGGCACCAGCAGGAATCACCTTGGTATTGCTCGAGGCCACCCAGAATGCCTCTGCAGTCAAAAAAGTGGTGGAAACTCAAGTTCTTCCTCCGTCTTTTTAGCAGTAGGCAGCCATGTGTGGTGCTGGAGAGAGGGATGTTACGGCGTAAATGAACGGCAGACAGAATTTATTATAAAATATTTAGCTTTAATAAGGGGAGGACTTACAAAACCGAGGTTCCAGTGGAGAACAGGAAAACAGAAGGGAAGGCGGGGAGCACACCCCCAATATTTATAAGTAAATAATATCCTCAGGGGATCCCGCCCTTCAAGCAAGGTGATAGGCTGGGCTTCCCCTACAAGGGGACCCATCCCTGGCTTCTGTGTTAAGTGTGCGTGGTGGACTACACTTGTGGTCTAAGGGCAGGCTCTCCCAACCCTGGTTCCCAAGAATGCCACTTTGTGCTTTCCTCTAGAGCACTGCTCTTTGTCCTGGGTCCTTCCCAGGGGGACTGTGAGAGTCATTCCACTGTGGCAAGTCTGCTGTGTGTTTCTGACCTCTCAAGCAATCCAAACCCAATGGATTCTTCCCATGGTGGCTTCTGGCTGCAGCACCCTGGCTGCTTGCTAGGAGGTGAAATGAATTCCTTTTCCAGAGCCAGGATGGTGTGTAGATTCCAGGTTCCTTATCCTCCTCGGCTGTGAATCTGTAAGACTTTGCAGCGACTAGGATTGCTGTTTGTACAGAGTTTCCTGGGGTTTTTTCATCTCTACCTTTGCAGGGGCTGTGCTAGTTATGGATCCGGGCAGCGGGTCTTGGAACGCTTTTATTTCTCTTGTTATGGGGCTCTCTCAGATTCTCTCTCTCTCTCTCTTTCACTGTGTGTGTGTGTGTTTAAACTTGTACATGTATGTATATGCATGTAGAGTCCAGAAGTTGACCTTGGGTGTCTTCTCCAATCACTCTACACGTTATCTTTTGAGACAGGGTTGGTATGTCATTAAACCTGGGGTTCACCAATTCATCCATACTGGATGATCAGTAAGCCCCAAGGAGCCTCTGTATCTATCTCCCCAGTATTGACATTAGAGGTATGTCATGCCCAGGTTTGTTTGTTTGTTTTCGTTAATTTAAATTTTTATGTGGGTTCTGGGCATCTGAGTAGCCCTATTCCCAGCCTCAGTTTTTGTCTTTGTATTGCTGTGCTCTAGCGCGCTCCTGTAATCATCCAGCTCAATACGCAGCCATGAACCCATTACTTGGTTCCTCTTTGAGGAGTTAATGAGTGCTGAGCATCTCTAGGCAGCTTTCCTGCCACCCTCTCACACTTTACACGTCTGTATATAATAAACATGCTAATTTATGCAGAAGACTTAAGAACGAGCATTTAGTAAATGCTGCCAAATGCATTTTAAATGGTAACAGCAGATTATTGACCATTGGATGCCCCGTCTGTTCAAATGTCTAGTGCTTTTGGCCTGTGCCACAGTACAGAGATCTTGTGTCCTAGTTTGCCTGTGGCAGTCGCTGTTTCCCCTGTTGCCCTGGCGTTATTACAACAGGGTACCCACTTCACTCTCAAAGGCCCAGATGGAGCTTCAGGTCTAATTATTCTCAAAGTGGATTTGGGCGGTTCCTCCTTTGTAGTTCAAGCCACTTCTTTCCTTAGTCTTTGTCAATTCGGTACTTCTGTGTAAGATGGCATGTTTAAAAAAAAAAAAACCTATTGAAGTGTTACCTCAATTTTCTGTCACCACCACAGTGCTTCCCCTTGTCATGAGGCAGAGCCACGCCTCAAACACAAATTGGCCTAGCTCTAAAGACCATTTTCCCCCTTTCGCCAACTCACCTGGTTTTAATTTGACTCATCATTTTATTCCATGAAGATCTTTTAGATTCTGATTCTATCATCCAAATTTTTTACTTTTTTTTAAAAAAACTTTATGCTGCCTATACCTTTTTTTTTTTTTTTTTTCATTCTACATCTGCTGAATCTCCACAGCATGCCAGGGAACAGAGCAGTGGACCAGCTCATAAGGCCTTTCTCCTAGAGAGCTGACATTTTAAGAGCTTGTTTTATGTCTCAAACCAAGCAGGCAGGGCTCCCAGAACAGGGACATTGTGATGGCTATTCTTGGTTGTCAACTTGACTACATTTGGAATTAACAACAACAAAAACAGCTGGGCACACCCATGGGGGTTTTAGTTACCTGGATGATTTGAGGTAGGAAGACCCACCCTAATTCTGAGCCATACCTTCTCTTGGCAGTTGATATAAAAGAAGAAATATGCTTTTGCATTTTGCCTGTTCACCCTCACTTGCTGGCATCTATCCTGTGACTCAGGCACTCCTTCACTGGCCTTAGAAACCCCTTCTTCAGGATTCTAACATATCCTGAGGACTGGCTAAGACATCCAGCCTCTTGGACTGAAAAACTACTTGATTCTTGGACCTTCCACCATTGTTGAACTAGCTGGACTACAGACTGTAAGCCATTCTAATATTAGAATATATATCACATATATATGATATGTTATCTATATCACGAACATATATGAGATATGTATATATGCATATGTATTTATAATGTATGACACACATAAGCATATATGATATGTGTGTATATGACATATATCTATATAACAGTTTATTCCTCTAGAGGAAGCTGACTAATACTGTTTCCCTGAAGTGTCATCTAAGTCCTATAGCTGGTCATTAGATACTGTCCTTTGGATTAATACCAACTAAAAAGTAGAATTTAGTCATCATTTAGCAGATTATCACAGAACCTGAATTTTTCGTTGTCCAAAAAAAAAAAAAAAACCCAACCTATTTTCAAAAAATTCCTTTTAAAACACTCGATGCCTGAACTTGGAGAGATGCTGGCTCAACAGTTAAATCACTTACTGCTCCTCCAGGGTACCCAAGTGGGGTTCCCATAGCTCGCATCAGGTAGTTTACAAGCTCTTGTAGCTCCAGCGTCTGATGTCTTCTTGTGTCCTTCCTGCGCGCCCACACACACGTGGCAGCCTCACACACACATACATAAAAATAATTACACTGTGTCGGTCTCACTTCCTGGGCTTAGTCTACTATGGAAGAAGGATGCTATCTTCAATAAGTTAGCAGTGATTCCTGGTGGCTCACTGTGCTCTAAGCGTTCACATATTGCGACAATCTATTTTAGTTCTATCATGGTCTAATTTGTTACAGAACCACAAACTTCCTGTAGTTTTTGTTTCTGTTTTCTTTCTTTTTTGAGGCAGGGTCTCATGTGGCCTCAAATTTACCGTATAGTTCAGTATGGACTGGAACTCCACCAGCTCCTTCCTGCCTCAGCCTCTCTAGTGCTTGGATGAAAGATGTCCATATCCATGGCTGTCTCTTGTGCTGACTGTTTTGAAAATGTGTCTTTTCTTTTGCTACCCTGGTTCTTTTCTTATTTGCTAAAAATTCTTGAAGAGCTGGTTTCCTTCCTCTTTATGTTCTTTATTTATATCTTGCTATTTACATTGACCAGGACACAAGATGTAAACTTTATTTTTGTCTTTATTTATTTTTTAAGACAGGTATTATTATATAGCCCAGTCTGCCCCTAGACTTGAGAGCCTCCCAAGTTCTAGAGTTGTAGGCTTGCACTACTACTCTACCTATGCCTGCTCCTTTAGGGAAACTGAGTTCTGTCTTAAAAATTTAGGCACCTCTCTGTTTATATGGAATATATGGAATTCTTTGTTTAAGACTGGAAAACTTTACTAGTTGCCATTTATTCAGCCTCCGCTGTGTGTGAAACACACCTCTCTGACGGTGCTGTGACAATACAAGGTGGGTATGTGGGGAGGGCAAGGTCGCATGGGTGTGGTGGCCTGGGCTGGGGTGTGGACCCCTCTCAGGACTGATGCGAGGGTGACTGGAGAGCACAGCACCCTGAGAATACACACTGAACAGTTCTTGACAAAATGGCCTTCTAAAGTTTCTCTGACGTGATGAAATTACTCTCCCGTATATAACTCCCCGTTTCAGTAATAATTCAGGATCTGAATTTGCAGTGTTATTTTACTTCATAATGATGAAGCTCTTAAAACAAATTAGTTTTGATGCAGTGGAGCATGGGTGGATGGGTAGGGAAGAACAATTTGAAGCAAACTGTGTACTTGCTTTTTTTTGGTAAAATATCCATAGTGCCTATTTATTTGAATTTCCTCATAATAGTGGAACAAAGACTGCATGTGACAGTGTGTGTCCTCAATGACCGTGTGTGACTGTGTATAACGCCTCAAAGATCACACGGGACAGTGTGTAGACTATGAGTCACCAACCCCTGGGTTCTCTTGAACCCTTCTCCCTCCCCTCCCTCTGTCTCCCTCTCCCTTCCTTCTCTGTAGATTCACATTCCTTTCTGACAGGATACTGTTACCAGTGAGTTTACTTTTATTGGTTTGTATCAGTCTTACTTTCCCCAAAGATCTGTCTCTGTTGAATTATCAGCAATAGGAATATACCGTTTTCTTATTACCATCATGATAAGATGGAGTTATTGAGAGAAGTCCCACATCTCTTTTGCTTACTGCTGCGTTTTTATGTCTGAGCAGTGTCAGAGCAGTGTTGCCACATGAGTTAATACATGGACTAGTTGGTGGAGGACTAGCTCTATGCTGAGTTTTGGAATTCTTCTGTATTGCTTATCTTTTTATTGTTGTTGATGATGAGCTGGGAAGCAAATATATACAGATTTGCATGTGCTCACACACACACACACACACACGATAGAAGTATGAGACTCTCTGAAAGTGTTACCACTGGAAATACTTCCTAAGCTTTCGGAGAAGCCTTGTTAGCTTTGTGAAGATTTAGTTCCCACACAAGCTATCATCAGTTCAACAGTAACAGATAAAAGGGCTTCAGTTGCATTGTGAGCTCCTAATAGCTCCAGAGGCTGACAAGGCTGGGCATTGCCATTCGATGCCTTCTGCCTTGAAGTGGGACGATCCGGTGGGAGCCCTGGATCCTGAAGGACAAACCTGTGTGCAGGTGTGAGCACATCTCAGCAATGGAAGGCCAAACCTACCAAATCTGCTGCTGGCCTCCTGCAGATGCCCATGGCAAGGGAGTGAGAACCTTGCCTTCCCCATGTAATCTGAATTAGAATTGTGTATCAGTGTTTTATTTCAGACTGTGTATGTGCGTCTTTCTGTACTTAAAACTTTATTCATCTCAAGTACTTACTTTAAGTACCATCAGTTGAATTAATGTAAAGAACTCTCTTTTTACATTTAAAATATTTCAAAGTTCAGCTTTGTATATGGTATGGTATGAAAGGCATGGGCAAGAAAAGCAATGGCCTGTTTATAACAGCTCAGCAGTGCCATCTACTGGTAACTACCTCAGATTGCAACTAAGAATCAGCGTGAGACTTGCCTGAGTGTGAAAGGACTCCTCCCTCATTTACTGTTTCGGGCTTATATCATAGAAGGGCGTCTTATTTTTCCAAACAGCAAAGACTATGGTCTTCTACAAGACTCCCCAGTGTCTAATTTTTAAAGCACAATAACATTGGAAATTGCAGTTAGCATTCTCCAAAACGTATGTGATTTTTTTTTGTACTGTCAGCTCTTATTTCTGGTAAAAAATAGGATTATTGTTTAAATGGTATAAGTGGTAAGCAGATGTAGATAAGTCAAATCATGGCAAGAATGTGATCAGATCAAAATTTATCTTGTCCACGCATATTGTGTGGTGATACAGTAATAGTGTGACTCTTAATTTGACTACCACTTCAAAAATATTTCATCTGGAAGTTAACAAACTTTAATTGATCCAATTGGAAAGATTAATTAGTATTAAATCTATAATGGGTAAATGTATGAAATCTTTGAACATAAATCTGAATTATATTTTAAAACTGTAATAATTTCAAAAATATTAAACCAATTTCTTTTTTACCTTTTGCCCTACCTGTAATGGTAAAAGTAAAAATGCTGCAGGATCCCTGGCGACTGCAGTGGCAGAAACGCTGCAGGTCCTTCAAGTAGTGGCAGTGGGCAGCGGGTCCCGAGGGCAGCCAGTCCTAGGCAGGGACTGGCGCAGTTCCCCAGTGGCTGCAGTGGGCCACAAGGAGAGACAGATGGGCATGCACGAGACCATGCTGCAGGTTTTCAAAGGTGACTAGTCCCAGGCAGGGAACCATGCAGCAGTGGGTGAGAGACAGAGACATGAATAGGCATGCCATGCAGGTTGAGGTTGGATATTTACTTAGTGGGTTATGGAGGGGAAAGGAAAAGGGGAAAAACAGAGAGAGAGAGAGAGGGAGGGAGGGAGAGAGAGAGAGAGAGAGAGAGAGAGAGAGAGAGAGAGAGAGAGAGAGAAGCTGCTTCTTCCAGAGGGAGACAGAAAAGGGAGAGACTCAGGCTGGAAGCTGAAGATCAGTTTGGCTCAGTGGACTGGATGGGGAAGGAGTGGGCACGGCTTGTCTCTTAAAGGGACAGGACAGATCATTATATTACCATCACACATTAGTTTGGATTTAGCATGAAACATTCATTAAACTAGTCTTTTACATTTGTTTTTATTTTCTGTGTATGAGTGTTTGCCTATATCTAAGTGTGTATACCGTGAATGTGCCTAGTGCTGGAGGAGCCCATTGGATCCCCAAAACTGTAGTTACAGATGATTATGGGTGCTGGGAACCAAACTCTAGTCCTCTACAAGAGCAGCAAGCACTTTTAAGTGCCTATCTATCTTCCCAGCCATTAGTCTTATTTTTGATAATTCTAAGCCTTCCATTGGAGCTTCTAAAAGTTGTCACAAGTTGTTCTCTGCCTGTGTTTTCGGGAGCCACAGTTCTTTACTGCACGGCCCTCTGCAGCTTTCCTTTCTAGTTATAACAGTCATGCTATGCACACCCATGGTTGGAAGTCAGGGAGCTCATTCTCTGGAGACTCAGCCCCGGAAACAGTCACTTCAAACAAGCTGCTATACAATTTTCAGGTGTGACATTTTCGTTAGTGAAACATTTTTCCTTTCGAAGGGCCCAGGAACAGGTGCACCTCATTTTCACTTCTCTCTGTGGTGCTTTCTTTTAGGGAATTTTCTGTCACTCTGTTTTGTCTGCTAAGATAACCAGTAACTCCACTGTCACAGTTGGGAGCAGTAACCACATTGTCACAGTGAGGAACAGTAACCCCATTGTCAAGGTCGGGAGCAGTAACCCCATTGTTATAGTGGGGAGCAGTAACCACATTGTCACAGTGGAGAGCAGTAACCACATTGTCACAGTGGGGAACAGTAACCACATTGTCACAGTGGGGAGCAGTAACCACATTGTCACAGTGGGGAGCAGTAACCCCATTGTCATGGTGGGGAGCAGTAAGGCAGTAACCCCATTGTCACAGTGGGGAGCAGTAACCACATTGTCACAGTTGGGAGCAGTAACCCCGTTGTCATGGTCAGGAGATTTGGGTTTTCATGTTTCTCTCTTCCATGGTGTTCCTGGTGTCTGCTGACCACACTGTCTCTGCAGTGCTGTGCAGGTTCCTAACACATTCAGATACTTGTCATTGCTACCCAGAATGCTTAGACTTTGCCTGTCAGCTAAGGTGGCAAAGCCATGAACCTCCTCTGACAACATAGGTCCCTGGGTGAACCCATCTGGCCTGTGACTTTAAGCACCATTTGTCGCCCTGGCTTCTCTGAGCTTTAGAGGCACATATTCAACGATCTGTTTTCTGTTTTTGACATCTTTACCCTGATGGCATGCCAAACAGCTCTAACAAGAAAGTGTTCCAACCCTTACCACATTTCTTCCAAAGACTTGTCCATCTTAACTAATGGCATCACTGACTACCCATTTGCTCAGTCAAAGGCTTTAGAACAGTCTTCAGCTTCTCCTTCCTCAAGGCCAACATCAGTCTACCAACCTTGGCCATGTACATTCTTTTATCTCTTACTTGGGTTAAGAGAATCCCGTCTCAACTGTTGTTTCTGCATTTCCCCTGTCACATGCTATCGCACTACCCTGTTTAAAACCTGTATTAAACATCTGATACTAATTGTGTATTGGTTGTGTCTGGATTTCCTCTGCAAAGCGGATCTCTACAGTAAGCTTGATTTCACAGTCTTTGAAGTTCCTGCTTGGCCTTAGTAGATTTTATGTGAATGCAGGAAGGGAGGGAGGGAGAGAAGTAGAGAGGGAGGAATAGAGAGAGGGAGGGAGAAGACAGAAGGTAGGAAGGAATACATCTAGTCCTCTTTTGTTGTTTTATTTTGTGTCTTGAGACAGAGTCTTGCTATGCAGCCCACGTTGGCCTCAGATTCAGTTATTCTATCTCAGCCTCTAAAGTGCCAGGATTACAAGCATGTGCTACCTCACCTAGATACTGGCATTCTTTCAGTAGTTGAGGAGTCAGGAAAGAAAAAAGACAGCCCTTTACTGTTTTCCTCGGGGATTGGTTGTGTAGTGTTGGAAGACCAGCATTTCATGATGCGCTCTTTGGAGTGAGTTTGGTGTAATAATCTTTTTTTTAAAGATTTATTTATTTATTTAATTTATTTATTATGTATACAACATTCCTTCCATGTATGCTCACATGCCAGAAGAGGGCACCAGATCTCATTATAGATGGCTGTGAGCCACCATGTGGTTGCTGGGAGTTGAACTCAGGACCTCTGGAAGAGTAGTCAGTGCTCTTAACCTCTGAGCCATCTCTCCAGCCCTGGTGTAATAATCTTAAAACACAGACTCATGTGAAACTCTTGTGTCTTGCATCCTGAGATGGTGCTGAGAGCTTTTCTGCAGAAAGTCCTCTTCATTTGCCTTGAGTTATTCTTTCATCAAAGGTCACCTTCAATAAAGAGGAAATTGATACTGGGCTTGATTAACAGATGTTAAAACTAGAAACTTAAAATGCATTCCTAATGATCCTGAAATTCTAGATGTCAAAAAAAAAATCAATGACTGTCAAGAAATAGGAAGCCAAATGAGGGACCAGTAGAGAGAAGGATTGACTGGTCTTTCTGTATCTAGACTGCTGAAAAATGTCCTTTTTGCACCAATGAGAACTGGGTTTTGGTTCTGGTTCTGCCATTTGTCCATTTGTCCTTGAACATGTTACTTCTGAAATTTAGGTGTCTCAGTTGGAGGCTTAGGATGGTTGTTTGGGTGATTATTGGGAAAGTTCTTATAAGTATAAGCACAATATAAGTGTAGTGTGTTTCCTGACTGCTGTCCCAGCACCCTGGCATGGGTCCAGGTCCCATCCTCTTCCTGTTCTACTCTGAGATTCCAGAACTCCAGAGGCTACAAAAAGACCCACATCTGAATTTGGGGATTCATAAAACCAGTCTAAGTAATATTAGATCATTTCTCTGGGAATTTTTTTCGTTCTTGTTCTCTTGATTGTTTATGTGTAGCTGAGGATAATAATAGTAAAAACAACAACAACACTATTTTCATGGCACCATCTATGAGGCTTTATGCTTTTACTATAAATTTGTTAGTATTCCCTAAGGTCATAGAGATGAGGGATTGCATGGCTTTAAAAGCAATCAAAGACTCAGATCCCGAGAAGACAATAAGCACTAAGAACAACACTTCTGCAACCACTTGTTCCTAACAGTTTCTTCAACTTTGTTCTAAATGTGAACTAGGGATGAACACAGAAGCCATAACAGCTGGAAAGCCCTGTTTAGTTAAAGGAGTCGGAGAAAGCTTCTGAGAGACCCACAAGTTAATTTGAGCTCAGTAGTGTTGACTGAAGAAGGGTCTAGGAGGTGACACACCATAGGCTAGGCAGTGCTTCAATGGTTGACTGGGTGGGAATTGTTTTATTGAAGAGCATTTACTCTGGGAATCAGAGGCCTTTTGTGCACCGTGTTCAGGTTTTAGATACCTAGAACCTCTGAGTTATTAACAAAGTGCTTTATCTACCAGTGTGGGCAGTTCTCAGGGACCGTTTTTCAGGAAGAAGGTTCATCTTTGAAAGGTAGATTTTGAAGTCATGCATGACTTGCAATTTCAACCAAGAACAAGTAGCACTGGTACTCACTTGCCCTTTCCGGAGGTCTTGAAGGAAGAGAGGAGGAAGAACACAGAGACAGGAGAAGGATTGAAAGAAGGAGTTGGACTGATTCTTGAAAGACAAAATAACGACACACCTATTCCCAGAAACAGTCATAGCCTCGGGGCCTCTTCAGTGGTTGTGAAGGGATCCTCTAAGCAAGGGAACCTACAGTGTGGGGCAAACATTGCCTATCGAGAGAAATGGAATACTGATTAAAATGAGTGAAAAGTTGTCTCACTGCTGTTCCAGTGAAAACACTGAATTAAAAAGTAGCAAGTTCTGCAGACTTGATTAGACTTTGTCACTATTTTACCCAGTTAACAGTCACGCTTGTAAATTATTCTAGGTATCCTTGGGAGGCAGGAGAGTTGTCTTACTGGAAAATCTGTGTTTGATCATAAAAATAAAATATAATGAACTTGATGGTAATTTGCAATAGATGTGTGCAGGCATGTGGCATGTGTCTGTCTGTGTGTGTAAAACCAACAAATGCATAAACAATGTTAATTTAGGAATGTTGAATTTGAAGTCAAGTATTAAGAAAAATATGTGGGGCTGGAGAGAGAGTTCAGTGGTTAAGAGCGCTGACTGCTCTTCCAGAGGACCTGGGTTCACTTCCCAGCTCATACCTGTCTGTAACTACAGTTCCAGGGCTTCTGACACCTTCACACAGACATATATACAGGCAAAATACCAATACATATAAAATAAAAGAAATTATTGAAAAAACGAAAATATGTAAGTTTCACAGATTACTCTGATTGAATCATTATACAGTGTGTACATATTGAGATATCATGTTGTGCCTATAAATATATGTCATTATATCAATTAAAAATAAAATAAAATTTAGAAGAAAGATTAAACACCAAGAGCTATGCCAGTGAATGTTCAAAATGTATTTTTTTCTGTAGTGGTCTGATTTTACTTATCAAATGTAATAACTTTATACACGAATAAATATTAGAACAATATCTTAATATGATAAAATTATTAATTATATAATACTTTTTATTTGCAATGATTTAAAATTAAAATATAATTACATTATTTCTTCCTCTGTCTCCTCCCTCCAAGCACTCCCATGTCCCCCCACCTCACTCTATCAAATTCATAGCCTCTTATTATTTTATTGCTACATATATGCATATATACACATATAGCACATATATATGTATGCATAAATATATAAATACAACCTGATGAGTCTGTTTAGTGTTTTTTTGTGTGTGTATGATTTCAGGGCAGACTTGGTTTTGAATAACTAGTTAGGGGCTCATCCCTGGCAAGCAATTCTTCCTCACTCAGTAATCATTAATTGTCTATAACTCTTTGTCTAGTGTGGGGTCCTATGAGATTTCCCTCTCCTCAGTTAGCATGTCTGTTGGTGTTGCCTTATTCAGGTATTTCAGTTTAGGCAGCTATATTGTTGAGGTATCATGGGTGTAGTTTCCCTCTCATTTCTAGGAGACACAATCTCTCACCAGACTTCCTCATCCTCTGATCTCCTATCTTTCTGCCTCTTCTGTGCTGTTCCTTGGCCCACAGGTATGTGGATTGTGTTGTATTGGTTGCATTTGGCACTCCATGATCAGTTGTTCTCAGCACTTTGACCAGTGTGGTGTCTGTAATGGTCTTCTGCTGGAAGCTGCTTTGATGAGGGAGGCATGGGAGCTTTACAATATCTTCCTCTCCTATATTGGAATAACAAGTGTGTAAGTTGCTTTTTTGTTTCTATGATAGAAGAGTTTATTGTAGCTTGTGGTTTCAAGGAGGCATAGGAGTGGACAACCACAACAGGAAGCTGAGAAATCACATCTTAACCACTCACCGGAAGCAGAGAGTAAGCAGGAAGTGGGGTGAGACATAACCCCTCAAACTTCGCTCCTGCTGACACACTTCTTCGGCAGAACTGCACCATTGAATGGTTCTATAACCCCCCCCCCAAAAAAAAAAAAAAAAAAAACAGAACCACCACTGTGGACAAAGTGTTCAAATTCCTCATTCAAACCAGAACAGGATTCCATTCTGTCTAAGTTTGAACAATGTTCCATTATGTTTATAAACAACATTTATCCACCAGCTGACTCTTAGGTTGATTCCATATCTAGGCTGTTGTGAGTAGTGCTGCCATAAACAAGCGAGTCCAGATGTCTCTGCAATGTTGTAATTTAATTTCCTTTGTGTATGGTTGTGGCAGTGCAATTGCTGGATCGTGGTAATTCGATTTCTATTTCTTGAGGCACCTCCATGTGTTTTCCATAATGACTGTGCTAATTTGCATTCTTACCATCAGTGTAGGAGAGTTCACTTTCTCTGCATCCTTGCCAAATTTGGTTATGTTTTCTGTTTCCGATGATTACCATTCTAACTAGTGTGAGTTAGTTTGTGGTTCATTATGGTTTTCACTTCTATATCCCTGACAATTATCATTGAACATTTTCTCCCAGGTACTTGTTGGCTATTTGTGTATTTTTTTTTTTTTTAAAGAAATGTCTATTTGGTCATCTGCCAGGTTTTTTTGGGGGGGGGGGCTTTGAGATAGGGTTTCTCTTTGGAGCCCTGGCTGTTGTGGCACTCACTCTGTAGACCAGGCTGGCCTTGAACTCACAGAGATCCACCTGCCTCTGCCTCCCAGGTGCTGGGATTAAAGGTGTGCACTACTGTCAGCAGCCGGCTCTATTTGCCAGTTTTTAATAGCTTTGAATTTGCAGATGTCTTCTCAAGTTCTCTGGCCATCTCCTCCCTCTGTTGACTGTTGCCTTTGTTATGCAGAAGATTTTCAGTCTGATGTAATCCCATTTGCCAAATTTTACTTTTCTTGACCAGACTAATGTCCTGAAACATTTTGCCTGTGCCTTTTTCTAATACTTTCCTAGTTTTAGGTCTTGCATTTGAGTCTTTGCATTTTGAATTGGCTTTGTGTGTGTGTGCGTGTGTGTGTGTGTGCGTGTGTGCGTGTGTGTGTGTATAATGAGCGGTAAGGATAGTTTCATCCTTCATCTCTAGTTTTCCCAACACCATTCTATAGAGACTGTATTTTCCCAGCATATGTTCTTGTTGCCTTTGCTGAAAGTCGATGACTATCGATGTGTGGACTGGCCTGTGCATCTATTTTTATGTCACTATCTTGCTGTTCTGGTCAGTGCAGTTTGGTAATATGTTAGCAGTACTTGAACTATAGCTGGAGTTATAGTGCCCTCCACTTCATTCCTTTTGCTTAGCATTGCTTTGGCTATTAGGGTCATCTTTGGTATTATACAACTTTGATTCATGGAAAGAATGTCCTTAGTATTTTGATAGGAATTTCATACTATTGATTACATTGAGCAATTTGGATATTTAAAAAATACTGATGCTTCTGATCCACGAACATGGATGTTTTTACTGTGTGTGTTTTAGGAACCATTTGCTTCCTCACTTCAGCTTCTCATGAGGTATTTTTGTTGTTTTTTGAAGTTATTGTGGATGGAATTGATTTGTCTCATTTTTAAGAACCAGTTTTATCATTGGCATATAAAAATGATATAGTTTTTTTTTTAGATTTATTTGTATGCATTAACATATTCATGTATGTGTGGGTGCTTGAGAAGGCCAGAGAAGGGGTTGAATCCCCTAGATCTGTGGTGATTGTGAGCTGCCTGACATGGGTGCTGGGAACCAAATAAGGCAAGAGCAGTAAATGCGTTAAGCCACTGATCCATCTCCCCACCCTAGTACTTATTTTTGAATGTTGACCATATTTCCTGCAACCTATGTGTTTTCAGTTCTAACAGGGTTATTTCCTTTCCTTCTCTCTTCCTCTTTGGGTTTTTCCTCTATAAAATTGTCTCATATGCATATGGGACTAATTTGGTGCCTTTTATTTTTGTTTGTAAAATAGAAAGTGATAGGGAAACTCAGAGGGCTCTGTCTCTGTCTGTCCGTCTGTCTGTCCGTTTGTCTGTCTGTGTGTGTGTGTGTGTGTGTGCGCGCGCGCACGCACAGATACACTCACTCTGTATCCCTGCGTGGAGACCAGACGTTAGCCTTGGGTGTTTCCTTCTGTTCTTCACTTTATTTTTTTTTATTTTTTTTATTTTTTTGGTTTTTTTTCGAGACAGGGTTTCTCTGTGGCTTTGGAGCCTGTCCTGGAACTAGCTCTGTAGACCAGGCTGGTCTCGAACTCACAGAGATCCGCCTGCCTCTGCCTCCCGAGTGCTGGGATTAAAGGCGTGCGCCACCGTCGCCCGGCTTCACTTTATTTTTTGAGGCAAGCTCTGTCACTGACCCAGGCTGGAATTCATCAAAATTGATAGGTTGGCTGAGCAGCAAGCCCCAGGACCCTCCTGCCCCTGGGGGTTACAGGTGTGTGCTGCCACACGTAGCTTTTACGTGGGTGTTGGTATCTGGTTCACATCTCTTGGCCAGGTGAAAACTACGGAGCTGAGAGCAAATGGAGCTAGGAGGGCCACAGCAGAGTGTGGGTCCCCAAGCGTCACTTCTGCCTGTCCCTAAGCTCTCTGGGCTGGTGGAGAGCTTGCCTGGAAGATGCTGCTATGGAAGCTGAGAATTATTTGGTATACACGTTTTTGTTTTTGCCTCTCTTAAAACAGAATTTCTTTCTTTCTCACTCTCCTTCCTTAAGTTTGCACAATCTGACATGCCCAAGTGTCATTCTGTGTCATAGAAGTTTTGCCACAAGTGGATTCTGGTAGAAGGGACATGGAGGTGAGCACTTTTCTGTTCTAGCTTAAGAGTGGACAATTGAGCCATAATAAAAAGGGAACAGCCTTCCTCCTCACTGGGGCCCTGTGGGATACCCAGCCTTCTTCCTCCCCAGGGCATTCTGGGATACCCAGCCTTCTTCCTTACTGGGGCCCTGTGGGATACCCAGCCTTCTTCCTCCCCAGGGCATTCTGGGATACCCAGCCTTCTTCCTCACTGGGGCCCTGTGGGATACCCAGCCTTCTTCCTCCCCAGGGCATTCTGGGATACAGCCTTTCTCCTCACCCAGGCCCTCTGGGATTCCTAGCCCTCCTCCTCCCCAGGGCATTCTGGGATACTCAGCCTTCTTCCTCACTGGGGCACTCTGTTTCAGGCAGCGCACAGCTTTGTGGGGGATCTGAATATGTAGTCTGAATTAGAATTGAGACAGAATCTAGAAGTGGATGTTGTCCAGAACTGATCAGTGCCTTGAATAGGTGTTGACTTCCCAGAGGTCTTTGATTAACCTCTTAGTTTACTCTAGTTCAAAGTCATCTTCATATACCTTTGAAAGAATAAATTTGAGTCTTGGTCCAGAATCAAATTTAAATCAGTCTCTTAGAGGGCCTTCAAAGCATAAGGCGACATGGTTGCTTTCCTCAATATTGTTTCATTAACTTTTCGTTTCCTTGGCAACCTTATTTCTGCTTTTCTGAATGGATGTTGCTCTGGTCATCTGCCCAGAACTCAGCTCTAGATGAGGGACTGCTGCAGAGCGCTCAATGTAAAGTCTGGGAAGGGAAAATTTTTCCTTTCCTTTAAAGCACACTGGCTGCATCCTTTCTGATCTGCCCCCCAGGCAGTAGCTGCGGACAGAGCTGCTTGTGAGTCATAGCTGCCCCAGCCTAAGGATTTCAGAATCAGAGAGTGGAAGATTAACTAGACGTTCTTGACGTCTGCTCTCTGCATGGCAACCTCGTTAACCATTTCTGCTTTTGGTTCTCCCTCTATGCCAGACTGGATTTTAAGCTTTTAGCTGGAATAATAGAGCAACTAGAAGTCTTGATGGTTGCCAACCCAAGTCAGAGCCCTTTCTTAAGAGCTTTTAAGCATAAAGCATTTGCCTTTTAGCTAGTCTGGAAAGGGACTGAAGAATGTGGCCAGTAATTGACTTCTTGGAGTTGAATCTTGGAGTATCAGGCTTGTGATTGGAGTTTGCCATCTGATTTCTACATATCCTGTGGACATTATAGTGCAGACTTGCAAGTCTGGTTACTGTTGGGGCGGTGAAGCGATTGTTTCTGACTGGATTGCACAGTTAAATGTAAGGCTAGAACTAAAGCTAGGAAAGCAGATGGACTTGGAAAGGGAGGTTGACTTGTTTTCAGGTCATGTGTGAAGCCAAGAAATGGCTGGAGCAGCTCTAGGAACATTTTCAGGAAAATAACATTTCCACTTCAGCCAGTCTGCAGTCTGCCTGAAGCTGTAGCGCTCTCCCACCAGGCTGGGTATTTGAGCAGCTGGTTTCAGAACACACACAAAATGAAAAGCAAAGGCGTCCTTAGAATGGCTAGCATCCATCCCTCATCACCAAAGCTCTTGGATGACTTGAGTGGAAAGAGCTGAAGCCGTGCAAGTGCAGGTGTGCATGACACAGAACATGTGTCGGGCTGCTCTCGCAGATGTGACATCATGCTCTTGGCACCTGAGAACTTTGGGCAGGCTTCTCAGTGCCCCAGCCTGCACCCCCGAGTGTCCTCCACAGGACTGCACCATGTATCCTGCTTTCTGTTCTCTTCGTGTTTTTCTTTCCATTCACCAGAGTCAGTGGGACCATCTGCCGGCCTCAGTGAATACCTGACGCTTGCTAATTGCTGCGGTTGCCCTGTGTTGCTATGTCACTTACTCGTGAGAACAATGTGTTTGCTCCTAAGGCCTTTTTAATCAGCCCTTCCGATGTTATCATTTCTGATGTACAGAAAAGAGTTCAGAGAATTTATGTGATTTGAATGAATTGTATGAACAAATTATAGGATCATGAGGATGATAACCTTTTCTGGTCACCTGACAACTTTCAAGTAGTTGAAGCTGTCTGTACATGTAATGTATAGACGGGTACTTAAAACTGTGGGTGCACCTTCTGTGGTGACTCACGCCTTTAATCTCTGTACTCAAGAGGCAGATGCAGGTGGATCCCTGAGAGTTCTAGGCCAGCCTAGTATACATACTAAGTTCTAGGCCAAATAGTTCCAGGCCACACAGTGTGGCCTTGTCTCAGAAAACAAACAAATAACAAAAACAAAACAATGGGCAGAACTGGATTGTATCAGTGATTTCTAACGTAATTTTAGACAATGAACACTATGCAGAAGCCCGGTATATCAAGTACAAGTTTGATTTTATTAGCATAACTTCTTTTAGAAGTACCTGCTTTTAAAACTACCCATTTCTCGTTAGCTAGCTACTGTTTAGCCAGACTTAAGAGTTTTCACTTTTTCTGTCCCCACCCCTCTGGTGTGTGTGTGTGTGTGTGTGTGAGTGTGTGTGTGAGTGTGTGTGAGAGTGTGTGTGAGAGTGTGTGTGAGTGTGTGTGTGAGTTGTGTGTGTGAGTTGTGTGTGTGAGTTGTGTGTGTGTGTGTGTATGTGTGGTTTTCTGCTACTCTATTCCTCTATTTTTCCCCATCTTACTTTTGAGACTGGGCTCGTCACTCACTGATTGGCTAGACTGGCTTGCCAGGAAGTTTCTGGAATCCTCATAGTGCTACCTCTCAGTGCTGGTGTTATAGGTGCACGTGGTCATATGTGGCCATGTGAGTGTCCTGGTCCTCATTCTTGTGCAGTGAGCACTTTACCCACAGAGCCATCTCCCTAGCCCACCAATCTCTTGACAACTGCACTTGTCAAGTCCCCACACCCCCATGTAGTCAAATGTGGTTAAACATTCTCAGTTCTCACCCCATGGGAACTGTAGCATGAAAAACCCAGAGACAGATATTAGGGTTGAAGCTGAAGATCAGAAAAGCAAGCAGTCACGGGACTAGAGAGCTCTTACCTCTATGAAACCTTTAGACTGGAAAGAGAGCGAGTCTGTCTCATCCCGCCTTATATTTCTCTCTAGTGCTGGTATTAAAGGGGTACACCACCACTGCCCAAGCTCTATGGCTCTAGTGTGGCTGCTGAGATTAGGGGTGTGTGCCACCACTGCCTGGCCTGTATGACTGACTAGTGTGGCTGCTTTGCACTCTGATTTTCAGACAAGCTTTATTTGTTAGATTAGAAACAAAATATCACTATAAGGAACCATTAACTTATTTGATTTTCATCGGGCTTTATTCCAACCTCACTGGCCATTTTCCCCTCCTGCTTTTGCCTTCACTCCCTTGACTATGTTATAGACATAAGCAGTATTTCCCAACTGTCTAATCCATAGAACACAGAGAATTATTAGGCTGCTTCCTCAGGTTTTTTCTCCAAAGGAAAGAAAGTTTACTGTCCTAGATGTACAAGTAGGAAATTAATTCATTACACACAGACCATGGGTGCCATAGAGCACTGTGGTAATGTTTCCGTATGGCCTCTATTAGGCTACAAAGCTCAGTCCTAGATGTTAGGGATTTGGTCCAATTTACTGTCTGAAATTCCATGTATATGTCAACAAGGCCACAGTTTATGTCTCCAGTTTTGTCTTCCACCTGAATACAAGGTAGTTACCATTCTAGCCAACATCTTGTCTTAAATGTCTTAGCATGTTTAGAAGCAAAACTTTCTCTCTCTCTCTCTCTCTCTCTCTCTCTCTCTCTCTCTCTCTCTCTTTCTTTCTTTCCTTTCTTTCTTTTGGTTTTTCAAGGCAGGGTTTCTCTGTGTAGCTTTGGAATCTGTACTGGAACTAGCTCTTGTATACCAGGCTGTCCTTGAACCCACAGAGATCCGCCTACCTCTGCCTCCTGAGTGCTGGGATTAAAGCTGTGTGCACCACCACCGCCCGGTTCCAAAACTCGCTTCTTATCTGCAGAGCTGTTTCACTAGAGCTGCCGCTAGGCCCCACGTGTAGTCTTTCCTTGGACTTCTGTGTCACATCACACAGTCCTGTTGCGTGTATCTTTGAACTACATCTTGACTCTGTTCTGTTGTTCCTTCCTTTGCCTCCAGCACTGCGACCTCACCCACATCATCCTCTAGACTTTGACTCTTTTGCTAGCTTCCTCCCTGATATCCTTATTTCACTGCTGTCTTCAGCAGTGGCCATTTGTGGTGCCATTGTTCAGAGTCCCTAGCTCCTGAAGGACAACTAACGACATCCCCTGGCTGCTGTGACCTGCATTACCTCTTTTCTGCCGAGCGTTCTAGCTGTTCCTGCCATGCCTTGAACTGCTCTCAGAAGCACTTCCCTCTGCCTTGAAGAGACTTCTTTCTGCCCCCTCAGGCCTTACATCTTACTCCCATTTCTCCAAGTGTGATTGGATGAGACCTCAGTGAGGCCTTGCTCTAGCAATCGCTAGCAAGAGAGCCTTCAGTTTCCGTCCTTGTTCCATTGCTGTCTCCCTGCGTTGTGCTGGTAATTTCCTAGTGTTTTATATGAATTGACTATTTTTGTTGACTCCCGTTAGTGTGTAGGCTCCACATAGACAGAGACTTGGTCTGGTTTGGTCCGTCACTACATGCCCAGTGTCTGGAACAACCCACCCAGTAAGTAGATGATGAATGAGCGTGTGAATGAACGATGAGCAATTTGAAATTCAGAATGTCATGAATGGAATTTCAGTCATTTTCTATTATCATATTGCACAAAGTTTCCCTTGAGTGTATCTCATAACATCTTGAAATATTCAATAGAGCCATTAAAAACTCAACTATCTTAGTAGTTATCCTGTTCAATCTTTAATTCCAAGATTCAGCTGTCACTGGGTGTTGCATGTTGAGGACAAATTAGAATGTTTTTGGAAGCATGGTCTCCAATAGACTATATTGGAATGCCAGACTGCAAAAGCCTCGTATCATCGCCTCCCTTCCTAATTCTCTTCTAAATGGGGGCAGTGGTGGTACCTCCCGGTTGCGTTTTTCCTGTGTCGTCATCTTTTGGTTCTATGAGACCAAGCCAGGAGGAGGCTGTGGTGGGAGATGGAGGCAAGGTGAAGAGAAGGCCATTCTTTCTCTGTTTCTGTCAGCAGAGGAATCTATTGCTGTGTCTATGGCTTCCGCAATTCACTGTAGGAGCAGTAGCTCAGGACTTGCTGAGCTCACCCAGTATGTTCCTTGCACAGGGGTTGATGTAACTTGTCCCAAATGATGTTTTAAAGTTAATTTTCTCACCTCATTCTATCGGCCAGATGGATTAGCATCACTGAAATGAGATTGTCAGTCCTGTGTCGGTATCTGTTCAGAGGTGCCTCAGGCCATGGGTTTAGATGCAACCCCACCTTTCATTTCTCTATTCAAAGGTGCTTCAAGCCAATGGTTTAAATGCAACCCCACCTTTCATTTCTCTGTTCAGAGGTGCCTCAGGCCATGGGTTTAGATGTAACCCCACCTTTCATTTCTCTGACCTCATTACAAAGACCTTCAAGGACTATTGCGGTCAGCCTGTCTTTCTATATAGATAGCCCAAGACAATGCCAGGATATGTAGTCTAGGTTGGTCTTGAGTTTGTGATTCCCCTGCCTCCACCTTGGAGTGGTAGAATTCAGGTATGAACCACCATTCCTGACTTTTTACTCAGAGTGGTGCGAACAATGGGCTGTTCTTTGGAATTTTCTTGGCTTTTTTATCTATAGTTTATACGCCCTGAGAGATTGCGTTAGGTCTAGCGCTAGCGGCTCTTTCCCAGTGTGGAATCCCTCCTTCCCCAGATAGAACCTCTGGCTCGGGTGTGCTGGTCTCTCCTGACTTATTTCCCCTGCTGAAGCTGGATGCCTCTGTCCCTTAATCCTGGCTTGAGTAATTTAGTCTTTGCTTAGTTCTAATGTCCTCCTTTGTGCTTTCCAGAACTGACCTCTGACTGTTGTGGTCCTGTTTTCCTGCCTATTCTTCAGTCTCTTTCTTAGTTCTGATGTACTCCTTTGTACTTTCCAGAACTGACCCCTGACTGTCGTGGTCTTGTTTACCTGCCTATTCTTCAGTCTGTTTCTTGTTTTCATCCTTTCCCCAAGACCTCCAGAGATACCCCCAAATTTAGCCCAAAGTCTGGGTTTTAGCACTTGTGGGCAGACTTCCTGGAAGCTCGCAAGGCCTGCCTTCTTGTTGCTCTTGGGAGGGTCGGCCTCCAGGTGCTGCGTCCTCATGTTAGTACCCTGGGTCTCCGCCTCCGTTGTTCCAGCTGCTGTCGTTATGTATTGGGTGTGATGCTATGTCTGCTGAACCGAGCTTTCCCATATGACACTGGGATGTGCCAGCTCTGTCAGTGACTGCGGTCAGATAAATGCTGAATTCTAATCCTCTTCTTACTCCTGTCTCCAGCCTGCTCAGACCTGAGCAAAGAGACGAACCAGCCATTTAAATCCCATGATAAACCACACTGTGCACTTAGCAACTCCAATTATCGAGAGTGATTTACAGGAAGAAAGAACTGTAAGTCTGTGGTTGTGTCTGTTATTAACTTGGAACCTCTGAGCGCAGCCCCTGAGGAAGGCGGCACAGTTAGGTTCAGCTTTGGAAGGCTACTCAGAGGGCATCCGTAGGTGCGCTAGCATGGCTCACACGTGAAGCCATATCAGGGAGAGACAGAAAACAGACTTCAGGGTTCTTTGGCAACCGGAGAATCAGAGGGGAATCTGAGGCGTGGATTCATCACTTGTTAGCCCTGAGATTACACAAGGACCTGGTAATAGAACAGGCCCTGGGCTTTAGTTTTTGGAGACTACAAGTTCTCTAGGCTCGAGAGTTCCAGTATTTTGACGGAGAGGTGTTTTCATTTCTCTGAAGCCTTAAAGTAATGTATTATTAGGGCTGCCCTGGCCCTGACCTTGTTGGTCACCTGGTTATGAGTCTGAATCCTTGCTGTGGCTTGATTATGTCCCCCAAGGTTCATGTGTTGAAAATGTAATCCCTGTGCCATATTGTGGGGAGAAGGGCCTAGTAAGAGTTGATTAGGTCAGTATGCTCTGCTGTCCTGAATGGACCAATGCCTTTATTATGGAAATGAGATCACCCACTTCCTTTAGAATTGGTTGCCTATTTCTTCTGTTGGCTACTGTGCTGCCCTCCCCACTGCCCCCCATCATGAGATGACACAGCGCAGAGGCGCTCACAGGTACATCCAGCTCCTTGACACTGGAATTCCAGCGCCATATCCCAAATAAAGTTCAATTGTTAAATTGAATAAGTAAATCAACCAGCTCTGGTATTTGTTGGAGGAACATAAAATAAATTCAGCCCTCCGAGGTACTCCTGCTGAAGTTCCCTAGGGACCAGGGATATGCTCCGTTTCCCAGCCTGTGTTTCCATCCTGTATCACATGACTGGCGAAAGGAGAGGTGGCATAGAAGAGCATATGATCCACCGGGAAAGGCATGAGGTTCTGTTTGATTCTGGTGTCCCAAAGTCATTTGCATATCAAAACAAACAAGCCAGATGTTTCTGAGCCCTAGCAAACAGTTAGTTTTGAAGATGGATCATGGCTCTTTACTTGAATTCACCTGTAGTACATAAGCCACCCAAAACAACACCAATGCTGCAGATAAATTTAATAAAGAAGAGATAGCAGGACTCTGGTGAACACAAGCCCCTCTCTTACACTAATTAGAAAATGTTTATTTATTTTATATGTAGGTATGTATGCTTGAGTGTGTGACCACA
Organism: Chionomys nivalis; assembly: GCF_950005125.1. Taxonomy (NCBI): domain Eukaryota; kingdom Metazoa; phylum Chordata; class Mammalia; order Rodentia; family Cricetidae; genus Chionomys; species Chionomys nivalis. Next base: position 68,139,809 of record NC_080090.1, read on the forward strand.
GAGGTCAGAAGATCTGATGGATTGGATGGATCCAGTTGGATGGATCCCGTGGAGCTGGAGCTGTAGACAGTTGTGAGCCACCATGTGGGTGCTGGGAATTGAGCCTGTGCCCTCTGGAAGAACATCCAGTGCTCTGAACCATTAAGCCATCTCTTCAGCCCCATTCTTCTTATTTTAAAATGAAGATAATAAGGTTTTATTTTCTTCCCTTGACCTATAATAGCCATTCTGTACTAGTAAATCAATGGAAGGAATGTTGATTGCCACAACAAAAAGTCATTGTATCTTTTAAGACAAGGGTCTTTTTTCCCCTTGATACAAAGTGTCACTCTATAGCCTAGGTTGTCTGGGAACTCACTGCATAGTCTAGCCTGATATTAAACTCTTAGTGATCTTCCTGTCTTTGTCTTCCAAGTTCTGGGATTACAGGCATGAGCCACAATGCCCAGCTAAGACAAGGGTTTAGATTCACCTGGGAGACAACTACATGCTATCTAAGAGGTGATCACACATGGAGAGCATGCTGGTATGGACAGGCATGTCAAGACTAGATAGCTGTCAAAGGTTCCAGATGAATGGTGCGTACTTTAGAGAATTGCTTCCATGAGAATAAGGTAAAAGAATGGATGATGGACCTGTGGTAGGGACCTTTCAGTGCCTTGTGTGGAGAGGGAAGTGAGAGGGGGGGTCTAAACCAGTGGTGGGGGTTAGTAGGTGGACAGAGGAGTGAACTCTCGCCTGGTTGGTTGTACCCATATTTCCGTCATCTCCATATGTGAGCGTTTATACATATGTGTGATATGCTTGTGTGTACAGGTATGGAAACCCATGTATGCATGTGGAGACCAAAGGAAGATGTTGGGTATCTTTCAGTGTTGGCTCAGCTTGGGGCTAGGTTGCCAGACAGAAATCCCCAGTGTAGCACGATTAATAAAAACCCAGAGACAGAAATTGGGGTTTAACCTGAAGGTCAGAAAAGCAAAACAGCCAGTCACTGGCTCTTACCTACCTCTTCCTCAATCTGAAATGACGATCTTGTCTCCAGGAATCTCAGAATGAGACTGTGTGTGAGAGCTGTCTCCTCCCATCTTATAGTCCTCTCTAGGGCTGGGATTAAAGGCATGCACCACTACTGCCCAGTTTCTATGGCAAACTAGCATGGCTACTTTGATTAAAGGTGTGTGTCACCATTGTCTGGTCTGTAAGGCTGATCAGTGTGGCTGTTTTACTCTCTGAATTTCAGGCAAGCTTTATTTATTAAAATACAAATGAAATATCACTACACCCCAACGATCCCGTTTCTGCCCTGCACTGCTGGGGTTACAGGCATACTTGGCCAAGCCTACATTTTTACTTGGGTGGTAGCATTTGAACTCCTGTCCTCCTACTTATGTAGCAAGCGTTCTTCCCTGCTGAGCCATCTCCCCAGTTCCCATGATCTTGTAATTGCTCTCTTGCATCAAGAAAGGATTTCCAAATGGACTTTTTCTGTTTCTCTGTCACAGTTATACATGGAAATGGCATCCCTTTGGGAACCAAGAGACGGCAGTGTTGTACTGTGAATTCCTGACTGTGTTACCTGAAAGCTCACACTTGTGAAGGACTTACCATAATGTCCCGCCTTGGTGGAAGTGGTTGGTGTGCCTGACAGGTTTCTTGTCCCAGTCAGCCTTGAATTCGAAGGAGTTGAGGCAGATGTTGCACATCTGATTAATCTGCAGATTAAACTTGTCTTCCAGCATACCCTTCCATTTCTACTCTTCCACCTGGGCTGGCCAACCACTGCAAAACTGATCAGGAAGGAGTAGGTGGCAGTGGAATCCAGGCCAGACACAGTCACATGCAGCACCGGAAATAGCCTTCTGTTCTTGCTCATGGTCACCTCATTAGTGAGCTCCTTGCAGCCCCTCTCCCTTCCTGCTCTCCTGGCTTACGCATGGCTGCCCTCCAGCAAGGCCTTATCACTGCTCTGCTGGCAGGGATCCTCCTCTTCATGGCCGTAGAAGCATCTGGTGCTGGCGTGAGAGCTCAGCCATATCTTCATTGCCAACTCACTATCTGAGAGCCACCTTCACCTCTATGGCCAGCCCAACCAAGACCTGTGAAGGCACCTGAGTACCAGTATAGACCCAGAGGAGAATGAGCCAGCTGTGTGTGCGGGAGAACAGCTGCCGAAGAGGCCATTACACTTGGAGCCCTGTGGGCACGGCTAGAGTAGTGTCCTAGTTAGCTGTAACTGTCAACTTGACAGATCCTGGAAATCACCAGGTGAGAGAGCTGCTATTGAGGGTTTCCTAGATCAAGCTGACCTACCGGCAACTGTGGGGTGTTGCCTTGATTGTTAATTGATGTAGGAGGGCTATCCCCTGGGCAGGCAGTTTGGGGCTGTCTCAGCTAGCTGATTAGAAAGCTGTATAAGTCAGTAAGCAATGTTCCTTTATATTTTCTGCTCCAAGTTCCTGCTTGAGTTCTTGCCCTGACTTCCCTCAGTGATGAATTGTGACCCGTAAGCTGAAATAAATCCCTCATTCCCCTAAGTTCCTTTTGGCCAGAGTGTTTTTATCAAAGCAACATCAAGGAAAGTAGAATAACAGAATTCTTGCTCATTCCTTTCCCGTCCCTTTTGTCTCCTGGGTTTCCCCTGGATCTGAGAAGTGGATGACTGGCAGGAAACGGGTTTAACTGGGTACTGCTTGTCTGGGCTCAGCTCCTTCTGGGCCTTTGACGCTGTATGGCTTGCTTACACATGTCTTCTCCCTCTGGGCTGCCGTTCTGCCTTCTCTGGGGCCTTTCTGTGCTAATCTTTGATTTTTATCCCGAACACCTGCTTCTGGAGGTTGATCACGCAGGCTCCTTCTTGAACAGATCTCCCCAAAACTTCCCAAGTGTGACTTGCTCTTTACAGTCTCCTTGGACACCAGGAAATGCAGACAGTGTCCCGTGGAAAGCGTAGCTTGCTTTTTAGCTCCTCACTCTAGTTTTGCACTTTGGCTCCAAACTGTTCTCTAGATCCTAAAGACATCTGTCGTTCTCCCAGGAGCTGTCCCTGGATATAGTTAATCGAACACTTGTCACCAGACCCTGCAGCCACTCCCAGTCCCAGGAAACAGTTTTCTGGGATCCCTTCAATTCTTCCATCATCCACTGCATTCAGTGTGTGTGGGGTTGTGTGTGTGAGAATGACGGGGAAGCATCTCGGGGAGCAACGAAGATCACAGTCCACTCTGCCTGGGTACCCACCACACTTCTGGTCACTAAGGTGAATAGGACCCCTGGGCCTCCCCTTGGCAGGCCATGAAGGGAAATCCATTTTGCATCCTTTATGGTTATCGGAGCAGCCCTCTTGTTCAGGACTTGCAGCGCTCAGTGGGATTTAACAACATAGTGAACTTTGCCCGGTGCTATGTTAGATAAACCCACCAGTTCGTCTCAGGCTCTACAGTGTCTGCCAAACTCTGGGGGCAGAGGGGGTTTGCAGAGGAGGAGCAAAAGGCACTCACAGCGGATACCTCTGATAAGCCCCAGATATGGTGCGAGGACAGCACTTTATCTGTTCAGAGCTCAGCAGCCAGTCACCAGTGCTGCCGCATGGTAGTGAAAAAGACTAGCTGTTTTCTCATTTATAAAATTAGATTTATTTTGTAGGTTGTTATGGGGATCAAAGTACCCTAAGTCTTGTAATTAAAGTAGTCATAAAGCATTTTCCAAATGTGAGAACCACGGAAATGAGAAAACTACTCTCCAGGAAACCCATGGGGGCTCTGCCCCAGTGTCAGCCACTCCTCCCGCGCTAGCCATTTTCTGGCAGGAACTGGCCTGGGAGGGGCCTTGACAGACATTACACAGAGCTCATTTAAAAAAGCCTGATTGGCATGTAGTTATTATTTTATCTTTGTAAAGCTGCAGTGTGAGGCCTGAGACAGTGGGAGGAGGCCATGATGTATTCACTTGACAGCCTGCCATCGTCAGCTCTAATGGGAGGAGACGCAGCGGCCAGAGGATGGCCTTGGGTTGTGAGTGGTTCATTTTTAGTTCATCTGAGAAAACTGCTGCTGGAGATTTAATGCTCTGACTTCGGGACACTCCCTGTGTGCTAGATAGAGGAGCGAGAGGGCGGGAGGGAGAAGGAGGGAGGAGACACGTGAACAATGCATGAATGGATCCTGTTCATTCATACTGTGACTATCCGTGTGCCATGTTCTTTTAGGTTTCTGGGGCTTGGGCTAGCATGCTTTCCTGGGAGGACTGATTTGTAGGCAAGGACCAACTCAGTAAGCCATGGAGTCATTGCACTCACGCTTCCACCGCAGTGGAAGCTGCTTAGCAGCAAGGAGAGTTGAAGATGGGAGAGGGGTAGATGGGATATCAATCTCAGTTCCTAAAACACACTGGCCTAAAAGGAGGAAGTGTTTTATGGCAGTCTCAGCATAGAAGGGAATCTGTAGGAAGCTGGGAAGTTGCAGAGACTTTGAGGATTCACACACCGTCCATCCTGATGAGCAAGCAGCGATGAGGCTATAATTTGTATCAGTGGTCATTGGCCACTCCATGTGATCTGTGATCTGCTTGGTTGTCATTTCGTGACTAGATGCCAGTGAGATGGATATTTTTTGAAAGGAGCAATTTTGCTTTTATAAAAAAATCTGAAAGTATAGCATGCTGTATTTTTCAAACGACAGGTCGGGTTGAACTCTTTTGTAGCTAATTGTAGGGTAAGAGGTAAATTTTCCCACTACAGTATGGTTTCTACATGCTACAGATGAACTGTTTCTTTTGCCAAAATCCATGTTTTAGAACCCAATCCCTAATGTATTTGGAGATGGGACTATAGGGCACTAATTACTACAATATAGTTTCTGCATGCTACAGATGAACTGTTTTGTGTCTTCCCAGAATTCATGTATTAGAGCCCCTTCCCTGATGCGTTTGGAGATGGGGCTACTGGGGGCTAATTAAATCCCAAGAGCAGAGTGAAGGGACTCTAGCCAGCTTGGGCATGGCTCTGGCAGACCTTGCCTTTCTCCCTCATTCCTTTTGCCTTGCTAAAAACTGTTAGATTACATTCCTAAAGCTAATTTTCAAGGTCTATCCCCTTATTTGGTCAATCCCTTCTCCTGAGGCTGACCACCTATCAAGGTCCAGCTATCAAAGTATTAAAGTCCAACAATCAAAATCTCCCTTTTGGCTCACCTAATTAACATTCCCAATTAAAATTAGACACCTCATCCTAGCGTGGGGCTTACCATTTTACCTTTAAACTGCCATTTGCCACATCTGTCTCTCTCTATCCAGAGGTAGTCCTTGCACTCCCTCCCCCCCAATCTCCTTTCCCCTTCTCGCTCATCCTCTAGCTCCTGTCTTTGTCTCTTATTCCCTGCCTTCTGTTCCTCTGAGGCAAATACATCTCCTTTGTGCTGAGAACCTGGTCTTGGGGGTCCCGAGCTGATTGTTTTCCTTACACAGAGCCCCCGAGAATGGCACACTATCTTTATGGAAAGGCCCCAGAAAGGTCCCCATTCCTTCACCCTCAAGAAGACTGGGGCAGAAGGTACAATCTATGAACCAGATCGTTAGACAAATCCACCCTGAACTGGCCTTCCATCACCAAGAACTGTGGAAATGAGTGTCTGTGTGTGGGAGTCGTAGTTTACAGGGTTTCCCTGCAGCAGTCCAAGTGGAAGGAGACACGGGAACGCAGACCTTCTGTACTGTTCCTTCACCACTGGGCCTCAAGCCCTACAGCTAACTCTGCTGTCTACTCACGGGGTCCAGTAAACATTCAGTGCTCAATGCGTTCACACCGGTTTAGTGGACTTGATTCAGTGAAAAAGGACATAGCCTGACATTGGGAGTCTTTTCTCCACTCAGCGTGAACTCGCCTGCGAGGGCTAGCCATGCAGGTGTTGTAAATGCTAACATCTGAGGGGACAAGAAATGTGGAATTTTCTCCACTGCAGTGGTCTGGGAAATCACTACCCAGTGGTTTTTCCCGTTTTCCAAAAATATTTCTCAAATAAATGGATATCATGCATGGGTAGAGAATTACTCCTTTCTCTTTTGGGACAAAATTTTATTTTCTTATTTCATTTATTATTTCATGTAGGTGTGCCCTGTAATGTTAACTAAACCCAGATACTGTTTTTCTTCATTGTTTTTGTTTTGCATCTTAATCACACTTAGATCTGTGTCAGACAACAATGCATCTTAGCTTTCAAATGGCCATGTGCAATTTTTAAAAGCAAGATCCTGTGCTTCAGAGCTAATTGATTCTGAGAACTCAGATAAACATTCCATTTCTTGCAGCTTTGCCTGTACACACAGAATCCCAGGAGTAAGAACCACGAGGCAGGATTAGGGAAGGTGGCGCTCCTGGTCAGACATTAGTAAGCAAGCAAGATTTTAGACTCAGTGATAATCCTAGCTTCATTCTAGGATTTCAGGTCTTTGATTTATAACAGAGGAAACCAGGCCAGAGGGGTGCAGACGAAAGAAGCCGGAGAGTTGAAGTTAAGAAATCCTGAGTCACGCTGCATTTTCTTTGTGATATTACCACAGCTAGCCACCGGGAGCAAGTGCTTTATAAACTTTTTAATGACTATGTATCAAACAAGCAAAGCCAGAACAAAGAGTTCAGATGTTATTAGTGCCATATTTTCACTGTCCCAGCCCCTGGGACACCCAGATGTGCTTCATGGCCTATTGCCAGTAGGAACTGGGAGTTGGAGGCAGTACAGTACAGATGGAGAGATACTGAGCTGGGGAAAAGAGGAAGTTTGGCTTTTGGTTCCATCTGAGTTGGAAGAAAGGAACTGAAATTCTTAGAGCTGTTGCCATGCAGATCCATTTTATTGTCTTCCAGCCCAGCTCCCACCTCTGCTAGGTGAGTGCGGTGGACTCTGTGGGTAAATGAAGAAGCTGCCGCTTGGGAATGCCCAGGAATGTGCTTAGATTAGGGTGACCTAGCCGGTAAGTGGCAGAGCTGCTTTCGAACCTCAGTCTCTGTGAGTGTTCAAAAGTTACTGCCAAATTTCTCCCTCTGAGGTTCCTTCCCCATCCCTAAATCTGAAGATTATGTTTGATCCTGGCTTTTAAGTAACTGATGTTTAGCTTTTTAATATTTAAGATTTAATTCACTCCTTTCTCCCTAACTTCACCTTAGATTGTGAAGAAATGTTTAGATGTCATACATTAGTCTTCCAAGATGGTGTTCAGATGACCACTGGAGAGAGCAGACACTTGTTTCTTTGGAGTATAAACCTTATTTCCTAGGATACTATGCTGTCACTAGCTTAAATAATTAGGTGACAGATGCTGTTGACACTTTCTTGCGTGTTCTAACATGTAAGAGGCAAGAATAGAGTGTTTTGCCTGTTATCTTGTGCAACCTTTTAGTTACTCTAAATAGTTATCCTCAGGTATGTGTTGATCTTGGATCCCTCCCTCCCTCCCTCCCTCCCTCCCTCCCTCCCTCCCTCCCTCCCTCTCTCCCTCCCCCTAGTTCCTCCTTTCCTCTCTTCACATTTGTCTATGTGTGTGTGGGGGGGTGGTGGTTGGGAGAAATACTCTAAGGAATTGCTTTATGTGCTATGGAGGAAGTCCCAAGACCTTCAGCGGGGAACAGGGCAGTTGATGGTGCAAGTTCAAGTCTAAGGGTGGAGACTGTGTGCTAGCTTAAAGACAGGGCCTTCCTCGGCTTACCTTTTTGTTCTATTTAGTAGTTCCATTTAGGATTGGATGAAGCCTACCCACATCAGGGAAGGTAGTCTGCTCTTAAAGTCACTGGGATAATATTAATATATATATATGTGTATGTTTATTTGGCTATAATTTCAGAGGGAAAAGAACTCACTACAGTGGGGTAGCATGAAAATAAGCAGCAGATGTGGTGGTTGGAGCAGAAGGTGAAGGCTCAAATCTCAACTCACAGGCAGCATGTGGAAGACTGTGCCCTGAGAAGGGTACAAGGCTTTGGAATCTCAATTCCACCCCCAGTGACTCCCTTCAGCAAGGACACACCTTCCAAACCTATTCACACTGCATCACTAACTGGGGACCAAGTTCACCAACATTTGAGCCCATGAGGGACATTCTCACTCAAACTACATCGTATCCTTAAGCATGATGACACAGACTTTCTGTAACAAGATTATAATCAGCTTCTCTGTGGAGACCAGGGCTGCTCTTAGATTATAACTTCAATGCAGACCATCTCTTTATAAACTCATTATTGTTGTTTCCTGAAAATAATTATGTGTACAGAGTGTGCACATGCCTTTGAACACGATGACTTGGTGCCTACTGCGCTCTTGTCTTGTCTCTCGGCTGCTGTCCCTTGAGGTCTATGAGAGCCTCGAGAGTGGTGTCCTTGAGGTTTATGAGAGCCTCGAGAGTGGTGTCCTTGAGGTCTATGAGAGCCTCGAGAGTGACGTCCTTGCGGCTGTGCCAGTGCTCAGTGGGGAACCACAGGAGCCATAGTCACAGGGAGGGAGCCTGTAGGAGAGAGAAGAGAGCAGAGACAAGATAGGGGATATGATAGACACACTAGAGGCACGCTCTGCCTAGTGGAAGATGTCAGAGAAATTCATTTTGGGGGATTGTTTTGGTTTGAGTTTTGGGATTTTTTTGTTTTGTTTTGTTGTTTGTTGTTGTTGTTGTTGTTGTTGTTGTGTGTGTGTGTGTGTGTGAGAGAGAGAGAGAGAGAGAGAGAGAGAGAGGTATGCAGGTGCCCTTGGAGGCCAGAATCAGGGTTCCCTAGAGCTGGAGTGGCTGATGGTCATCAACTGCCTGATAATGAGTGCCGAGAACAGACCTCGGGTCCTGTGCAGGAATAGCAAGTGCTCTCAACCACTGAGCCATCTCTCCAAGTTTGTGTAATCAGTGTGAGCTAGTAAATAAATAAAAATTACCTTAATTTCTTTCAAAGTTTAACAATATAGAACAAAATGATTTTCGGCATAATTTGAGTCTTTTTAATTTATTTATTAAAGATTTCTGCCTCCTCCCCGCCACCGCCTCCCTTTTCCCTCCCCCTCCCCCGATCAAATCCCCCTCCCTCGTCAGCCCAAAGAGTAATCAGGGTTCCCTGCACTGTGTGAAGACCAAGGACCACCCACCTCCATCCAGGTCTAGTAAGGTGAGCATCCAAACTGCCTAGGGTCCCACAAAGCCAGTACGTGCAGTAGGATCAAAACCCCATTGCCATTGTTCTTGAGTTCTCAGTAGTCCTCATTGTCCTCTATGTTCTGCGAGTCCGGTTTTATCCCATGCTTTTTCATACCCGGGCCAGCTGGCCTTGGTGAGTTTCTGATAGAACATCCCCATTGTCTCCGTGTGTGGGTGCACCCTTTGCAGCCCTGAGTTCCTTTCTCATGCTCTCTCTACTTCTGCTCCTGATCTGGACCTTGAGATTTCAGTCTGGTGCTCCAATGTGGGTCTCTGTCTCCTTCATAATTTGAGTCTTGCTGAAGAAAAATTCATACTACCACCACAGTGGATGGTTCTAAGGTTTCTAAAGTATTGCTTTAAAAAAATCTCTTTTCACATCTTCTGTAAATGTTCCTCTCATCCCTGCTGTCTATGTAGTAGAATTTTCATTCACTAAATGTGTTAGTTTTCTATCCTGATTAAAAATGATCTGGTAGAGTATTTCATAACAAAGGGCTGTGTGCATGAATCCTCAGTTGGAAGCTGAAAGACGACAGTGGTTCTACAATGTTTTGCATCATGGAAAAATAATTTAAAAACTATTTTAGTGTATGTGTGTTTTTCCTGCCTCTCTGTGCACCAGGTGCGTGGCTGGTGCCTTCGGAGGCCAGAAGAGGGTGTCAGGTCTCCTGGAACTGGTGTTAGTTCTGTTAGTTCACTAATAGATGTTAGTGAGTCAACATGTGGGTCCTGGGAATTGAACCCCAGTTCTCTGGAAGAACAATCAGTGTTATTAACTACTGAACCTCTCTCCACTCCCCCAGAATAACATTAAACTAGCTATCTGGACATCATTGGTCCAGTTGAGTTAATACATTAAATGAATATCACATATACTAGAACTATTATCCTATCGTACTTTGAACAGGGCTGAAGCAACTCAACATATCAAAAGGGTGATATATCACAAAAGCCTGTCTACTAATTAAGGCAGTTTGCTCTTATAAAAAATGGGATCCAAGAGGCCCAGGTGGTGGAGGCACCGGCAGGCAGGCCTAGGCGGCGGAAGCACCGGTGCGCAGGCAGGCCCGGGCGGCGGAGGCACCAGCACGCAGGCAAGTCCGGGCGGCAGAGGCACCGGCGTGCAGGCAGGCCCGGGTGGCGGAAGTACCGGCAGTCAGGCCCGGCAGGCAGGCCTAGGCGGCGGAAGCACCGGCGCGCAGGCAGGCCCAGGTGGCGGAGGCACCGGCAGACAGGCCTAGGCGGCGGAAGCACCGGCGCACAGACAGTTCCGGGCGGCGGAAGCACCGGCGCGCAGGCAGGCCCAGGTGGCGGAGGCACCGGCAGGCAGGCCTAGGCGGCGGAAGCACCGGCGCACAGACAGTTCCGGGTGGCGGAGGCACCGGCAGGCAGGCCTAGGCGGCGGAAGCACCGGTGCGCAGGCAGGCCCGGGCGGCGGAGGCACCAGCACGCAGGCAAGTCCGGGCGGCAGAGGCACCGGCGTGCAGGCAGGCCCGGGTGGCAGAGGCACCGGCAGGCAGGCCCGGCAGGCAGGCCTAGGCAGCGGAAGCACCGGCGCGCAGGCAGGCCCAGGTGGCGGAGGCACCGGCAGGCAGGCCTAGGCGGCGGAAGCACCGACGCACAGACAGTTCCGGGCGGCGGAGGCACTGGATACAGGATAGTGCGGGCAAGAAACAGTGAAGCCTGCACTGAGAGCAGATTGCCCCGCTACAATTAAATCAAACCCAATAGATAGCATCGGTAAGAGGAGATGGGCAGACGCCAAGGCAAGAATTCACCCAACAATCTGAAAAACAACATGAAAACACCAGAACCCAATGATCTTACAACACAAGGACTTGAACACCCTAACACAGGAGAAGAGGAAAAAACTGACTTTTTGAAAGCAATAGAGTCCCTTAAACAACATGTAAAAAACGCCCTCATAGAAATGGATGAGAAGTATAACAAAAAGTTTGAAGAAATGAGTAAATACGTAAATGATACCCTGGGAAGCCAAGAAAAAACGATCAAACAGGTAATGGAAACAGTCCAAGAATTGAAAACTGAAATGGAAGCAAGGAAGAAAACACAAACTGAGGACCAGCTGGATATGGCAAATATAGGTCAACGAGCAGAGACTACAGAAACAAGCATAATCAATAGAATACAAGAGATAGAAGAAAGAATCTCAGATTCTGAAGACAACATAGAGAAAATAAACGGACTGATCAAAGAAAACACCAAAACCAACAAATTCTCATCACAAAACATTCAGGAAATATGGGACACAATAAAAAGACCAAACCTAAGAATAATAGGGATAGAAGAAGGAGAAGAGGCACAGCTCAAAGGTCCAGAAAACATTTTTAACAAAATTATGGAAGAAAACTTCCCCAACATAAAGAAAGATATTCCTTTGAATATTCAAGAAGCATACAGAACACCAAACAGACTGGATCAATAAAAAACGTCCCCTCGCCATATAATAATCAAAACACAAAATATACAGATTAAAGAAAGAATATTAAGAGCTGCAAAGGAAAAAGGCCTAGTAACTTATAAAGGTAAACCGATCAGACTTACACCTGACTTCTCTATGGAAACCATGAAAGCCAGAAGGTCCTGGATAGAGGTACTACAGAAACTAAGAGACCATGGATGCAAACCCAAACTACTATACCCAGCCAAGTTATCGTTCACTATCAATGGAGAAAACAAGACATTCCAGGATAAGAACAAATTTAAACAATACGTTGCCACAAATCCAGCCCTACAGAAAGTAATAGAAGGAAAATCACAACCCAAGGAATCCAACATTGCCAACACTGCCTACAATAACCCAGGCATCTAGCGACCCTTCAACAGCACAACTCAAAGAAGGGAGACACACAAACTCTTCTACCAAAAGCAGTAAGAATAACCGGAGTTAACAACCACTGGTCATTAATATCACTTAATATTAATGGTCTCAATTCACCAATAAAAAGGCACAGGCTAAGAGATTGGATACGAAAACAGGATCCAACAGTCTGCTGTTTGCAAGAAACTCATCTCAACCACAAAGACAGGCATCTACTCAGAGTAAAGGGTTGGGAAAAGGTTTTTCAAGCAAATGGTCCTAAGAAAAAAGCAGGTGTGGCCATACTAATTTCTAACAAAACTGACTTCAAACTAAAATCAATCAGAAGAGATCGACAGGGACACTTTATACTCATAACAGGAACGATTCAGCAGGATGAAGTCTCAATCCTGAATATCTATGCCCCTAATATAAAAGCACCCACTTATGTAAAAGAAATATTGCTAAAACTCAAGGCAGACATCAAATCACACACACTAGTAGTAGGAGACTTCAACACACCTCTCTCACCAATGGACAGGTCAATCAGACAGAAAACTAATAGAGAATTAAGAGAATTGTTGGAGGTAATGAATCAGATGGACTTAACAGACATCTATAGAACACTCCACCCAAATAGGAAAGAATACACCTTCTTCTCTGCAGCTCATGGAACCTTCTCGAAAATTGACCACATACTTGGAAACAAAGGAAACCTCCACAGATACAAAAAAATATCAGTGTCCACCTGTGTCTTATCAGATCACCACGGATTAAAGTTAGAAGCCACCAACAATGCTACCCCCAGAAAGCTGACAAACTCATGGAAAATGAACAGTCAACTACTGAACCACACCTGGGTCAAGGAAGAAATTAAGAAAGAAATTAAAGTCTTCCTTGAATTTAATGAAAACAAGGAGACAACATACTCAAACCTATGGGACACGATGAAAGCAGTGCTAAGAGGAAAGTTCATAGCACTAAGTGCCCACTTAAAGAAAACGGAGAAAGCATACATTGGGGACTTAACAGCACACCTGAAAGCTCTAGAAAAAAAAAGAAGCAGACGCGCCCAGGAGGAGTAGAAGACTGGAAATAATCAAACTGAGGGCAGAAATCAACAAAATAGAAACACAGAAAACAGTCCAAAGAATCAATGAAACAAAAAGTTGGTTCTTGGAGAAAATCAACAAGATTGACAAACCCCTATCCAAACTAATTAAACGACAGAGAGAGAACACGCAAATAAATAAGATCAGAAATGAAAAGGGGGACATAACCACAGACACAGAGGAAATTCAGAGAATCATTAGATCTTACTACAAAAGCCTGTATGCCACAAAACTGGAAAATGCAAAAGAAATGGACACTTTTTTAGATAAGTACCATATACCAAACCTAAACCAAGACCAGGTGAACGATCTAAATAGACCTGTTAGTCGCGAAGAATTAGAAACAGTTATCAAAAATCTCCCTTCCAAAAAAAGCCCAGGACCAGATGGTTTCAATGCAGAATTCTACCAGAACTTCCAAGAAGAGCTAATACCTATACTTCTTAATGTATTTCACAATATAGAAACAGAAGAGTCATTGCCAAATTCCTTTTATGAAGCTACAGTTACCCTGATACCAAAACCACACAAAGACCCAACCAAGAAAGAGAATTACAGGCCTATCTCACTCATGAACATCGACGCAAAAATTCTCAATAAAATACTGGCAAACCGAATCCAAGAACACATTAGAAAAGTTATCCATTATGATCAAGTAGGCTTCATTCCAGAGATGCAGGGCTGGTTCAACATACGCAAATCTATCAATGTAATCAACCATATAAATAAACTGAAAGAAAAAAACCATATGATCATTTCATTAGATGCTGAAAAAGCATTCGACAAAATTCAACACTCCTTTATGATAAAGGTCTTGGAGAGATTAGGGATACAAGGGTCATACCTAAATATAATAAAAGCTATTTACAGCAAGCCGACAGCTAACATTAAATTAAATGGAGAAAAACTCAAAGCCATCCCACTAAAATCAGGAACACGACAAGGATGTCCACTCTCTCCATACCTCTTCAATATAGTGCTTGAAGTTCTAGCAATAGCAATAAGACAACATAAGGGGATCAAGGGGATCCATATTGGAAAGGAAGAAGTTAAGCTTTCATTATTTGCAGATGATATGATAGTATACATAAGCGACCCCAAAAACTCTACCAAAGAACTCCTACAGCTGATAAACACCTTTGGTAATGTGGCAGGATACAAAATCAACTCCAAAAAATCAGTTGCCTTCCTATACACTAAGGATAAGGAAGCAGAGAGGGAAATCAGAGAAGCATCACCTTTCACGATAGCCACAAATAGCATAAAATACCTTGGGGTAACTCTGACCAAGGAAGTGAAAGATCTATTTGGCAAGAACTTTAAGTCTTTGAAGAAAGAAATTGAAGAGGACACCAGAAAATGGAAGGACCTCCCTTGCTCTTGGATTGGGAGGATCAACATAGTAAAAATGGCAATTCTACCAAAAGCAATCTATAGATTCAACGCAATCCCCATCAAAATCCCATCAAAATTCTTCACAGATCTGGAGAAGACAATAATCAACTTTATATGGAAAAACAAAAAACCCAGGATAGCCAAAACAATCTTATACAATAAAGGATCGTCTGGAGGCATTACCATCCCTGACTTCAAACTCTATTACAGAGCTACAGTACTGAAAACGGCTTGGTACTGGCATAAAAACAGAGAAGTCGACCAATGGAATAGAATAGAAGACCCTGACTTTAGCCCACAAACCTATGAACACCTGATTTTCGATAAAGGAGCTAAAAGTATACAATGGAAAAAAGAGAGCATCTTCAACAAATTGTGCTGGCAAAACTGGAGGTCAATCTGTAGAAGAATGGTGATAGATCCATATCTATCACCATGCACAAAACTCAAGTCCAAATGGATTAAAGACCTCAATATCAGTCCAAACACACTGAACCTGATAGAAGAGAAAGTGGGAAGTACTCTACAACACATGGGCACAGGAGAATACTTCCTACGTATAACCCCAGCAGCACAAACATTAAGGACATCATTGAATAAATGGGACCTCCTGAGACTAAGAAGCTTCTGTAAAGCAAAGGACACTGTCACTAAGACAGAAAGGCAACCCACTGACTGGGAGAAGATCTTCACCAACCCCGCAACTGACAAAGGTCTGATATCCAAAATATACAAAGAACTCAAGAAATTAGACCGTAAAAGGTTAATCAATCCAATTATAAAATGGGGCACTGAGCTGAACAGAGACTTTTCAACAGAAGAAGTTCAAATGGCCAAAAGACACTTAAGATCGTGCTCAACTTCCTTAGCAATCAGGGAAATGCAAATCAAGACAACATTAAGATACCATCTTACATCGGTCAGAATGGCTAAAATCAAAAACACCAATGATAGCCTCTGCTGTAGAGGTTGTGGAGAAAGGGGCACTCTCATCCATTGCTGGTGGGAATGCAAACTTGTGCAACCACTTTGGAAAGCAGTGTGGCGGTTTCTCAGGAAAGTCGGGTTCAACCTACCTCTCGACCCAGCAATACCACTATTGGGAATATACCCAAGAGATGCCCAAACATACAACAAAAGTATATGCTCAACTATGTTCATAGCAGCATTGTTTGTAATAGCCAGAACCTGGAAACAACCTAGATGTCCTTCAATGGAAGAATGGATGAAGAAAGTATGGAATATATACATATTAGAGTACTACTCAGCAGTAAAAAACAATGACTTCTTGAATTTTGCATACAAATGGACGGAAATTGAAAACACTATCCTGAGTGAGGTAAGCCAGACCCAAAAAGAGGAACATGGGATGTACTCACTCATATTTGGTTTCTAGCCATAAATAAAGGACATTGAGACTATAATTCGTGATTCTAGAGAAGCTAAATAAGAAGGTGAACCCAAAGAAAAACATATAAGCATCCCCCTGAATATTAACCTTCATCAGGCGATGAAAGAAGACAGAGACAGAGACCAACATTGGAGCACTGGACTGAAGTCTCACGATCCAAAGGAGGAGCAGAAGGAGAGTGAGCACGAGCAAGGAACTCAGGACTGCGAGGGGTGCACCCACACAGTGAGGCAATGGGGATGTTCTATCGGGAACTCACCAAGGCCAGCTGGCTGGGGACTGAAAAAGCATGGGACAAAACCGGTCTCGTTGAACATAATGGACAATGAGGACTACTGAGAACTGAAGAACAATGGCAATGGGTTCTTGATCCTATTGCACGTAATGGCTTTGTGGGAGCCCAGGTAGTTTGGATGCTCACCTTACTAGACCTGGATGGAGGTGGGTGGTCCTTGGACCTCCCACAGGGCAGAGAAACCTGCTTGCTCTTTGGGCTGAGGAGGAAGGAAGACTTGATTGGGGGAGGGGGAGGGAATGGGAGGTGGTGGCGGGGAAGAGGCAGAAATCTTTAATAATTAAATAAATTAATTAATAATAAAAAAATAATTACATGGAAAAAAAATGGGATCCAAGATTTATACTGACTTAAGCATAATTCAGGTTTATTTCTTGCTTATAATGAAGTACTGGTCAAATTATTCGGGCAACAGGGTGACCTTTTCATTCTCAAAGCCACATCAAAACACAGCTTCTGAGTTCATCCTTGAGCTTGTGCTTCACTCAGGCAAGTGGGGTAGAAAAGCTCAAGGAGGAGGGCCATACGGGAGGGTTTTATGAGCTAAGCTGTTAACTAGCCACACCAATCTGTCTAGTCCTTTGCATAGAGCAGGCATGGCTGTTAGCACCCAACTGCTAGTGGGCTGGGAAGCCCATTCCCAGAACTGACTCTGTACAGTGGATGGAAGAATATGTATTTTCTGAGCTTACGTAGGTATCTACCCCAAACCTGAATTCTATCACTGACTTTTCTGTCAGCTGAAAAGAGGATTTTAACTGATAGCCAGGCATCATTTTGCTCGGCACATTCCATGGAAAGACAGACAGATAACTCCTTGATTGGATACAGCAGAAAGTCCTGGGTGAAGGCAGCACATCTCTCCTGGTGCCCATGAAGTGGCAAAGCTGGGGCAAGTAGGAATTCTGATACATATTTAACTGGATAAATTTCTATTAACTGGGCACTGTAACATTGGTTTTTGGGCAGCAGTTGGGGGAACTTCAGGGATCTTTTAACTGGGGTATGACTACCCTGGAGTACATGAAGATTTTCTGAGGGGTTACAGAGAGTTTAATAATTACTTATGAAATACTAATAAAAATATATCTCCCGGTAGCCTGGTAGTAGATAACTCCACTGATAAATAAGTCAGTCAAGCTGAGTTAAAGTTCAGGTTTTAATCTGAGCAAACCATTCCTGGGTAGTTCCAAGGAAAGTGAAGAAACAGAAACCACGAAGGGGACCAAGAAGAGGGTGCTTTAAATGTCCTGGGAGGGGTGGAGCCACCAATGGTGGGCTTTCTTAGGGGCGGGGTCCAAAATGGGAGGTGCAGGGCTGGGTGGAGCTTCCCAACATATATGTCTTATTTAAGTTATTTAGATCGATTATATAACCCAGTAAAATAGTGTTTAAGCTATAGCCTTAGTCTTATAGCTGTTTTGTATTAAGACTGTTCTAGAGCAAAAGTGAAACAGACTGCAGCCTCAAAAAGCTGAAGGGGTGATGGTGTAGCTGTTAATGTTAGTGTGCAGCAGAGGGAGACAGAGCCAGTATGGGAATTAGAGAATGAAGAAGGTAATTCCAGGCCATGGCAGCTCTTCAGGCAGCTCCAAGGAGAAGTTCATTTTAACTTGTAAGGACGGAGAACAAAGTCGATGGAAAGTTCAGCTCATGCGTTTGCCCTTGGGCAATCTGTGGAACAACTGGCTAGTAATTTGATAATGTACCATTTTTATCCTCACACTTGGTCCCAAGGCCAGAATCACCTTAATGCTTATAAAGCAGTTCCAAAATATTTATGGGACAAAGAGAGGTTGGGTTCAGAGTTTGCAGTTGGTGGTAAGAGTGTGCTTAGCTCTTCTCTGCTCTACAAAGATTTCTGTAGGAGTTGGTGCGAATTCTACAAAAAGTACGTGACCCACAATGCAGCGTCTCGCCAATTCTCTACCTTGTCTAAAGAGCTATTTTAGCATTCTAAGAAAGCGTAATTACAGAAAGTAGTTTGCAAAGTAGCCTGTGTACAATCTGGAACTTGAATCTTCATCACCATTGAGGTCCTATTGAGGGTAGACAGTTGGGAAGATGGCATTTTTAGCACCATTTTTATTAGTTCTTAGGGAGTTTTATACAGTGTGGTTTAAGTGTATTCGCCCTGCCAACTCCTCCCATCACCACCCTGTCCATCCTTCCTTCCCTTCTTACTCAGCTTGAAATCCCTTCCCCTTATAACTTACTGAGTCCAGTGTGTGTTGCCCATCTGGTCTTGGGGATGGCACTGACCCTGGTTTGTGACCAGCCTACCAGGGTCACGTCTTTAAAGGATGGTCCGCCTCCCTGCGCCCAGCAGCCATCAATATCATAGCTCCTAGGGCAGACTTCATGTCTGTCTGGAAGAAGGATTTAATCTCCAATTAAATGAAGGAATATTTGGTGTGAAATGCTATTTTCTTGATCACTATGAATCTCAAAATTTGGGAGATTTACTTTTTAAACAGATCCCTAGGGTCACAGGAAATCTTATGTTTAGTAGGTTTGAATTAACCCCTTCCTCCTGTAAGTCATGGTGTTTTATTACAGAAGTAGATAAGTGACTAAGACAGCATGGCACAAGGAAGAGTGTCCGGGAGTCAAGATGAACTATTAGGAAAGTTCAGATCGATGGTCAGAAAGATTTTCTAAGAGCAAAACAATTACAGAGTTTAATCTCCCAGATACTGAGAAAAACAACTTACATTCCCTTCCCCCTTTCAGAAAAGGTCTCACAAGAACAGCCCTGTAGCTCTGGCTATCCTGGAATTCACTAGGTAGATCAGAGTGGCCTTGAACTCACAGAAATCCATCTGTCTCTTTCCCCAAAGTGCTGGGATTAAAGGTGTGCATCACAATACCTGGACTATTTACATCCTTAAAAGGAATTACTGTAGCATTCCAATACAAACATGTTTTAGATCACATGGCCCAGGTTTTTTTTTTTTTACTTTTTTTTTTGAGATTGTATTATACCGTTCTCTCTTGCCTTCCCTCCCTTCAAACTTTCTTATATACCCCTCCTACTCTTTTTCAAATTCATAGTCTCCTCTTTCATTCATTTGGCTTTTTATTAAACCAATGAGAACGACATATCTTCATAGTGTACAAAAAGATTATTCCACAACATTTCCTTCCTTTTGTCTAAATAAAAAAGGAAGTTTTAACTCTAACATGGTGAAACTATATACCAGCCCATTGGGGCGTGGTCTCTCTTCCTTTAAAAAAGCGGCTACTTCCCTCCTCGCTCTCTCTTACTTCCTGCTCCGCTTCCGGCGACTGGACTCCCTTCCTGATTGTGCAGAGGGCTGTTGTCTGTGATGGTGATCTGTAAGTTTTTCCCCTTTAAATAAATAACCATTATATTAATCATAATTCCAAACTAGCATGGCATTGTTTGTGACTTATGCCTTCGTCTTCATCTGGTGCCCAACATTTGGTTTTAGGACCCCTCCTTCCCCCGCTCGGCTGCCTGCCACCAGTTCTGCCGTGGCCTGTGCCTGTGGCCTGTGCCTTGTGCGTGGAGCCAGCAGTTTAACATAAATCATCACGCAGTGGCTTTTCTTGCTGCAGTTCTTTATATTTTTCCTTTAGACACCTCAGATTGACTTCAAGTCCCCACGCAGCCTATCGTTTGCCTCCCCACATGGATTTAAACTCCTCAGGACTGCATTGTCTCTGCCCACGTGGTTTGCTCTTTTCTGAGGCATTTTCAAATCTCCCTTGCAAGCACAGCTCTTAAGCGGCACGAACCAGAGACGCGGTTACCGGTTGTCGAAAGCTACAACCCCTTGGGGTGACTCTGTCACGTGGAGGCATACACGGCTTCCGGGTTACTCTTCTCTACCCCTGGATTCTGGGTTTATGGTTCCGTTTATGGAATTGATTTAATTACATTTACTTTGTTGAGCAACTTGCATTTCCCAGTTTTTAAAAAATACTAGTCGGACACTGAAACAGGACCCCGTTTTCGTAGCGACTTGGCAACAGCTCCACCTGATGGATAATAGGTAATATGGCAGTTTTCGTTTCTAACACTAATTTTACTGTTTTGGTTACCAATACAATGAGTTATATCATGCAAGATTTATATGACTATGGGGATAACTTAATTTACTGGTTACTAGGTTTCAGTATTCTTTTGCATATTCTATCATTTAGGAATAATATGGCACTCCTAAGAACCATACAATCTTTACTAGAAACTCATGCAGGTCAGGAGATTCAGGATTCAAAAGCTTTGGAATCACAGGTGCAGAATGGGGAACAAAATATTGATACCTCAGTGAAATTACTAGAAACACATGCAGGTCAGGAGATTTAGGATTTAAGAGAGACAATAATAAAAAGACTTGAAATGATTGAAGAAATTATTGGAGCTGGTGAACAGAGTAAGAAGGCACAAGGACAGGATACAATGCCACCACCAGCTATTAGAAATGGCTTACCCAGGATTTTAGCGACATACCCTGTAATTCATTCTGACAAAGCATCAACTTCTAAAGGCGCAAAGGGAGTCAGAGAAGCTAGATGGACGCCAGTAGCAATGAATGATCTGAAAGAAATTAAGCAAGCTATTGTTACTTTTGGCTTGCACTCTACATGTGTTAAGGAAATGATAAGGACTTGGGCTTCTAATGCTAGAGCTACCCCCCACGATTTCCATCTCTCCAACCACCCAAGCTGATCTTTAAAAATTTACTATTATGCCAGGTGTGGTGGCGCACGCCTCTAATCCCAGCACTCAGGAGGCAGAGGCAGGCGTATCTCTGTGAGTTCGAGGCCAGCCTGGTCTACAATGTGAGTGAGTTCTCACAGAGAAATCCTGTCTTGAAAAGCAAAAACAAAATCCAAAAACCCCACCAAAACAACACCTCCTAAATTATTATTCTTTATTATCTTATATGTGTGGGAGCTCATATCACAGCACATGTGTGTAGGCAAAAGGGCAACTTTGCAGAGTCTCTCTGTCCTTCCTCTTTTCTGTTCCAGGCTGGATGGCAAGCACCTTCACCTGCTTAACCATCTCACCGGCCCAGGGCTCACTTTTTATATTCAGGTTGTCAGTTTAGGAACTGGTAATTCAGAGTCTGGTGTCTGGTGGAATGCCATGTTTTCTAGGGAGTCTGGAATCATTGTTGCTATATTTTTCAGTAGACAGAAATGTATGTTACATCATGTGAATAAAATCAGCATAGAAGTTCTGTCTCCTCTAAATTTTCAATCAGTGAACTGGTGGAATCTAGCCTGAGCCAGAATGCCTTGGCTGTTCTTGTCAGCAGAAGGCACTGATAGAGGCTTTTCTGGGAACTGTTTGGACTTAGACGCAGACCTGAAGATAGTTGTTTGGAACCTAACCTGTAGGTAAACGAGCTTTGTAATGCAAAGCTAACTTTTTTTCCTTAGCCAGCTGGTTGTCCTCTTACATCAGACTGATGTTTGTGAACTTATTCTCAAGTTGTTGAGACTAATAAGTGGCTTTACAATCTGGGAGATATTTCTTTTTAACAAAGCCAATGGCATTATCGTACGGCATCAGGACATTGACATTGGAACACAATTGCAGTGGTGCAGAGACAAAGGATGATTACATTCTGATGGCAGTCATTTGCAGTATCTGATCATGTTCAAAAGCAGGGCCATTACACAGGGTTTCAAAATGGAAAACAAACGGGCCAGACAATCCAGTATACAGCTAACCATCTGGTGACCTCGCCTGTGACTCCTCGGGGAGGAAGTTGATAGCAAAACTGATGATCTGAGCTTGTGACTTGCCCAAAGTTGCAGAATAACATCATTGTACTCCAATTTTCAACTATTCTTTCATAGACTTATTTTTTATAATTCTGTAAGAGTCCCAAAGACTAAACTTTACAAATTTAATTATGAGATAAATTCCTGGCCATTCTCTTCTAATCTGAGAGCGTACTTTTTATTGTTCTGCTGGTTTTTACTTTGTTTTATTTTGGGTTTGTTTTTTGCCCTTGTGGGAAAAAAATGACTGGAGGGAGGAAGATTTGTTTTGCACAATGTCAGGGGTGCAGTTCATTGTGGTGGGGAGGATGACAATCATGATGGGGAGGGTGTCATCGTAGTGGGGAGGATGTCATCATGATGGGGAGGATGTCATCATAGTGGGGAGGAGGTCATCATGATGGGGAGGATGTCATCATAGTGGGGAGGATGACATCATGATGGCGAGGATGTCATTGTAGTGGGGAGGATGTCATCATGATGGGGAAGTTGTCATCGTAGTGGGGAGGATTGTTGCGGGCGGTCCTTCCGCTCCTACAGCCAATAGCCCCTGAGACACCAGCCCATTGGGGCGTGGTCTCTCTCCCTTTTAAAAAGCGGCCACTTCCCTCCTCGCTCTCTCTTACTTCCTGCTCCGTTTCCGGCGACTGGACTCCCTTCCATATTGCACAGAGGGCTGTTGTCTGTGATGGTGATCTGTAAGTTTTTTCCCTTTTAAATAAATAACCATTTTATTAATCATAATTCCAAACTGGTGTTTGTGACTTACGCCTTCGCATTCATCTGGTGCCCAACGTTTGGTTTTAGGACCCCTCCTTCCCCCGCTTGGGTGCCTGCCACCAGTTCGGCCGCGGCCTTTACCTTGCAGCCTGTGCCTTGTGCGTGGAGCCAGCAGTTTAACATAAATCATCACGCAGTGGCTTTTCTTGCTGCAGTTCTTTATATTTTCCCTTTAGACACCTCAGATTGACTTCAAGTCCCCACGCAGCCTATCGTTTGCCTCCCCACGTGGATTTAAACTCCACAGGCCCACGTAGTCTCTGCCCGTGTGGTTTGCTCTTTTCAGAGTCGTTTTTAAATCTCCCTTGCAAGCGCGGCGCTTCAGTGGCTGGAACCAGAGCACGCGGTTGCCGGATGCCAAAAGCTGCAACCCCTCGGGGCGACTCTGTCATGTGGAGGCATACACGGATTCCAGGTTACTCTTCTCTACCCCTGGATTCTTGGTTTATGGTTCCGTTTACGGAATTGATTTAATTATATTTACTTTGTTGAGCAACTTGCATTTCCCAGTTTTTAACAATTACTAGGCAGACACTGAAACAGGACCCCGTTTTCGTCGCAACTTGGCAACAGCGCCACCTGCTGGATAATAGGTAACATGGCAGTTTTCATTTCCAACACTAATTTTACTGTTTTGGTTACCGATACAATGGGTTATATCATGCAAGATTTATATGAATATGGGGATAACTTAATTTACTGGTTACTAGATTTCAGTATTCTTTTGCATATTCTATCATTTAGGAATAATATGGCACTCCTAAGAACCATACAATCTTTACTAGAAACTCATGCAGGCCAGGAGATTCAGGATTCAAAAGCTCTGGAATCACAGGTGCAGAATGGGAAACAAAAAATTGATACCTCAGTGAAATCACTAGAAACACATGCAGGTCAGGAGATTCAGGATTTAAGAGAGACAATAATAAAAAGACTTGAAATGATTGAAGAAATTATTGGAGCTGGTGAACAGAGTAAGAAGGAACAAGGACAGGATACAATACCACCACCAGCTATTAGAAATGGCTTACCCAGGGTTTTAGCGACATACCCTATACTTAATTCTGACAAAGCGTCAACTTCTAAAGGCTCAAAGGGAGACAAAGAAGCTAGATGGACGCCAATAGCAATGAATGATCTGAAAGAAATTAAGCAAGCTATTGTTACTTTTGGCTTGCACTCTGCATATGTAAAGGAAATGATAAGGACTTGGGACTACCCCCCATAATTTCCATCAGTTAGTGTCTGCAGTTTTAGATAATGGACCTTCCTTGATGTTTGGAATTTATTTCAGAGAAGAATCCAAACATATGGAACAGCAAGGAAGAGCAAAAGGTGTGGAGGTTTCCCAAGATCAAATTCTTGGTACAGGAGAATATGCTGATCCACAGGTCCAAGCTCTTTATGATGATGAAGTACTGTGTCTATGTCACCAAGCAGCTTTAAATGCTTGGAATAGTCTACAAGATTCAGCAAAAAGGGTTGAATTATATACCAGAATTAGGCAGGGACAGAGAGAACCCTTTATTGACTTTTTGCAAAGATTAATTAAGGCTCTGGACATAGGGGTAACAGACCCAGAAGCTAGATGACTACTTCTTGAATCTCTAGCTTTTGAGAATGCAAACATAGAATGCAAAAAGATAATTGGGCCTTTAAAGTTTAGATCAGCAGCTATGGATGAATGGATTCAGCATACAATGAATGTTGAGACGTTTAGCTATAATGATGAATCTTGGGTAGGAGAAGCGATTTCCAAAGCAATGAGGAGACATCAAACTGCCAGGTGTTTTAATTCTGGTAAATTAGGACATCTGAAAAGGGATTGCAGGCAAAGAATTTCTAGGAATAATATCTCTTCTGGGAATGACAAAAATAGGAGAGCTAGGCCTTCAGGTATATGTAGGAGATGCGGTAAAGGCCGGCATTGGTCCAACGAATGCAGGTCAACAACATACAACCAGGGCAACCCGATATCATCGGGAAACTCCTTGAGTGGCCTCTCGCAGGCCTCCAAGCCAACAGTGGACCAGTCATTCCCAGTCACAGTGGAGAACGTGCCTCACCAAGAAAATTAAAAGCTCCAATTTCTGTTGTAAAAAGTAATACTGGTCTAAATGATGAATTACGCATGGAGGATGAGTCAAAAAACCCAGTAGGACAGAGTAAACGTATATTTTGGCAGACTTCTATTAACGATCAAAGACCAAAGCTAAGAGTCTGTATAAATGGCACTTTTATTGAAGGCTTATTAGACACAGGTGCGGATGTAAGTATCATTACTCCAGAATCTTGGCATCCGAATTGGCCTCTTCAAGAGGTAGATGTTCAGTTCCTGGGAATTGGAACCGTATCTCGTGTAAAACAAAGCACAAGATGGGTTGAATGCATAGGGCCCGAAGGGCAAATAGGAAGACTAAGGCCATATATAGCCAATATTGCAATAAATTTATGGGGCCGTTACCTGCTACAGCAATGGAATAACCAGATTAACATTCCTGTAGTTCCAGGAACTCATAATTCTGGGAAGGATATGATGAGGTATTAGGGAAAAAGGTCACCAGCCATTCAGGCTGTACAAGAACATACAGCAAATAGCAAACCTTTAGAGGTACCAACAGCCCTACCTTTAAAATGGCTAACTGAGAAGCCAATATGGATCAAACAGTGGCCTCTAGCTGAAGATAAATTACAGGCATTGGAACAGCTGGTGCAAGAGCAACTAGATGCTCCCCATATTGAAGAATCAACCAGCCTTTGAAATTCTCCTGTGTTTGTTGTAAAAAAGAAATCTGGTAAATGGAGAATGGTGACAGATTTAAGAGCTGTCAACAAGGTAATTCAACCTATGGGCCCACTACAATCTGGAATTCCTTTGCCTTCTCTATTACCAAAAGGATGGCCTCTTATAGTTATTGATTTGAAAGATTGTTTTTTCACTATACTGTTACAAGAAAAGGATAGAGAAATATTTGCCTTCACAGTGCCTACTTATAATAATTCTCAGACTAATAGGAAATATCAATGGACTATCCTCCCACAGCGTATGCTCAATAGTCCTACATTGTGCCAATATTTTGTAAGTAAGCCATTGGAAATAATTCGTAAACAATTCCCCAAGTCCATAATTTATCATTACATGGATGACATCTTGTTATCTGATTCAAATAAAGATACTTTAGAAAGGATGTTTGAAGAAGTAAAGAAAGTCTTGCCTAGGTGGGGATTACAAATTGCCCCTGAAAAGATTCAAAGTGGAAATTCTATTAATTACCTAGGTTACGGAATAGGGTTAGAGAAAATTAAAACACAAAAGGCACAAATTAGGAGAGACCGGTTAAAGACTCTTAATGACTTCCAAAGATTGTTAGGAGACATTTCCAGTCTATGACCAGCTGTTGGGATAACACCTGATCTAATAGTTCATTTAAACAAAACCTTAGATGGTGATAAAGATTTGAATAGTCCAAGAAAACTGACAGCTGAAGCAGAAAAGGAACTGACAATGATTGAGGAAAAATTACAGGAGGCACATGTGGATAGGGTGAACCCAAATCTTAGCTGCATCCTAGTCATATTGCCTTCCAGAGTTTCTCCTACAGGGATTATAATGCAGAGGGAAGATATTATTTTAGAGTGGATATTTATACCTAATAAACCAAGTAAAAAATTAAAAACTTATGTGGAAAAAGTCTCTGAATTAATTATAAAAGGTAAGCTGAGACTTCGTCAACTAGCAGGTATAGACCCAGCAGAAATTATAGTGCCTTTTACTACTGAAGAAATAAAAAAGTTATGGGAAGACAATGAACCATGGCAAAGAGCTTGTGCTAATTTTTTGGGAGAAATTAATAGCAACTATCCCAAAAGTGGTAGACTTAACCTCATAAAGAGAACTTCTTGGATTCTTCCTAGAATTGTACGTGATTCTCCAATAACTGGAGCCCGTACGTTCTATACTGATGCAAATAAATCGGGGAAAGCAGGTTATAAGTCAGATGAATTGAGAAAGGTGGAACAAAGCCCTTATAATTCTGTCCAGAAGGCAGAATTATATGCCATTCTTATGGTGCTAAGGGATTTTAAAGATCCTCTTAATATAGTTACAGATTCACAATATGCAGAAAGAGTTATCTTGCATATTGAAACTGCTGAATTTATACCAGATGACACAAAGTTGACTTCATTGTTTATCCAGGTACAAGACATAATCAGGAACAGGCTTTGTCCGATGTACATAACACACATCCTGTCCCATACAGGTCTGCCTGGTCCTCTAGCACAAGGCAACGCTGAGATTGATCAATTATTGATCGGAAGTGTGTTGCAGTCCTCAGAATTTCATAAGAAGCATCATGTCAATAGTAAAGGGCTAAAGAAAGAATTTTCTATTACATGGCAACAAGCTAAGGACATTATAAAGAGATGTCCTACTTGTTCTTTCTATAATCAAACACCATTGCCTGCAGGGAGTAACCCAAAGGCTACTAAGAGAAATGAAATCTGGCAGATGGATGTGTTCCACTTTATGGAATTTGGTAAATTAAAATATGTACACCACACCATAGACACGTGTTCAGGTTTTCAATGGGCTACTGCCCTGAGCTCAGAAAAGGCTGATTCAGTAATCACACATTTATTGGAAGTTATAGCCATCATGGGAATACCTGCACAAATAAAGACAGACAATGGTCCAGCATATGTATCTAACAAAATGAAACGCTTTTTTGCTTATTATAATATAAAACACATTACAGGTATACCACATAATCCCACAGGTCCGGCAGTTATAGAAAGATCAAATTGTACTATAAAGGATATGCTGAACAAACAGAAAGGGACCGAAAATACCCCCAGAAATAGATTACATAATGCTTTATTGACCTTGAATTTTCTTAACACTAATGAGAAAGGAACAACAGCAGCAGAAAGACATTGGATAATGGAAAAGTCTGCTGAACTAAATCAACCGATTTATTTCAAAGATGTGCTGACTTCTCAATGGAAGCCAGGAGATGTGCTACGTTGGGGAAGGGGTTTTGCTCTTGTTTCCACAGGAGAAGAAAAATTGTGGATACCATCAAAATTAATAAAGGTTCAATTTGAAGAGGAGAAACCTCTTGGAAAGGAGAAATGACAACTCATCCACAATGATGATATTCATACAGGTGGTAAGAAAAACATATAGAATGGGGGCAGGGTTCTGTTCTTTTTTTTTTTTTTTTTTTTTGGGTTTTCGAGACAGGGTTTCTCTGTGGTTTTGGAGCCTATCCTGGAACTAGCTCTGTAGACCAGGCTGGTCTCGAACTCACAGAGATCCGCCTGCCTCTGCCTCCCAAGTGCTGGGATTAAAGGCGTGCACCACCACCGCCCGGCGGCAGGGTTCTGTTCTTATCTCCACAGGAAAACCCTCATCTTTGAAAAATTCAAGGGATCCTGGATGTTTGGATACTGACAGATGGAAAAATACCTGCCCAATAGGAACTATCAAGAAAACTGAATAGGTTGTGTAAGTAAAATATATTAAACCATATTTCTAAATTGATAGAGCTGGTTTTGAAGTTGGACTCTGGCTCAGTCCCTCTCCAATTCCAAGCCTGTTGATAAGAGAAAAACCCAGAGTTTCTGGAGTTTGTGTCTCATGTCAAGAACCATGATAGGGGACAGAAAGAAATATGAGTTTAGAAAACATCTTTGCTTTTCTTCATATCTATCATACTTTTCATTGAATATATCTATCATGCCTTTCATTGAATATATATATATGTCTATATATGTCTATATGATTAATGTTTACGTTTTTCACAATGAACAATGAGTTTTTCCTGAAGTGACATTTGAAGTTTCCAGGAAGAAGATTGGGCCCCATAACAACAACTCCACCTGGTTGATATGACGTCATGATACTGATAGCGCTACTACAAGACCTGTTTTGGGTACCAGCTGCACAAGACAGTTCCAACTTGGTTAGCTGAAATGGTGCACATCTTATACAACATTCTGGCCAGACCTGCACAAAATACTCAGAGACTATTTGCAATTTTAAAAGACATTGATCTTGAATTTTAACCATCATTTTACTTTCACAGGATCCCCCAGAAAGAATGTCGCCCCCATGACGGCTGGAAGTAACTCTAGCGGACGACGTCCCCTCTCCCAGTAAAGTTTGCCCTTGGGTTTAGGGACATCATTTAGGGGTTGATTATAATTGGTGTACGGTTGAGGGTTGGGGAAGGAATTTTATAAGCCCAGGGATCATTTGAAAAAAAAAAAGAGGGATAATGGGATGATGGGATAATAGATTGGTACTTGTTGGTACTTGTGAGTTATTGTTTTGAGACAAATATATTGGTATTGATTCTTATATATTGATACAAAGTGAAATTATATTGACTATTGTACGCATGCATGTTTCTACCTCTGTTTAACATTTTTTATGTATTGACATATATTGTATTGATATATATATTGTATATATTTACCATATTGCAGTGTACATTTCTACCTCTGATTAAGATACTTACATATTGTTTGTGTATTGATATATATTTACCGTACTGCAATGTATATTTATACATCATTTATATTTGGAGGTCATTGTCCTCATTTGTTTCACAGTCATTTATTGTCTTAGTCTTTAAGTTAGATGGGTTTTGAGAATTATATAGATCAATAGTATTCTAAGTTTGTCATTTATAATTAGACTAATTAGGTTCTTTAGATACATAGAGATTATATTCAGTATAGATAGATAATCTTCAACCTCTTCAAAGAGCTGTAGAAAATGGCCTTTAATCTAACTCAGAGTTTTGTGGTAGTGAGACACAATTGCTCCTGGCAACACCGCTCTATTTCCGAGAGAATGTTGAGCACCAAAGACACTCCACCTGGAGCCTTTCTTCTTTGCTGAACTGGCCTTTGGGCAAAGAAATGCCCATACCTCAACCACTGACAGAAATACAGAGTATCCGTGAATGGAAAAAACAGGACTGTCATATCCTGCCAAGACAGGGTAAGATAGTTTTGACAAGTTTCTTGCCTTTGAAAATGGTATGTCAGTTATGTTAGGCCTTAGCCAAAGTTGGTTGCTTCAACGCTGCAAACGTGACCTTGGGTGATTGCCCAGGTAGCTAGTTGTCTCTGTTATTTGTTGCATGTTTTGGAAGTTGTTTGATTGCACTTCCTAATTACTCAGGTAACATTATTTCCCTTCTCAGATCTTCGATGGGGTTGAAGACTATATTAATGTAGTTACTTTCCACTCATGACTTGGCCAAGCTATTTATTATACAAGACCTAAGCCAGTTAGAATAGGATATTTGTACTTATTGTATATAATTTCATAGTAGGTTTAGAACTCTCTTACTTAAACAAAAGGGGGAGGTATTGAGGGAGGTCCTTCTGCTCCTCCAGCCAATAGCCACTGAGATACCAGCCCATTGGGGCGTGGTCTCTCTCCCTTTAAAAAAGCGGCTACTTCCCTCCTCGCTCTCTCTTACTTCCTGCTCTGCTTCCGGTGACTAGACTGCCTTCCTGATTGCGCAGAGGGCTGTTGTCTGGGACGGTGATCTGTAAGTTTTTTCCCCTTTAAATAAATAGCCATTATATTAATCATAATTCCAAACTAGCGTGGGATTGTTTGTGACTTACGCCTTCGCCTTCAAACAATCATCAAGCAAGAATCACACTCACAATGACCGGTCCACCTGCATTTGGCAAATTTGAAGAAAATACTCTATTACCTATTCTAGCTGATGAATTCAAAGTTTTATACCTAAATCATTTTTTATTATAACTTGTCTTACCATCCTAAAAATATCTTTTTATACCTTAAAACATCTTTTCAGATAAATAACTTAGGCTTTTATATTTTTCAACTTTATAAACTTTACATCTCTTATATAATTTTTTTCTGAATTTGGTAACAAGGAAAACTTTAACTATAACTATCTAGTCTTCAACTCAGAGACCCAAGAACAATAAAATATTACTTGAATAAACAGGAAGTGCACAGAAAGAAACTTCCAAAACTAAGAAGTGGCAGAGACATTTGGATGCCTGAATAGTCACCCCAAGTTTCCTCTATAATGTTAGGGCAACCATCTTCAGTCTATGGGCCTAAAATATCTGACAAACTTTTCTGTGAAGCAGGAATTTTTAAAGAATTATCCTACCCTATCTTGCGAAATTTGACAGTTACTTTCTTTTCTGTCCTGCTAGTTCAGTTTGGACAGCATACTGCCAGCAGTAGAGGCAAGGGTAGTTTCTTGGCCAAATGACTAGCTTTTGCCACAAAGAAAGTATATTCTACATGAAGTTTCTTTGATGCACATCAGCCTTTCTGGAAGTAAATTGGTGCTGTCAGGAACAGATATGTTTCACTGTCAAGAAAAGTTTTATATTATTAAAACATCTTAAATGTCATATTCTGTAGATCTTTGAAGTATTTGAAGACTGTCTATCTAAAATGTATCTCTGTTTGACCTTGGAAATATACCTAACATGGCCACAAATTTGATTGTTATAGATGACTAACTACTAATCTACATTTATTAATTATCTTAAATAGTTTGTAATAATAACTTTCAAGGTCTAGAAATTTACATTACATTTTCAAATAAGCTGCATAGGTACAATACCTTAAACAAGAATAGAAACATGTATACAGTGTACAAAATAACCATAAATTTGTATGAGTATACAAAAATCCATATCGCTGTAAAATATTTGAGACTAGTGGTTGTTCAAAAGTATACTCAACAATTTACCCTTTCATCCCATCATTTCTATACCATATCCCTTTTTTCTTCAGAAAGAGATCCTTGAATTTAATCTCCTTTGTTTAGCTTTCTTTCTTACCATGACCTATAACAATTTTCAACCACCCTAAATGATGACAAACATCTACAACCCACCTAACAACTTAAACCACCCATCCCACCTCTTGGGAATGTGGATGTTGTGTTCTCTAGTCTGTTTCATGTTGTCTGGGGGTGCTTGCATCTTTTGGTGACCTTGAGAAAATTGGGGAAATGGTCAAGTCCTGGGAGAGCTATCTGAGCCTTTTGTTGTCCAGTCTCTGTGTAATGGGAAAGTGCAAGGCTTATCTGAAGTCCTGGCTGGAGTATTTTGTGAGGCTAGACCATCTCAACTAGCAGCTTTGAAATTGTTCTGTATGTAGATTTTGAGGAAACTGTAACTGAGGCATTCTGAGAGATTGGATCATTTGGGCTACTTGTCTTATTTTTATTCATTATGGTCCTTTTGTTCTGAAATCATATGAACATTTAAAGGTAGCATACATATCTGTAGTAACACAAGTGTGGAATGTGTTGTGTGTACAAGTCAGCTAAAGATGATTTGTTATATGTTTGAGCAGGTAAAAGACATCTGTCAACTTTCCAAGTCTATTTGGACCATATAACCAAACTGTCATGAGGACTCTGTAGCCAATAAGATTTATCATGTCTGAGTCAGTCCTAGAGTTGTTTCCATTAGAGGGATCAGCATACACGTCACCCATCCTGTAGTCTTTTCTAGCTTCCTCCCTCTTGTCTGCAGCTAAGATCCTCAGGAGGTCTCCCCTGGTCAAATCTGATCTTTATTAATTTTGAAGAAAGCCATAGCTTTTTCATTTCCTGTGGAAATAAAAGCTTAGCTTCTCTCCCAGTGCAATACATTTTTTGACTTTCATCTTAAAGTTAAGACATCCCTAAAGTATCCTGGCTGGTTTAATTCAGCAGTCCCTCCCACAATTCCGTGTCTCCCAACATCTGTCATTTATTCATCATCATTGAAAAAATTCACACTCAACAAAGCAGCATGCAGGATTCAGGTTCCCTGTGAGTTATTTCCAATTCTAACATGGCCTTTTTTAAAAAAAATAAAATATTACCTTATTTTTTTAAAAAGACTTTACTTTAGTCAGATTTTTCTTAATTATTTTTAACAGTTTACAATAACTTATTAGCTTTCATAAGGCTAGTACTTGCTGGGGTAGGGTTTGCATTATCATGGACTGGGGAGCCAAGAGGCATTGCTCGTGACAAGTTAATAGGCACCAGTCATATGTTATCAGAAGGGCCATAAGTTCCTTTTGCCACAGATAAGGAGAATGACTCCCCTTTTCAGCAAGCAGAAGCTTTCTTCATGCCCCTAATAATTTTGTGTATATTGTGAAGATTTGTCAGTCTCATTGGTTTAATAAAAGGCGGAATGACCAATAGATAGGCAGGATTTCTGAGAACACAGATGCTGGGAAGAAGGGTGGAAATACCAAGGACTCAGAACAAGGAGCATGGGCATTACAAAGTAAAGGGAACTGAGCCACATAAAGAAATGTAGATTTAAAAATGAGTTAATTTAAGTCATAAGAGCTAGTTAGAAACAAGCCTAAGTTATCAGCCAAGCTTTCATAATTAATAAGAAGTCTCTGTGTCATTATTTGGGAGCTGGCTGATGGGACGGAGAAAGACTTGCAACAAATATCACATGACAATGTTAGTTAATTTGTATAACTTATTATTCGATTTTGTGTTTTAGGAATTGTCTTATGCTATATAGAGTTCTCTGTAAATGATGGACACTTAAAATATATAGTTTTTTTTCCCTTTTTCTTTTTAAAGCAGAAACACCCACACAGACTTTCATTTCTAGCCACAAGAAAGAATCAGGTCCCCTCCTAACTTCCTCCCTCAATTTCTTGTCAGACAAAGGACTGACTGCACCAGGAGACTGTCCTTGCCTGCCGCTTCAGGCGATTTTAAACTTGGAGGAAGAGGGTGAGTAACAAATAGAGCCCTTGTTTCCCTGAGGTGTGAAGGGGAGGTTAGTGTTAGGTGACTGAGACAGCTGCAGTGAGAGACTGAGTGCTGAGGGAGAGCCCTCTGGGAGGAAGGCGTTCCAGAACCTGCTTAAGAGTGAGGCTCCTGGAAAAGAAACATTATTCAGTTTTGTGCACGCAGAACCATTCTCTGAGGCCACACAGGACCAGAAGTGATTTGAGTTTCTGCCAGTGAGAGTAGAGAGAGCTTAAGTCACACATGGCACATCCATCAGAAACCCTTTAGGGCTCAACTGTTAGTTGTGGGGTGGAAATGGCCTAGAGTAGAGGATAATTTAGACACTCACTAAAAAGCACCAACAGATTTAAACTAATCTACAGAAGATTTAGTTCTCATCAGAACAATGGACAGCATTTTTTAAAAAGGAATTAAAGTCAATACTTAATGCCAAGTTCAGAGTGCTTAGCATCTGATTTTTTTTTTTTTTAAATTGCAACACATACAGAGTGCAGGGGAAAAATTAGTCAAAATCACAAGCTCCAAAATGACAGA
This sequence comes from Chionomys nivalis, assembly GCF_950005125.1. Taxonomy (NCBI): domain Eukaryota; kingdom Metazoa; phylum Chordata; class Mammalia; order Rodentia; family Cricetidae; genus Chionomys; species Chionomys nivalis. The sequence goes on from NC_080090.1 coordinate 68,173,887, forward strand.
GTAAAAAAATTAGGGATGACCCGAAAACATGATCATAAAAATACTCGATGTGATGAACTGGTAAAAAGTAAAATATGAGCGTAATGAGGAGAAGAGGCAACATAAAAAGACAGAGTCCATTACCCAAAATGAGTTTCACATGATGAAGGGGTTAATGACAGGATAGGCCTAGCTGCTGCATAGCTTCTTCTGGGGAGACTGTAGAATATCTCTTTACCTCAGGTTGGGCACCAATAGAACAGAGGAATTATTTGTCCCTGTCCAGCCTGGAGAACCCTGAGTTTATCCGGATTATGTAAAGGGTCACAGGAGAAGGTTGACATCATACAGTACCACGGCTAACTCAGGAATATCCACATCACCAAAATGTCTCATCCTTCATTAATGATAGTGCATGCAAGATGTGTCACCGGAGTCCCGACACCAGGCAGTCTGGACACTAGAGTCCATCATGTGCAGCCGGGGCAGGGATTCCTTGTGTTTTGTGAGGGGTCAGAAAGGTATGTGAGTGTTGGAATCTCAGGTGAGGGTCCGCTGACATCCTCTGCTCTGAGGGAATGACCTAGGCCAGACCTTGTGAGAGTTTCTCGTAAGTTACCACAGCTGCTCTGATTTCCAGAACATCAGGGCCCTCATTGTGCCCAGAGGGCAGAGTTCTACAGTGATGTCAGTGACATCGCAAAGATGCTTGGAGGCTCAACAACAGAGCATCTCACGTGACTCTTCCTTATAGACAAAAAAAAAAAAAAAGCTAGAGAAAGCAGTGAATTGCTGAGGCAATGGGAAAGGGAGAAGCAGAACAGGAAAAATGCTCAAAGAAATGGCCAAATATTTTTCCAAATTTTGTAAAGAATATAAAGTTGACATAAGAAGCTTCCGAAGATGAACAAGGATTAAAACACAAAGAAGACCACACCAAAAAAATCACAGTCAAACCACAACTGTTCACTTCCTGTGTAAACAGCTTTGTGAAACTAATAGAGAAAAGAGGGTGTGCTTTGTGAAGAGAGGGGAGAAGAATTTCGACATCTTTCCTACTTCCCGAAGGAGTATGAGTTAGAAGACAATGAAAGATCTTTAAAGTACTGGAAAGAGTCTTACCAACCTAAAATTCTGCATCCACTGCAATCACCTTGTAGAGATGGAAGTGAAATAAAACACTTTCTCCAGAGCTGTGGAACTATGAAAGCTTGTAGCCTGCGCACAAGATATAAGATGTAAGGGGGCCAGGCATGGAGGTCCTGGCTATAATTCCTGTTTCTGAGGAGCAGAGGCAGGAGGATCAGGAGTTCAAGACCAGGCTCCACTATATGAGACCCAGGCTCAAGGAAGAAAGAAGGAAGGAAGGAAGGAAGGAAGGAAGGAAGGAAGGAAAGAAAGAGATAGAAAGAGAGAGAATTAAAGAGAAAGAAACAATAACAAAAACCAAATTGATACGTTAAAGGAAATTCTTAAAACAGAAGAAAAATAACTGATGAAAATGTGAATCCATACATATGAGTTAAATATTTTATGCTCAATGGGACTCTGAAAATGACAAATATGTGGGTAGATATCAAGGACTCTTACTGTTGTTTAGCATTTATTAAATGTAATTGATCACTTAAATGTAAAGTAAAAACAATATATTGTGAGATCTATAACATAGAAAATTGAAAATTGCATGGCATCATTAGTGCAAAATGCAGGAGACTGGAAGGAAGTATACATCTATGAAATACTCATATATAGGCCGGGCGGTGGTGGCGCACACCTTTAATTCCAGCACTCGGGAGGCAGAGGCAGGCGGATCTCTGTGAGTTCGAGACTAGCCTGGTTTACAAGAGCTAGTTCCAGGACAGGAACCAAAAGCTACGTAGAAACCCTGTCTCGAAAAATAAAAAAAAAAAAAAAAAAAAAAAAAAAAAAAAAAAAAAGAAAGAAAGAAATACTCATATATAAGAAGTATGCCCAAAGTGGGCAAACTAGAGAAGAGCAATATAAACCATAGGTTAATCATTTGAAATAGAGTATAGGTAATAAACCAATCATATTGTGATTGAAAAATAGTTAATGAAAGAGAATGGAGGGACTGGGAGATGGCTCAGTTAGTGGTGTGCCTATTTCACAGGTGTGAGGACTCGGGTTGGATCCTTGGCACCCAAGTAAAATGTAGGGAGTGGTGGCATTTATCTATAACTTCAGTGCTTGGTGGGACAGATGCCTGAGGTTCAGGGACCAACCAATTTAACTAAGAGAGTGAGATCCAGGTTCAAGATGCAAGATCGTGTCTCGAGATAAGATGAAATCAGGGGCTGAAGAGATAGCTCAGCTGCTGAGACTTCTTACAGAGTTCATCACCAGCAATGGCGCTGGGTAGCTCACAGCTGCCGAACTAATCTACAGCTCCAGAGGACCCGAAACCGTCTTCTGGGCTCTGTAAGCACCTCACTTGTGTGCACACACGCGCGAGTGCGCGCGCGCGCACACACACACACACTTAAAAAGAAATCTTCAAAAAGCATACGTGTGTGTGTTTTAAAAAGTTAAGGTGGGATGAAGTCTACTTGATCATAATGGATAATTTTTTTGATGTGTTCTTAGATTCGGTTTGCCAGTATTTTATTGAGGATTTTTGCATCGATGTTCATGAGCAAGTTTGGTCTGTAATTCTCTTTCTTGGTTGAGTCTTTGTGTGGTTTTGGTATCAGGGTAACTGTAGCTTCATAAAAAGAGTTTGGCAATGACTCTTCTGTTTCTATATTGTGAAACACATTAAGGAGTAAAGGTATCAGCTCTTCTTGGAAGTTCTGATAGAATTCTGCATTAAAACCATCTGGTCCTGTACTTTTTTTGGTTGGGAGGTTTTGTATGACAGCTTCTACTTGGGGGAGTGGGAGGTCTGAGATGGAGGAAGGGCAGATATAGGAGCAGGGAAGAAGATTATCTTCTTTAAGGGAACCATTTTAGTGTTGGCGAGAGACTTGGCTGTAGAGGGGATCCCAGGTGTCCACAGGGATGTCCCATGCTAGGTCCTTGGGCAGCAGAGGAGAGGGTGCCTGAACTGGCTTTGTCCCATAGTCACACTGAATATCACCATAGAACCTTCGTCCGGCGATGGATGGAGATAGAGGCAGAGACCCACATCAGAGCACTGGTCCAGTTGAAGAGCAGAAGGAGGGAGAAGATGAGCAAGGAAGTCAGGCCCGTGATGGGTTGGTCCACCCACTGAGACAGTGTGCCTGATCTAATGGAAGCTCACAAAATCCAGCTGGACTGGGACTGAATGAGCGTGTGATCAAACCGGACTCTCTGAATGTGGCTGTAAATGGGGGCTGACTTGAGAAGCCATTAATAAAGGCATTAGGACTTGTTTTTACGGCATGTTCTGGCTTTTTGGGACCCTAGTCTATTTGGATGCACAGCTTCCTAGGCCTGGATGGAAGGGGGAGGGCCTTGGACTTCCCATAGGGCAGGGAACCCTGCCTTCTCTTAAGACTGGAGGGGGAGGGAGGAGGGGGAGTGGGGGAGCGGGAAGGGAATGGGAGGAGGGGAGGAAGTGGAAATTTTTGAATGGAAAATAAAAATATAAAAAAAGAGAAAAATGTTAAGGTGGGGATCTATCAAAGAAGATATCTCTTGGTGACACAAGTCTCCAAGTATGCATCCACTCCTGTGCTCACATCCACAGGAACATGTAGTAACCCTCCCACACATAAACCAAAATACAATTTAGGCTTAACAGAAAGTGCACACAATATTTGTGAAATTCAGCTGGAAGGGAAGTTTCTAGGCTTAAACGTTTACATCAGAACATAAGACAACTCTACAAGCAACAGCCTACGCATCCCCATTACACTAGAAAATAGAAGTGCAGACAACTCTCAAATAGAAGGAAATGGTAACAGAGGGTAGAACGAGTTTTAGTGACTGTGGAAGCTTGTTCTGTGAAACTCTCAGGATAATACCCACATGCTTCTGCTCTGAGATTGATAACAAGCTAATTTGTATTGGAACCTAGATGCCTGGATTGGTAGAAACTGTCTTGACAAAGAATTAAAGAAGAGGAGTTACTAACTTTAGCTCTTACACTGCTGTAGTGATCAAATCAGTGTGTTTTGGCACAAATTTGACAGAATCAATGAACACAGCAACATTCAGAAATAGACCCATACATATTAAAATTGATTTCTACTGAAGATAGTAGGCAATTCAACATAGGAGGTATTACCCTTCCAATAAAAGCTCTGGAACAACTTATCTGTGTAGGAAAATATAGAACCTGACTTTATCTTACTCGAGTTATCTCCAAAGTCTCTGTCCTGGTTAGCTTGTCAACTTGACACAGCCTGGAGTCACCTGGGAAAACCCTCAACTGAGGAACTGGCTGATCAGCTTGGCCTGTGAGCAGGACTGTGAGGGGGTTCTCTTCATTGTTAACTGATGGAGGATGACCCAGCCCAGGGGGGACAGCTGCATCATCCCTATTGTGAAGGGGTTCTCCTGATTGTTAACTGATGGAGGAGGAGCCAGCCCAGGGTGGACAGCTGCATCATCCCTTCGCAGGTGGTTTTGAGATGGCTAAGCAGGAGCCTGTGAGTGACCCAGAGAGCTAGCTTGTAAGCAGGTGTACCCATGGCTCCTGGCTTGACTTCTCTCAATAATGGATTATCATCAACTGGATGTGTAAACCAAATAAATCCTCTCTTCTCCAGGTTTCTCTTGGTCAGAGTGTTTTATCACAGCAGCAGAATAAAACTAGAATAGCCCCAAATATAAATGGTGAAGTGATAGAACTTCCCAGAAGAAACATTGTCACCTCTGTGTAGATAAAGATTTGGTAGCAAAACCCCCCAAAACCAGGAACATAAAAGAAAAATGTTGTAATTTGGAACATATTAACAATTTAAAAGTAATGTTTTTGGAGCTGGAGAGATGGTTCAGCAGTTAAGAACTCTGGCTGCTCTTCCCGAGGACCTGGGTTTGGTTCCCAGCACCCACATGGCAACTCACAACCATCTGTAACTCCAGCCCCAGGGGATCTGATTCCCTCTTCTGGCCTCCTTGGGCACTGCACATGAGGTGTGTAAACATGCATGCAGGCAAAACACTGATACACATATAAATACATTTTGAAAAATTAATGTTCTAAACAAAACAACAAGAAAATGCAAGTACAAAGGTGGACCTCAGACTGCCAGTAAGCGTGTGTGTGTGCACGTGTGTGTGTGTGTGTGTGTGCATGTAACGAACCTTTTCTGTCCTACCAGCTCCCAAATAATGACATGGAGACTTCTTATTAATTATGAAACCTTTGGCCTATAGCCTAGGCTTATTCCTAACTCTTATAACTTAAATTAACCCATTTATATTAATCTACATTCTGCCACTTGGCTCATATCTGTTACTTCTCCTCCTGCACATCCTGCTTGCTCTGCTTCTCCTGGCATTTCCCCATGCCTTGATTCTCCTCCCCTTCTCTCTCTCAGCCCAGAAGTCCCACCTATACCACCTGCCTAGCTACTGGATGTTCAACTTTTGTTACACCAGCCACAGAAATACGTCTTCACACAGTGTACAAATATACCACAGCATGTATATAGTTCATTTGCTATGTTACTTTGTAAGGACGACTTACTCCTTTTCTCTTTGCTGTATCAGAATTCCTGAGCAAAGCAACTTAAGGAAGAAAGGGTTTCTTCTGTCTCTCAGCCCAAGGCCCACTATGGTGGGGGAGACAGGGTGATAGGCACTCCAGACAGCTTGTTCCATCCCTTCTGTAGTCATTAGGCAGAGACGGATGACTTCTGGTGCTCACTTCGCTGTTTCTCCTTTTTACTCAACCTGATACCCACCCACGGAACGCTGTCACACCCATTTAGTGCTAACTCAATTTAGGAACTCCTCTATAGACTTGACCTCCATAGACTGCTAGGTGATTTTAGATCCTGTCAAGTTGACTGTCAATATTAACCATCACAAAGTTATGTCTAGAATACATACCAAACTCTGAAGTCATTGACAGAGCCAATTACAGTCACTAAAAAGCCAGGCAGTGCTGGCATATGCCTTTAATCCCAGCACAAGGGAGGTAAAGGCAGGTGGATCTCTGGGATTCTTAGGCTAACCTGTTCTACGTAGTTAGTTTCAGGACAGACACAGCTATACAGAGAAATCCTGTTTTGAAAACAACAACAACAACAACAAAAACAGCAAAAAGTCAATAAAAGGGATACATTTGAATACATTCTTCTTATTATTATTATTTTATGTGCACTGGTACTTTACCATGGGTGTCAGGTCCTCTGAAACTGAAGTTACAGGTAGTTTTGATCTGCAGTGTGGGTGCTGAGAATTGTACCCGGGTCCTCTGGAAGAGAAGTCGGTGCTCTTAATTGCCAAGCCATCTCTTCAACACCCTCTATTTTCAATGACTTACTTATTTTTATTGTATGTACATTTATGTTCTGCCTGCATGCATGTCTGTGTAAGGATGTCAGATCCCTGGAACTGGAACTATAGACAGTTGTGAGCTGCCATGTGGGTTCTGGGAATTGAACCTGGGTCCTTTGGAAGAGCAGTCAGTACTCTTAACCTTTGAACCATCTCTCCAGTCCTTGAATACATTCTTCATCAAGGGAGATATATTGGGGTTCAATATCATTTGTCATCAGAGAAATGAATTACAGCCACAGTGTGATGCTACCACAGGTTTATTAGATTAGAATGGGTCACTTTGAAAGGCTTTGAAGTGAACACATTTTGATAAAAGATACAGAATAACTCGTGCACTCCATACAGTAGTATGAAACTGTACCAGAACCACTTGAGTGGATTGTCTCAGCAGTTTCTTTTTTTCTTTTTTTTAATATTTATTTATTTATTTATTTATTTATTTATTTATTTATTTATTATGTATACAATATTCTGTCTGTGTGCATGCCTGCAGGTCAGAAGAGGGCACCAGACCTCCTTACAGATGGTTGTGAGCCACCATGTGGTTGCTGGGAATTGAACTCAGGACCTTTGGAAGAGCAAGCAGTGCTCTCAACCGCTGAGCCATCTCTCCAGCCCCTCAGCAGTTTCTTATAAGTTAAATATGCACCTACCATCTCATCCAAAAGTTCCATTCTTAGATGTTTATGGAAGGGAACTGAAAACATGTGCCCGTGTGAAAAAGTGTGCACACGCAGTCCTCTCACTTCCAAGGAACCACTCTGGAAACAGCACAAATGTCTATTAACAGGTGGATGTATAAATAAGACATTTAACAATGGAATATCACCCCACAATGTAGATGAATCTCAAAATACAAGTGTAACTGAAGAAGCCAGGAAGCAAGAGGAGACATTGTGGGAATGTTCGGTAAAACTCTGGAAAAAAAATCTTAACATAGGCTCAGGAAGGAAGTCCATAGTTGCCTGGGGCTGAGAATGGTGTAATGTCAGCTGGGAGTCCGTGGTTGCCTAGGGCTGAGAATAGGGTAAGTCAACTGCGAGTCCACGGTTGCCCCAGGGTAAGAATAGGGTAACATCAGCTGGGACAGGTGATAAGTGTTGCAGTGTTCTCTTTCTTGATCTCACTCCCAGAAACAAAGGAGTATACACTTGTCAGAACTCATGAACTGTGCTCCTAAGATGAGATATGTGTCTTATGGCTCACTTACACATTTCCACAGTGGTGTGGGACCTTGGAGGTGATAATTGCATTTTCTTTGAAAGCCTATCAGTGGTTAAAGGCATATACTTTGGAATCAGAGTGATTTGGAATGGAATTCTGGTTGTTATTGACTGTGTTGGGTCAGAATCAATAGGAGGTGCCATAAGGTCAAGGGTCATGGAGTCACACATGTGCTTAATAAGCGTTAGCGCTTGTGTTGCAGAGGGATAACAGGAGGAAAGACGAGGGTTCTGGGTAGGAGTGACCATATGCACCACGGGAGGGCACAATTTCAGAATAAGGCAGTGTATGTGGGGAGGGGAGTTGAAACAGCATAGAAGAGAGCATATGATCTGAAGGGCGGGATGAGGTCACACTATGAAGGACTGTGCTGAGAACCCTGAGCTGTGCCGTGTGGTCGGACATTCCTGCTGCAGGTTCCTAAGCAGAGCAGTAGTATGTGAGAGGGCTCTGGGAAGATGTCTCTGATGACGTTGGAGGAAAAGGAAGAAGGCGGAGGTCAGTCCCATGGCTGTGGCAGGAGCTCGGCTCAGAGACAGTGGAGGTGTGTGTGAGGATAGTGCTCAAGTGCAGAGACGGCCTAGTCTCGATGCCCTTCAGGGGAGGAATCAACAGAGTGTGGCGCTACTGGACAAGGGGCTTCATGACCTGAGTCCTGAAGGATCGTCCTGAAAAGTCCAGCTTGGGTGCTGGGGGACGGCGTGGTAGGTCACAGAAACAGGACAGACACGAGGAAGAAGTTCTTTTATGAGTTAAAACAGTGGCTGCTTTGCATGGAGAAGGCAGTGGCTTTGAAAGTGTTGGCATACTTATTCTTAATATACATTTTTTGAGTATTCTCCGATACATTTAACTATTTATATGTTAATAATATACATGCAACAATCTAATATTCATATGCATTATAAGACATGCACAAAGAAGAAAAATCAGTTGAAATGAGAGACATACATGAACCAACATTGGAATTCTGCCCTCACAAAGCACCAGGACATAGTCTTGAGTATCAAGAGAGCCAGGTCACCTGCAGTGCTGCAGAGGGAGGTGCTGGGGTGCCTTCTCCCGGGGAAAGCACTTTCATTCTTACTTATTCTTTATTTTCTTAAAAATGTTTTTTTCTGAGTTTATGCTAAGAAGGGGCATATTTGTAAAACTTTCTTAGTATTCATGGTACCGTACTCTAGAAGGTCATTGTAATTCAGACAAGCAAGTTTTAATTTTCCTGGCACAAACTTTGGCTGTGACATGAAGCACCCTTCCGCCTCAAAATCTCTGGTCAAGAGTAGCGGGTAGGGCTTCTCTACTGGGAGTCCCAGCCCAGGAAAACCTGGAGAGAGCTGCTTACAGGGTCGGGCCAGCACAAAGGAGTCCATGACCTCTCTCTCCTCCCTTAAGATAATAGGAGTACGCTCATTACTCTGACAGCTCAGAGCAAAACACAGGACTGTACATTAAAAAAAAATAAATGTCGCCACTAATGCACTACTGCAGTTATTCAAGGCTCTGCCTTTCTACTGCAGTTTCTTTGTGGTTTTGTGAAGCCAGTTGTGACAGTCTGCTATGCATGGAGGGCTATTGCTGCCAGGTTTTAGTTCCGAGAGTACAGAGGAGAATTTTGACTAATTGGTCCAGTAGGAACTGGAGTGGGATCTGAACAACTCTGGGGGTCTGTGGCAAGGAAATGGGGAGACTTCAGCCTTCCTCCAGGCAGCCTCTGACAGATTGCCAGGCAGACTTAATCAATGCATTTCTGCCTCAGATAAGACCCGAGAACTGATTGGTCCAGATTCCATCATACCTCATGCTGTCTGTGGTACTATATACACAAAACCATGAGCCTGAAATTCCTTTTAAGGGCATAGAACAGAAGAAAACATAACATGAAACTCTACACCTTCTTTTGGTCCAGACTGCAGCGAGGAAGAGAGGGAGTGGGTGGACAACGGTTGGCTTGCTGACATCTGCTTAAGCTTAGCTGCTGTGTGAATGGACCTCAGGTCTCTGCGAGGCTAGCAATGCAGATCTCTGGAATCCAGAGTCAGTGGTGAGCACAGCTGGAGCCAAGGCCTGGTGAATCACAAGCCTGTCCCCCTCCAGAAGTGTGGGGAAAGGAGAAGTCAGTGGGTATTGTAATAGGTGCCACGTGTGGCTTGAAAAAGACTTTAAACGATTCCATTTGCAGATCATGTCATTCTGTAGTGAAACTTTACATTCGTGAATAAGGAGCGAAAGGCCGGCTGTCAAGACTCTGCTTCTGTTTCCAGACTCTGTCATGTGGTGTGCACTGTTTATTTTGCCGTGGAAGGGTAGGGTCAGAAAGGCTGACAGAGCCAGGGATGGGGAGGGGCTGACGGAGTGAACCTGAAGAATCCGAAAGCAGTTCAGGGTGAGCGTGATAGATGCAGTGGCCCAGATGAGAAGAGCACATTTCCCTGCTGCTCTATTGAAGGGAGTCAGGACTTTTCGTTAAGTGATCAAGTTACAAGGTCAACAGTTAAAGTTGCTGTCATTGTTATTAACCTTTTCTTTTAGTTTGCCAGGCACGTGTTTCACTAATTGCATTCAAACACATACATACATTATCATACTTGGCCTTTCCTCTGTCTCTCTCCCAGGCTGACCGCACCCTCTTCCCTCACCTCGGGAGTCTTTCTTAATAGTCTGCCCTTCTGTTCAAGCTGCAGCTTCCGAGTCCATTGTCCCCATCCCCTTCCTTAAATGTTCTTCCTCCCCTCTCACTTTCTCCTTTGAACTTTCCTGTCACACCCTCTTTTGAAATCTTGATTCTGGAAATGAGAAAAAAAACACTGTATCTGTTCTTGTGAGTATGGTTCGTTTTGATTAACATAACAACCTTCTGTTCTGTTTTCCTGAAAAAGTCATGACTTCATTTTCTTCTTTCCTGTGTCTGTGCACCGGACTTTCTTCCCAGTCATCTGTTGGTGGCCATCTAGGCTGGTTCTGTTTCCTGGCAATTGTGACCTGTGTCGCAGTAAATATGGATGTGCAAGTCTCTTTGTGGTGTGTTGACTTTGGGCTCTGTGAACATGTTCTCAAAAGTGGTACAGTTGGGTTACATGGTAGTTTTACCTGTAGTTTCTCTAGGATCTCCTGTATTGATGTTCGCAGTGGCTGTTGGAGCCTACATTCTGACTAGCGATGACGTGTAAGACTCTCCTTTCGCTGCATCGTTGCCAGTGTTTGGTGTCTTTTTCTGACAGACTGAGATGGACTCTTAAGTCAGTTTTTATTTTCCTTTCCCTGGTGACGAAGGATGTTACATACTTTCCCAAGTAGTTCTTCTTTTTGAGAACCATCTCAGTTCAATAGCCCATTGTCTGACTAATGATTTGTTCTTTTGGTGTTTAATTGTTCCCGTTCTTTATGTATCCTGTATATTAATCCCCTCTCTGAAGTGTAGTTTGCAAAGCTTTCTGTTCTCCAGTAGGCTGCTCCTTGCTTTGCTGATTGTTTCCTTTTCAAAGCCCCAAATTAACCACAATTCTGTGGCAAGCGAAGGTCACAGAACGGTGGTGTAAGAATAGAATTGTTCTGAGTCAGACGGATCTGTTTTCAAATTTGGGCTCTGCTGTTGACCTTGGATAGGTCACTTGAGTTCTCCGAGCTCTGGTTTCGCTGAAAGAAGGAATCGCTCCCTACTGTAGAGAGTGGTCTGTGTAGAAACTTCCAGCACCTCTCCTGCTTTCTGGAAATGTGTCTCCTCCTCATATGCATGTGGACTGTTCATTGCTTGTGTTTGAGAGACCTCACCACTCTTGTTTACTTTTGGTTTTCCTTGTATTGTACACACCTGGGGCGAGGACTGGTCAGTGGCTAAGGAAATAGCATGTCTCCTCCTTCCCTCCCATGTGCTGCATCTAACAGCTTCAGCATGGCCCTGAATGTTTGCCCTCTTGAAGCTGAAAGCCAGGTAGTGCAGCCAGGAAACAGGCAGTTCGATCTCAATCTATATTCACAAAATTGCTTTTAAGAATTTAGAATCGCTGGGCAGTGGCGCACGCCTTTAATCCCAGTATCAGGAAGCAGAGACAGGCGGACCTCCGTGAGTTCAAGGCCAGCCTGGTCTACAAGAGCTAGATTCAGGACAGGCTCCAAAGCTACAGAAAAAACCCTCTTTTGAAAAACAAACAAAAGCAACAACAATAACAACAGAATTTAGAATCCAGAAATGTTCTCTTTTGGTTTTACTTTGGTTTACTGAAAATAGCAAGATCAGTCTGTGGTGCTGAGAAAACTGAAGAGGAATGGAAAGGCCTTTGTCTTACTGTGATAAAAGCATGCTGGGAATGAAGGATTTGTCTCAGTTCATGGTTTCAGGGTATATGTTCATCATGGCGGGGAGCTTGTGGTGGCTGTTACATCACATCCACAGTCAGGAAGCAGAGTGAATGTAAGTGATGAGCTGGCTTCCTCTTTGATCCCTTCTTGGTCCATGTGAAGCTGCAGCCTATCAGATGATGCCATCCCATATTCAGCTTGGGTCTTCCCTTTGTCGCTGAACTGCTCTGAAATACCATCACAGACATGCCTCGAGGTGTGTCTCCGTGGTGAGTCAGAGCCCAGCCAAACTGACTGTGGAGATTAACCATCACAGTCCTGTAGGGTTAAGGAGGGGCAGCCAACAGAAAGAAAAGAAACTGCAACCTAGGAAATGAAACGGTGCTGGGGAATGAAAGGCTTTCCCTTCAGACAGACCCTGGAATGCTTTTCATGTGGACGGTTGACAAACCCCACATTCCACTGGCTTCTCGTTTGCTGTATAGAAACTGAGGCGTTTTGCAGTTTTGTTATCAAATACTCTGTGCATGTGGAAAATGGGCAGATAAAATGGGCCAATTAGGCCAGAGCAACATCTGTCCAAGCCCTTACCCTAGTGAAAACATAATCCAGGATTAACCAGTCCTGCAGATGTGCACAAGTAATTGACTGCAGCATTTGAGAGGACGGTGCTGGCTGGTGCCACACTGAAGGCTGACGAGAAGTCCAGGCATTGGCCTGCTGGGAATGTGTGCAGCTTTAAAGAAAAAATTCAATTCTTATTCAATATCTGTTTAATATATTCCAGCAAGCCTTCCCCATAGGCAGAAGTCTTGAAACATTCTCGACTCTTCCTTTATAAAGTGCTTTTCGAAACATATTTTGACAATCTGCTTAAAATCTGAGAACCAAATTCAGTTTTGGGTTGTTTCATTTAGACTTAAAGGGCTTTTGTTGTTGTTGTTTACTTCAAAATAATATATTTTGTCTTTAATGGATTGTAGAGTTTAAATTTTTACAATTTCTCTGCCCAATATGTACAAGAACACTGGGGACATTGCCCACAGTACAGTGCGTCCACGTAGGGCTTGAAGTAAGAGGGAAAAAGAGCCTGTAGGATGAAAAAAGTTGCATTTTTTAAAGGCTTATTTATTTTTATTTATGTGTGTGGATATTTTGCCTGTACATACTGTGTATTGTGGATGCCTGGTGCCCCCGGAGGTCAAGACAGTGCTTCAGTTCCCCCGGAATTGGAGGTACGGACAGTTGTGAGTCACCATGTGGATGCTAGGGACCAAACCAGGCCTTCTGGAAGAGCAGCCAGAGCTGGTAACCTCTTGGCCATCTCTCCAGCCCAAGTTGCAGTATTCTTAGTTCAGCTCACTAAAAGACAAATGAGAGTCTCATCAAAGAGAGACTGCATTTCCAAGATATGCAAAGCATAATTCAAATCATGGTACAGCATTTTCTGATGAAAATGTAATGATATGATATATGGCAAATTCATAATTTAAAAAAAATGTAAAAAAAGAAATTCTGTTAAGCTATGGCCTTGGTGAGGTGGTTCAGTGGGTAAAATGCTTCTGCACAGCACGCTGACTTCAGTTCAGTTCCTAGAACCCCTTGGGGGAGGAGGAAACAGACTCCTAAAAGAAATTTGTCTTCTGATTCTAAAAACTCAGTGTGGCATGTTTACACACACATACACACACACACACACACACACACAGAGAGAGAGAGAGAGAGAGAGAGAGAGAGAGAGAGAGAGAGAGAGAGAGAGAGAGAGAGCCAACCTTAACTTCTTTGGTGTTCTTCATGCCCTGGCCATGCAAGGCGTGAGCGGATAGCCTTAGAAGACCTAGGCAACAGGCAGGCTCAGCAGCAGCGTTGATAGAAGCTCCCTTATTAATTTTATTGTGGCATAGCATTCCTGCATTCACCCGGGTTGTTGAGTGTTTGATCCCATTGAGGATGGGCTTCCAACTAATGTTAGATCAGATGGAAGTCTCCAAACCAAGAAAGCTTAAAGTCCAAGTTAGTAGATGGGCTTACTCCAGCACAACATCTCAGACCTCCTCCCTGGGGTGGTTGCGGGACCCAGTCTGAGATTTATTTCTCTTCTAGGGGCCAGGGTCAGGAAAGCATCAACACATTCACATGGAGATTCTCTGCCAAGTGCCGTTTCTTAGAGCTGGTGATTATCTTATGGCTGGGTCCTGGGCATCACTAACTGGATATTCCAATAGCACATATTGGAAGCTAGTGAGTGAATGCTGTGTGGGGGGGGTCACAGTGTTGTCAGGTCAAATGAAGAGGGCTGCAGTTAGCAGCACGTGATTTACTGTGTGCCCTTACTACCTGGAGGTTCTGAGCACAGACACAGGCTGTTTGAGAAGCAGCTCCCTCCTCGTGCCTCTCCCAGAAGGGTTCTTACAAGAGACTGTCCCCATCCGCACCTGCCATGTTCCATGGCCTAGTAACATGACTGTAATGAAGTAGATTCAGCTTCTGTTCACAGGAAACAAAAGACTGTGCAGGCGGGGCCTTCAGTCTGGACAGTGGTAGGGGGAAGTTTACTGGAAGATAAAACAGTTCTGTGCATTAACTGGTAAACATTTCCACCACAGAATCCAACATTTTAGATTGTGTGTGTATGAGTATCTATGTGTGTGCATGTGTGTGTGTGTGAGTGTGTATATGAGTGTGTGTGTGCCAACGCGGGTGAAGTCGTTCTCCCTGTATGTTTGGAGACAGAGTCTCTCACCGAGTCTGGAGCGTACCCATAGACTAGACAGGCCGGCCAGTGAGCTCCAGGGATCAACCTGCCTCTACCTCCACAGAGGGCTCACAGATGTACCCTGCCAAGGCCATACCTGGCTTTGTAGGTTGGTGCCAAGAATCTGTATTAGGTCCTTATGTTTGTGTGGCAAATACCTATCATCTGAGCATTTCCCCGCAAGTGCCACATTTGAGATCTTACATACCTCCCAAAGGAAATAAACTCACCTCTCAAGTGCCACGTTCGAGATCTTACATACCTCCCAAAGGAAATAAACTCACCTCTCAAGTGCCACATTTGAGGTCTTACATACCTCCCAAAGGAAATAAACTCACCTCTCAAGTTTTTATTAGACTCGGTTCCTGGGAACTCAGGTTTTGTTTTGTTTTAACATTTTGCTTATTTAATATGTTTATGTGCATGGTGTGTGTAATTTAGTGTGGTGTGTGTGTGTAGATCATAGGACAACTTGACAAAGTTGGTTCTTTCTTTCCACTATGTATGTTCCAGGGCTCAGAGTCAGGTCATCAGGCTTGGCAGCAAGTCTCTTTACCCACTGAGACGTTTTGCCAGCTTGGAGCTGAGAGTTTTGACATCTGAGGGCACAATTATGTGAGTGGCACAGTGGCTCTGGAGGCGAGGTATGGGGCTGGGAGGCAAAGCTTCCGCGTTGACACAGGAAATGGGGCTCCTGCTCAGGCTTTCTTGCTGGTGAGGTGACACTTGCTAGGTAGCCCAGTGCCTGTGGGGTGGATCGTCATGTAGTCCATGTCTATGTCAGAACTTTCGAGACCTAGGAAGGATGGCTCTTATTTCATCATGTACAGGAAAAAGCCTGCTCCCTGTTGTGTACTGTGTCTGCTCCCCTAGGGATTCTTGCCTTTTGCCTTCATTCAGTCAGTCAGAGTCTACAGAATTGGGAAATGTTCGTGCCTGGGCCAGTCATGTGATTTGCAGTTCTGTCTCATTTTAAGCTTTCAAGAACATAGTCCATCATAGCTGAGCTGGATGGTATCAGGCTATAAAATACACCGTCCGCTAGAACTCCCCTTGCTGTCCTAGAACCCTCGGTTGTGCTTCCGAGTCCTCTTCCCAGTCAGCCTTGTGGGTGTGTTGCCACATTGCCCCGCTGAGAGGAGACAGGGAGGAGCCCAGCTGTTTCCTGGGGTTGGCAGTGTGCTCAGCGGGAATTCCTGCCCACAGCAGCCTTTCTCTGGGGAGCTTCACGAGGGGGGTACAAGGTCTGGATGTTTCTTTCCTTTTTTAAAAAAAAAAAAAAATCAAGAAGTTCTGCCAAATACTATCAGTACTCAGAGAAAATAGACAGAACCTTAAGTCCAATGGGATCCGCTTTTAGAAATTCTCAGCTTGAGGGGTTGGAGAGATGACTCAGCAGTTAAGAGCACTTTTTGTTCTTGCTGAGAACCGGGTTGGTCCCCAGCACCCATGTGACAGCTCACAACTTTCAGTAACTCCAGTTCTGGGGGAAATTCAATGTCCTCTTCTGGTTCCTCCAGTACTGCACACATGTGCATAGACATATATTCAGGCAAAACATCCATACACATAAAATTAAAATAAATAGTTTTTAAAAATAAAGTTGAATTAAGTAAAAATCCTTCACACTTTTAAATTTTGTTTTGCATTTAACTGAAGACGTTTGCTCTCAGAGTTGGTTCTAACTGCATAAACTCTGTTATGCAATCTTGCCCAATCCCCAGTGAGACCTTTATGTAATAAAAATTCCTTTGAAACTGGTTGTCCAATGATTGACATTTATTCCAAAATTTACCATTGATGGCAGTTGCTTAGTCCTTTATTCCAGTGAAATGTATTTAATTAAAAACAAGTGTTTTCAAAGGGTGCTGGTCGCTTTCAAGAAATTGAAGCAGTATATTAAGTTGATGCCCAGTCTTGCTCTTGATGAGCTGGCAGTCTGACAGTGGAGGTCAGAGAAAGTTGTGGAAAGCAAAGCAAGCTGAAAGCTCTCTACAGAATGGAGGCTAACTGCCTTCTATAGGGCAGAAATGCAGTTGACACTTCAAAGAGGAAGATCTTCTGTGGCTCTGTCGCTGCCATGCCTCCTAGCTGACGTACCTGTACCTATCATGTTGCGTCAAATGCAGCTGCTATTTAACATTGCTCTGCAATGACATGCTCCTTGTTTTACCCATGCATAGTGAATACATAGTGTGGGAGTGAGCAAAATATATGTGATGAGCCAAATCCCAATATAAATCCTTATTTATACTAAGCAATGTAAATCCTTTATCGATATAAATCCTTCAGCTAGTATAGAATAATAATTCATGTTAGTTTTGCTCCCACTTATGGAGGAGATGAGTGCATTGTTCTGTAAGTTGGAGGTGTAAGTCCCTCAAACCACAAGTGGCCAGGCCCCTCCCCCAAGAACCTCTAACTGCCAGGTTCCACCCATAGAATACTCTAACTACTGGACCCTGCCCTCACCCTACTGAATAAAAAGCCCAGTCTCTGAACATGAAATCCCAGTGATCTCCACCGTGGAAAGGTCCACCATGAAAAGTCCCACCCGCCTTCCTAAGAAGCTCTAATAAGCCCTGTATCCTATTCAGTTCTCTGCTGTTTCTCGCCTGAGCAGAGGCAGCCACCCCTCCTGGTTTCTCCTCTCCCAGTAAATCTCTTGTGTGAGGTTTGTTGTGCGGTGTGACTTTGTGGTATTCTTTGGCTCCTGGCTGCCAGGTTACCTTTGCATCCAAGCTGTAGGAGGTCTCTGCAGTTTCTTTATGTCATATTTAAGACATATTTAAGCCGAGGCTAAGAAAGGTGCAATGGTCTGCCCTCGAGTTACAAAGAAGACGAGCTACTGAGTCATTCTCCAGGCTCAGATCTTCTGCTGCTCTTGGTACTCAGTCTGAACCTGTGAGTCAGGCTGAGATGCAGAGGCTCTTCCTGATGGATGGGGGAGCTGGAGCTAGTAGAAGATAAAGATAAACAAGCCAGCTTATCTGGACAGGACCTCAGCTCATCAGGAAGAAGGATGAGGAGGAAAGGGCAGGAGGGTGGAAAAGACACAAGACAAATAATCTTGGGAAGAGAGTGGAGAAGGGCGGATGCCAGACATTTTCAAGATGAATCTGTAGTTGAATTTGAAAATTAAAAGATTTCTTCATGTAGAAGCAAAGAACTTAAGAATATATGAGACACAAAGAGAAACTCGTGTACTCTTAATACATGTAATGGGCTCTGTAGGGCAGAAGAGAAGTCTGACTCTGATAGAGGAAGATGAGACCCACCAGAGTATCCCTGGAAGGCTCTCGATAGGGAACACTCTTTCCCCTTCCAGAAACATTTAAAGAAAAGAGGGAGGAGAAGAAAAGCAGATAATTGATGAAGGATATCTCATGCCCTGTTAGTTACCCTAGAAAGAAAGTAAAATTCAATAACTGTGGACTGATTTATCAAAGTTTATCATGGAGTTAATCAAACAGAGATTTATGAGTGCAGTCAGACCCTAGAACTTACCTTAAAGCCATATTTTAAGAAGGTTATATGTCTATGGTCATCACAGATAATTTACTAATAATGGCAATTTTTTGTGTCTTTAAGTTGCTACTCGATATTTATGTCTCTAAGATTAACCTCTACTCATTAACTTTTTTTTTTTTTTTTTTTTTTTTGGTTTTTCGAGACAGGGTTTCTCTGTAGCTTTGGAGCCTTTCCTGGATTTAGCTCTGTAGACCAGGCTGGTCTCGAACTCACAGAGATCCGCCTGCCTCTGCCTTCCAAGTGCTGGGATTAAAGGCGTGCGCCACCACCGCCCGGCTCTACTCATTAACTTTTGTGCTTAATGGTCATGTAGGTATGAAGCCTTTAGTTCAGACCATTATTATATCATGGAAAATGTGATGCTCTCTAGTTAATAAGCATTTTTGAAGGAAAAGAAACACTAGGTTATTACGATTTTATGTACAGATGGTATATTTATAAGCATAGTGGTAGGAGTGATTTTAAAAGAATATACAAGGGTCAGAGAGAAGGCTTAGAGGGGGAAGGACCTGCCAAGTGAGCCTGAGGGTAGAGTTTGGTCTCCAGCACCCATGGGCATGCTGGGTGGCCATGGGGGGGACAGGAAGCCTGAGCTACCTGGCTAGCTAGACTAGCTGAATTGGTGAGCTTCGGGTAGAGGTAAGAGATTACCTACTGTGGCTGTGGTGAGGTAAGAGACCACCTCAGTGGTTTTTTTTTTTTGTTGTTTTTGTTTTTTTTTTTTTTTTTGATTTTTCGAGACAGGGTTTCTCCGTAGCTTTTGGTTCCTGTCCTGGAACTAGCTCTTGTAGACCAGGCTGGCCTCGAACTCACATAGATCTGCCTGCCTCTGCCTCCCGAGTGCTGGGATTAAAGGCGTGCGCCACCACCGCCCAGCCTCAGTGGTTCTTAACCTGTGGGTCGTGACCCCTTTTGGGGGAGGGGTTGTGTATAGATATTCTGCACATCAAATATTTACATTATGATTCATAACACTATCAAAATTACAGTTATGAAGTAGCAATGAATATTTTTATGGTGAGGGGGTCACCACAACATGAAGAACTGTATTAAAGGATTGCAGCATCAGAAGGTTGAGAACCACTGCTCTATCTCAGTCTATAACATGGAACACAATAGAGGGAGACCACACCATCATTCTCTGGGCTCTACATGCATGTGTGCATGCATATGGACACAAATACACATGTACACGTGCCCACACGCCACATGCTCGCATACCACAATATAAAAATTATGTAAAAATTATAGACATTAAAAATACAAACTTCCGTTATAAGAACTATTCCCTTACCAGGAAACGCTTCTTTCTCTCTGGCGATAATCCTATTTTAAGGATAGTTGTCTCTCCAGTTTTAATCTGCTATTAATTTCTTCAGTTGACACATTTTGATTAGACTGATCCTTGGATCTGACTTAACTCTGGAAAACCCTAATTAAAAGACCAAGATTGTTTAGCCATGGTGAAGACATCAGAATTGCAGGTCTTGAAGTCAAGGTGACCTTGGAAACCCTTATGTGACTTCTGATAGGAAAATCCTTTGTCTGTGTCATCTGGGAGCACTCGTCTTTCATCTGGGAGCACTCTTCTTTCATCTGGGAGCACTCGTCTTTCATCTGGGAGCACTCGTCTTTCATCTGGGAGCACTCTTCTTTCACTTGCTCTTGGCTTTCCTGTTTTTAATTTTACTTCTCTGCTTCCTGCAGTAGAGACAGCAGGAAATTTTTCTCAAGAAATTTTATTTTTTAATGTCTAACAAGAAAAAAATTGCTTCTGTGTTCTCTGATTACATACTTGCTTTTTTAAAAAAGCATTCTACTCCCCTCCCCCAGCCTGGGTTCAGCTTGTGAATTCTCTGACCATCCAGGAGTTTGATAAAATGGTTGTTTGGGGGTGCTGGGGATTTTAGGGTAACAGATTTTCATAAGGTTTATGATATTTTGTACTCATTCATAACTAGAAAAGAAGATTGCCATTGAATTTTATGTTGATTCCAACATGTATGTGGTGCTCTTGGTGGTTCTTGTCAGTGATATCTGTACGGAGGCTGGTTTGTAACCTTTGACCCTATATTTTAAGAAAGAGGATAGCACATTACTCTAAGATATAGCACACGGGAGAAAGGCCACATGCCTCCTGTTCTCAGTTTACAAAAACTGGGTACTACGTAAACTAGCTGGCCTTTAGGAGAACAAGTAGGAGAATTCTAACGCTTTAATTGCTGAAAGAAAATGTAAGTTTGAAAAAATAAAAAGTATAAAATACTTTATCCTCAAAGAGGAACAGGCAAGTCAGTGGCTGTATAATTTGGGTGTGGGGTAGCCAAGCATTCAGCCAAATATATGGGATTCCTTTGAGCAAGGGGTCCCATGTGACTGAGTAGAGACTGTCAGTCACATATCTGTAAAGCCTACCCCAATCAGAGAAGAGGAAAAGGAATAATCAATCTATTGCTGGCTCCTCTTACCTATGTCCTACCAGGGTGTGAGCCTCTCTCTAGGGGGTGCTGTTGTGTCAGAGAGAAACTGCCATCAGCCTGGTGCACATGCAGGGGTAGCAGTGGGTACTCCAGCAGGGATGAGAGGGGATGGAGAGGGGCTTTCAGAAGTGATATGAGAGTGGGAAAGGGGATGGAGACAATGCCTTCTTAAACAACCTGGAGGTGGGGTGGCCTGGTGGGGGGATGAACTCGGGAACCTTTGACTTCCTAGTAGTGTAATATAGTTACTTAGCCCTTCTGAATCTCACTTTTCACCCCGGTAAAATAGTGGCAACCACCTTATATGAGGTTACTGTGTAGATGAGAGCTCAAAGGATAGTGTGGAGCCCAGTGGCTGGTTCCTAGTGTAGATAATGAGGGTGGGTGGGGAAAGACCTCGGCTGTCAGGGGTGGGATGGTGGGTGGGGAATCTCCAAAACTCGCAGAATCCTGCAAGAGCTGACTGCCTCTCTGTGACCCTCCGTGGCTGCAGGGTGCTTTAAGGGACTGTTGCCAACGCAGAAATGCATGTTTCTCCAGACAGGGTAAGGAGTAGCCTGTGGGAAGCCAGTTCACAGGCGAGTTCAGTCTCAGTCCTGAAAATGGGCCAACTGTCACCCACACGGCCGAGATGAGAGAGCAGCTGTGACAGACAGCAGAGTCCGTGCTGTGGGGTCACTGGCTTGCAGTGTGCTTACAGCTGGATGGTGTTTGTTCTGAGATTTTGTAATTTGTTTTGTTTATCCAGTTACATTTCCATGACATGTGGAGAGTGTAGCCAAAGCCATCTTGTGTAGCTTCCTCACTTTGTTTTGATTTATTATTTGTTGTTTACAGTATTATCTCCAGTTACAACAATGGAATTTCCTTCCCAACTAATCTGGTCTATTTCCATTTTGCCTGTTTATTTTTAATTTCCTTTTTCTTGGCTTGAAACCTCCCCACGACTCTGCCTTGTTTATTTCCTTGCATGTGTCAGCATCATTTATCAGTATGTCCTCTCAGAGGAACTTCGTCCATTCTTATTGTGTAGGTTGAGTTTTCCTGATCCCATTGCGAGCTCGTTGCGTGTTCCATGTTTCTAAATACTTACGATGGCCTGGGTTATCATCTACTTATGGTGGCTCTCTCCACGCCAACAGCCTTGCTGTCTATGGCTTCCAGATGGAACATGCGAGGCTCTAAGGCAGAGAAAGAACTCCTCTGTAGAGAGACTTGTCTCTGTTTCTCTGTTGTCATCCTGACCCTTTCTCTGTCTTACTTTTCCATCTATTCTTACTTGGGATCAGGTTACATGAGCATAAGGCCTGCCTTTTGCAGACATGCTCAACTCCCTGAAGCTAGGGCCGTAAAAACCATGCTGTTAACTAATGATCAATTCCATCTTGCAATATAGACACTTGGAATACATGCTAAATATGCACTGTTTCCTTATTATGAAGAACTTAACTCACCAAGTCAATGAGGTTTAAGGAGGAGATAACTTGACTTTATTGCTTATTATGCGATTAGCAAAATACTGCCTCGTTTTGATTTCTGGATTGTCATGAGTTACTAAATTATTGGGTTGAAATTCATTTAACATTTATATCTACTTGCTTTGTATTGGAAACATCTATAGTCTCAAGATTCTTAAAGGACTTGAAGGTGGAAATGAAGTTGAAAGCAAGTAGATATGTTAAAGTCGTATGTGTACCCTCAGTGCATAGAAAGGGTCCCCATTAGATCTCTTGGGGTGTGAACTAGAGCCAACAGATCACAAATAAAAGCTAGAATGACTAGATGTCTTTGGGATCCATATGTGTTTCTTCTTGTTCCTCTTCCTCTCTTCCTTCTCCTATTTATCATCATATTTTTTCTTGTTGTTGTTGTTGTTGTTGTTGTTGTTGTTGTTGTTCTTCTTCTTCTTCTTCTTCTTCTTCTTCTTCTTCTTCTTCTTCTTCTTCTTCCTTCTTCTTTCTTCTTCTTCCTCTTCTTTTTTTTTTTTGGGGGGGGGGTAAGTTTCTGTGTGTAACAGCTCTGGCTGTCCTGGAACTTGCTCTGTAGACCAGGATGATCTTGCCCCCCTCCCCCGCCCTGCCTCCATTCTCACCTCCGAGTGAGTGTTGGGATTAAAGGCATGCCCACCACTGCCCAGTCTCATTTGTGTTTTCAAATGGCCTAGGTGGTGAGTCAGTGGTAAGTGGCGCATGTGCAGAGTGAGAAAAGGGAGGTGAAAGGAGCCAGGCGCAAAGGGCCTTTGCTGCTCTGTGGAGGAGCTTTTGTTTAATTCTCCAAGAAAATTTTAAGAAGCAGAATATCATGGACAGATAAGATTTTTGTGAAAGTCACCCAGGAAGGGTATATCTGTGGGCCTTGAATGAAAGCAATAAGGTTCCTTAGGACAGTGTGGCACCGAAGCAGGGCAATGAGATTCTGACGAGAGCCGAAGGAGACCTAGAATCAGGGTCCATTGAAAGATCTTGTTTGACCCCACATTGAACCCAGAGCCTATGAAGACAATGCATGATAAACACAAATGAGAATCTCCTGCCTCCTTCTGCTTCCACTGAGGAGAATCTTCTTCTCCTTCTGCTTCCACTGGAGAAGAATCTCCTGCCTCCTTCTGCTTCCACTGAGGAGAATCTTCTTCTCCTTCTGCTTCCACTGAGGAGAATCTCCTGCCTTCTTCTGCTTCCACTGAGGAGAATCTTCTTCTCCTTCTGCTTCCACTGAGGATAATCTTCTTCTCCTTCTGCTTCCACTGAGGAGAATCTCCTGCCTCCTTCTGCTTCCACTGAGGAGAATCTTCTCCTTCTGCTTCCACTGAGGAGAATCTCCTGCCTCCTTCTCCTTCCATTGGAGGTGTTTCTGTTTTACTTTTTATTTATTGGTGCTGGGCCTCTAATCCAGGGCCTAGTGTATGCTAGGTGTGTGCTCAGCACCCCCCGCCCCAGCCCTCCATCACAGTTTGGAAACATCATTCGGGTGACATTTCACACATTATATTGTACTATGCACACTATTAAAGCTCGTTTGCAACCTTACTGCCCTGGAGCATAAGGCCTTAGAGATTTGAGAACAAATCTCCTAGATTTTGTGTGTGCCTGACACACAGCTTCGCATGCACAGCAGTTCAGGGTGTTTGAGGAGTAAAACTCCCAATGCTTTAGCCAATGTTTCTCCCAAGCTGTCAGGGAAATACAGAATATGAAAAGACTGCTATGACTTGCCTTTTCTCCACCCATTTTCACTTTTCCTCTCCAGGGTCCAGAAAAAATGTATCACAGGAGATATAGAGATGGCTTCTCTTTTTCGAGCCCACACTGTTCTTGCAGAGGACGCAAGTTTAGTTCTTTTTTTTTTTTTTTTTTTTTTTTTGGTTTTTCGAGACAGGGTTTCTCTGTGGTTTTGGAGCCTGTCCTGGAACTAGCTCTCGTAGACCAGGCGCTGACATCTGGCATCTGACAACCACCTGTAGCTCCAGCTCCAGGGTGTCTCATGCCCTCTACTGGCCTTCAAGGGCACTTGCATCCACGTGCACAGATCCCTCCATGTAATTAAAAGTAAAATCTTTTAATAGTAAAGTTTGTATCATTGTCCATTATCAAGATGTGTCCCTATTCTTCCAGAAGCCTGCATTAAAATACCAGTAATAAATATTTAAATATAAAAAGTGGCCGTAAGAGTTCTGTCTGTTGTAATACTGTCTTCAGTGGTTTCACTATCCAAAAATCAAGCACAGTAATTTGCTTTCATTATCTTTTCAAATGTTAATTCTGATTTTAACCTAGTTTGTGTTTTATTCTTCCACCAGATCCGTAATGCCTCCGGCTTGCCTCTTTCAAGATGGACGGGAAATCTGAGGGAGAGCCTACTCAAGTGGTGTCTAAAGTCAAACTTTCCACAAAAGTAGAGAACACAGGACACTGGCTGGTGGAGGATCATGCTCGAATATGGGAAGTTTTAAAGACAGAGGAGGTAAGGCAAGACCAATGCCAGAGCTGGTGCAATTATGGATTTACTCATCACTGACTCTGGAAAATTCCTGGTGCAGCTGACACCCCAGGCCAGCTTGAAAGTCTATTCAGGGGCCACAAACACAGCTAAGACTGGGGACCAGTAAGCCAGAGATATGTCAGGGACTACAGCACAGCTAAGACTGGAGAACAGTAAGCCAGAGATATGTCAGGGGCCACAGGCACAGCTAACACTGGAGAACAGTAAGCCAGAGATATGTCAGGGACCACAGGCACAGCTAACACTGGAGAACAGTAAGCCAGAGATATGTCAGGGGCCACAGGCACAGCTAAGACTGGAGAACAGTAAGCCAGAGATATGTCAGGGGCCACAGGCACAGCTAAGACTGGAGAACAGTAAGCCAGAGATATGTCCACTGGGCTTTATTGATGACACAGTGAATAAGGTAAAGGAGGTAATAGCACTAAGAGCCAAAGCATAAAATTATAACTAGCATTGATATGCAGGTAAACTGCCCTGTGAACTCGGATACCGTCTGGTACAGATGAGAGCCTTCTTCTTCCTGTCTTCTCTCCCAGGGTTGCTCTTCTTGGATTTTCTTCTTTCTCAAGCCTTTTATTGAAGACTCAACAAAAGCTAGTATCATGTGTTTGTGTTTGTGTATGTATGTGTGTATATTTGTATGTGTATGTGCTTTGTGCTCTTGTGTTTATGTATGTGTGTGTATGTGTGTATTTGTGAGTTTGTATGTGTTGTGTGTAGAAGATAGAAAGTGGGAGACTCGTGGAAATGATATATTTGGCTTTTGTTTCTGTTGTGTGTTTGGGATATGCTCATAAGTAATGACGAGGTGCTGAAGAAGCACCTCCCTGAGGCGCAGCTGAACGAGAGGCTGTGACAGGAAGATTGGAAACGAGGATGGAGTTGATACCCAAGCTTGGGAAAACCTCCCTTCACTGGCCTTGGCATTTACCCATCCTGACTCCTCTGAACTGAACTGAAAGCTGGGATATCACAGGTGGAGAGAGCATCTCAGGGAGAAGGCCAGCCTAGAACCTCAGAACAGCTAATGTGGTATGGAAATGTGATAGGGAAAACACTGAACGCTTGGTAAATGGTCCTGGGAAGACAAGAGTGTCTTTAGACGGCTCACCTGGGAGCTTCCAGGGCCTGGGGCTCAGCTGCAAGGTTCAGAAATACTACTTCTCATGTGTCTAACAGCAGGGCGCTCATAATAAACACAATATAATAATGCAAATGATGATGGAAGGAGAAGACCTCGGAAGGATATGCGGAGCTGAGACTACACATGCCCATATGTAAGACTTCCCATTTTAATACCTGTTGAGTAAATTTGAGGGTTATTTATTTTAAAACTTGTCAATTTTTTTCTAAAGTGGTGATACCAATAGAATGCAAAAATTTCCACTATTATACATGCCTGTCAACTTTTAGAATTAATAGATTTTATAATTTTTCAAATCTAGTTGATATAAAATAAAATTTTCTTCATTGCTTGTCAATTTTTTGGCATCTCAGTCTTATCTGAGACTGCTTTAAAAATTAAAACATTTTTATTAATTCTATGTTTATTTTGTGTGTGAATGTCACTTGACAGCTTGAACCTGCTTTTATTTTTCCATTAGTATTGACTTTTCTGAGAATTACAAGATAGCAAGTCTCTCTTTCTCTCCTACACACACACACACACACACACACACACGAATTGATGTCTTTCATTGTGAGTGCTACACAATTCATACTTTCTGTTTCATTCTTTGTTCATGCTCTCCAACCTCGTTCAGAATTACTGTATTTTATTTCTCATTGTGGTCCGCTCTGAGGAATCTCATGTCTGTATCCTAATCACTAACCTGTGTTTTTACTTCTGAAAGTTCCTTCTTGAGTTTTGGTTTACAAAGTGTTGTTGTCTGTTTGCCTCTTACTTCCTAAGCATATTTTTCTCTTTGAAGTCCCATGCGTTAAGATCCGGAAGGAGCTGAGATTTTGCTCTAGTTGCCACAGTTTCCCCGATACTGGAGGACAGTGAACGACTTTCCTGTGCAGTAAAAGCTGTAGCCAGAGTGTGCACACGTTTGCTCTGGCTCCTTTGTCCCGGTTCCTCCAAGAGGAACAGAGGTGGCCTAAGTCGATACCTGCACAGGATGTGAACACTGATCTGGAGTCTTGCTTTCTGTTAGCAGGCAGTAAGCAAGCTTGTCCTTTAATTTAGTGACAGGCATTAGTGCATCCCTCAAATTTCCTTAAGACTAGTCTGTGTAAAGATCATCTGGGACTTTGATTTTTTTTTTTTGTTTTGTTTTGTTTTTGTTTTTCGAGACAGGGTTTCTCTGTAGCTTTGGAGCCTGTCCTGGAATTTTTTACACATACAGTAATACAGGTAGGAGGCAAGGGAGACTCCATAATGTTTTTCTCTAACAGTATTAAGTGTAATAATTTTAAAGTTCCAATTCTAATTTGAAAACTGTGCGTTTATTATTCTATTCTCTGCTCTGTCTGTTTGCCCTCACATAAGGTGTGGTTTTTGGCTGAATTTATTTTTCTTGGGAATGAAAGAAATTTCCTCCAGGGAGGATTTCCATTTGTTTTGATAGCATTACCAATGGAAAGCCATTTTGTTTATTTTATTGAAAATAGATTTTTTTCAAATAATATATTCTGATTACAGTTTGCCCTCTGTCTGTTCCTCCTAGTTGCTTCCTCTCCTCCCATCCAGATTCACACCCTTCTCTCTCTTGTTAGAAAACAAACAGGCATCTAAGGAATAATAATTACCATATTTAAGATAAAACAAATTGGAATGTCAAAGAACAGCCAACTAGAAAAAGCACAAGAAACACATATAGACACAGAGAACACCGCTCATGCGCACACGGTTTCCATAAAAACACAAAACTAGAAGCTATAGTAGATAGCTGTAAGGACCTGTAAGATTCAAAAACCATAAAGCCCTGACTTAACATATGAGACAAGGAACCTCCAAAGGTGCTGCTTTGTTCGCTCTGTGTTGGCCATCTAATGCCGGGTGCCTACCCTGATGAGTGGTTTGTTTCCTTGGAGTGGCTATCAGTTGTAGATAGCTTCTGTGCTAGGGATGAGGGTGTGTGTTTACTTTCAGCTCTAGGACCCCATCTGGTGCAGAACCAGGAAGGCCCTGTGCACATACTACCTCAGTCTTTGCGAGAACATATGTGCACTGGTCCTGGTGTCTAGAAGGCCTTGTTGGCCTACTGTTCTCCATCCCTCTGGCTCTTACACTCTTTCTGTCTTTTCTTCTGCAGTTTCCTAAGCCCCGAGGGAAGGGATCTGATGGATATATGATGTGGGATGTGCTGAGATATCTTCTTTTGATCTAAGTATTCCAACATCTCTCACTGCATAATGTCTGGCTGTGGTCTCTGTATCAGCTCCCATCTGCTGCAGGGGGAAGCTTCTCTGATGATGGCTGATCAAGTCACTGATCTATGAGTACAGCAGAATGTCATAATGGGAGTCATTTTATTGCTGTCTTCCTTTAGCAGAACAGTAGTATTTGGTTTTTCTCTTGGTCCCTGGGCTATTTAGTCTCAGGTTCTTGGTCACCCAAGCAGTATTGCTTATGGGTTCCATCTCATAGAGTGGGGATGAACTCAAATCAGATATTGTTGGTTTTTCCCACAAGCTTTGTGCCACTATTGCACCAGTGTGTTTTGCAGGGAGATCACCATTGTAGATCAAAGGGTTTGTAACTGGGTTGGTGTTTGCCCTTCTTCGATTTCATGCAGAATACTTTCCAGAACCATGAACACTAGTCCATAGAGGTGAAGGCTCTAGGTAGGCACTAGCTTGACCTCTCTATCATATTCAATGAATTGTATAAGTATTGTCTTCAGCAATTGGGTCCTATTGTCAGTTTGTGGAGATCCACTTTGGCAATAGCCTGGGTTCTTTGGGGGTTCCCATGGGACCTCTTAGGCCAGGAACTTGATTAGATGTAGCCTGGTACTGGAAGCTTCACTTGGTGACAAGAGATGTCCAGTTGGGACTCTGTCTTCCCCATTACTTGGTGATTTCATTTAGATTAAAAAATGCATATATTTGAGGATATTGTGTTTAACCCCTCAAATCCCCCTTAGTTTTAGCTTTTCCTCCCAGTAGTCCCCATCCCTCTTCCCTCTTCTCTCCCCATCCCTGTCTGATCCTAAATTCACGTATGTCATGCCTATACGAGTTTGTATTTAATTGCGGAGAGCGAAGCCCCACGTGGATGTGGGGGTGTGGAGGATGATGTCTTTTGGGGCAGTACTCTGAGTGAAGGTACAGTACCATGACAAGTACCAGTGAAGCTTGGTTGACAGTTAAACAGATGTCACAGAGAAAAGCGAAGTGTTACCTGACTTGGCCAATGCCCTCTACTGGATAGACAGACGATGACCTCAGTGTCCATCTTTGTGGGTTTTACTTCTAGCTAAGCTTTGGCTTTGGAGAGATCTGAATTTCTTGACGGTTTATCAATGTATTGAAAATGATATTTTATTCTATTTTTTCTCAGGCAGGTCTCTCTACATAGCCTTGACTGTCCTGTAACTCAATATGTAGACCAGGCTGATCTTAAACTCACAGAGATCCCCCGTCTTTGCCTCCTGAGTGCTGGGATTTAAAGGTGTGTGCCGCCACACCAAGCTTAAGATATTTTGTTTTATTTTATCAAACTTTTTTAGTGTGTGTATTAAACTGACTTGTTATTTTTCCATCTTAATTCAATAAATTGAAAATTGAAGGTCAATGTATTAGGTATTGTAATGAATGTGCCCACCAGTATTCCGAGAGCAGACACAGTAACCTAGTACACTGTATGGCTGTGGGTGTCAGGGAAAGCAAGCATCATAGCTAGTGGCACCCGAGTGCATTTTAAGAGAAAAGTAGAAATTAGCCCAACATAAAGACTTCTATCAGGGAATCAGATGGATTCTCCATAGGAGGAGTGTTAGGATAGCCTAGAATCCTGAGCGCCTATAACAGAAGAGCAGTGGCAAGAGGAAACTGGGAGTGACTGTGTATGAGAAGCCTTGCTCCTCACTCAGAAGTTTGAAAGCTGTCCTGTGGTCCCTGGGGAGTCAATGAAGGCCTTTAGGCATGGCGGTAACTTGGTCAGGTTTATTTTCCAGCAGGTCTCTGTTAGACCTGTGTGGAATGGCCCAGAATGCTTCCAGACCACACTTGCTTACACTACCTGCTCTCTTCTCTGTCCCCACTGTGCGAGTCAAAGTTACACTAGGGATTATTTGGGGCAGTTCTTTTTTTGCAAGATGGTAATTTTCTTTTACCAGCAAGACTGTCTATCCTTGAGACCGTGTCCTTCCATCTTAATTTTACATCGTTTATAAACCTCAAAGCACTGGCATCCTGCTAGACACAGATTGAAATAAATACTCGGCTGACTAGTGAATTTTTTCATGATTTAATGGTCATATGTTGTTTCTCTAAATGGTAATGTAAACCAAAATGTTGTCATTTTGTGTTTGTGGGAGAGTCATTTGATACATTTTTGAGGTAGCGTTACGTTCTAGTGATTTGGTTTCTTTATATTAGATTTTTGTGATATTGCTGCTTGACTCTTTAGTGGATTTGTAGAAACACTAGACTTATCTGTGTTCAGTTTTTGCATGTGTGAGGAGGCCAGCAAAATAGGCACTATTCTCTGTGGCCAGGGGGCAGAGACAGTCTGTGAAAATGAAGTACTGGCTGCCTGAATGGAAACAGGACATGACCTTTCTCTCTTTATCCAGCTCAGGGACCAGGCCCTGCATTGACACATCACATTCTTGGAGGGGGGAATAGCAATGTGTTCATCATGCGTGCTTCGGAGATTAAATCATACTCATCCTAGGGACAGGAAGAAGGGGATCTTTTAAAAACTGGATGACAGTTTGGACAAGCAGTAGGAGTGTGTTGTTAAATTCTGAGGAGCCAGCTCTTTGTTGAACTTAAAGGCTGGGGTTTGATGGTAGGACCCGACTCTTCTATACAATTCTTAGGAATTCCTTTTTCTGTCTGCCAAAATTTCCATATGAGGCCAAGAGGCAAAAATTTACTTGCTAGGAAGTTATTAATGCATAAACTGCTTTGAAGCATGAGTTCTGAGATGAGTAAAGTTGACAGCATCAGTAGTGAGAAATGAGTGTCGAGATTGAATGCACATCCACTGGAGTCTGTAAAGGAGAGAAAGTATAATTGACTGGACACCACCTTTATATTAAGAACTGTGACTGGCAAATCAGACTCTGTGATTTTTTTTTGGTGGCTTTTGTTGTTGTTGTTGTGTTTTGAAAGAACGTAAAGGTAAACGAGTGGCAAAGTGGGAAGAATCAGAGAGAGGGGAAAGAATATAATCACATATATTGTATGAATATTTATGAATGAATGTGAATATCAAGGATAAATAAAAAACTGTGTTTGGGCTTTCATATTTAAGCATCACAGCCCCGGGAAATCTTCATTTTATTCATACGAAATTTGAAGATTAGAGATTAAAGCACATGCCCTAAGATAGGTAGCCAGGAAGGGGCAGAATAAGGTTGAAGTTCAGTTAGTCTCTCTCCAGTTCTGTTCTTTAATCTCTTTGTGGAGCCGCTATAAGCTTCAGAACCTGCCTGATTCTACACTTACTTTCCTGTTCTGACCTTAGCCAGTTCTGACTCGGACCGCAGCCTCAGCTCCTAACAAACCACAGAGTAGTCAGAGAGCACGGCTCTGCAGCTCCCGTAAGCAGACGCTGACGGGCCATCGGAGCCGCTCCAGACATCACTGGCCATCTGACTTTCCATGTTAGGCAGCTATTAGATAGCAGCTCGGATGACCCAGGCTGTAAATAGCAGGCAGTTCATTCATGCAGTTCTGGAGGTGGGAAGTTCTCGACCAGTGTGTCAACCTGGTTAGAGTCCCATAAGGGGCCTCTTCCAGGTAACAGACAACTGACATTTTGCTGTGTCCCCACGGAGCCTGGGAAGCTGGAGAACCTCTGAGGTCTCCTTTACAAGACAATCCACCCTGCTCGTGAGGGCTTCTCCCTCACAGCCTGAGGACTTCCAAAGTCCTGCTTCCTTTGCTCACCGGGAGTTAGGATCTCAGTGTTCAAACTCCGGGGACACATCCATTATTATCGACCTCCTGGCTTTGTAGACGGCAGCCTGAAGCACTCAGCTCTTTGTAGTCTTTCTGTGTAACTGAGCTCTGCTCCACACTGGAGCGTCTATGTTTCACCGGTTCCCTTCAATGCCTGTTCCTTACTTGGACATTAAAGCCACCCAGAAGCACATCAATTGTCCTTGTTTTGTGCTCTTTTATTAGGAGGTCACTGTGGTCATAAGCAGGGTGTGAATTGGTCATAAGAGGGACATGAAAGACCTTGGGGGAAGAAACCAGCTTGTCCTCCTCACAGGAGGTATAGCAGGCCACTGAAGGCCGTAGGGAGAGACAGTGGTGTGTAGGGGACAAGTGGAGAGAAGATTTAGAACCTTGCTGTAGGGGAATTAGAGCTGCCAAACAAGGCAGAACAGGTGAACCGCTTAGGATTGGCTCATGCAGAATTTCAGGGAGCTTTAGGCTGATGTCTAGCTGCCTGGAACCGAGCCTGGGATGACTAATACGGGGTATAGCATCTCTTTACTAGACAGAAGTGGTTCTGGAGTGGTTAGCCTGTGAAAGACTTGCTGCGTGCCCTTTACCTTTAGTGATTGACTAGCTTCCCTGAGAGAGGTCTCATGGTCAGTCTCTCGTGGCCAGGGAGAGTTTAAAGATGTCGACCCATCATAATATATAGAATGGAAACATTCACAACACAGTTCTTGAAGCGCAGTTATCACTATGGGTGTGCATCTGTAGTCAAGGAAGTTTCTCTAGCTCCAATATGTATCCTTCATGGCTTTTCAGTTTTCTCCATTTTTTTTTTCCATGATATGTCCCTTCAGTCCAAAGTCAAAGGAGACACTCAAGAAGTCAAACTTTCATTATGGTTGAATTTACATTAATATTACATAGTCTCTTTTTATTGCTTCTTCAAGGAGGTCATCCTTGACCCCTCTGGTGAGCTTAGTGACATGGCTATGTTTTTCTGTCATCACTTGAGAGGTATTTGTACATTGCTGCCTTCTAAGGCAGGGCCTCTGCCATATTCATCTGTATCAAATATTATCTGGTATCTGGTACATAGTAGGCATCCAACACTTGCCAAACAGAGAAAAATGCATGGGCAGATGAAGAACCTCACTCTGCAGCCACACTGGCTATGACCCCAGCAGATCCTTTCGTCTGTGTCTTAGTTTCCTCATCAATAAGTTGGGCACAGAGACAGGGTTGAGTTACAGCATGGGGATTCTTAGAGCCGAGCCTCATATATGGTTCACGGCAGGTGGAATCTTGCTGTTGACTGCGTCTCTCGGGGAGGAGCGCCCCTGTCCTCAGCCGTTTCCTGTTGCTAGTATCACAGTGCCATTGACTGGAAAAGGATTTGTTTTGGCTCATGGTTCTGGTCCAAGGTTGCAGGGATGCATGTGGCAGTGGCTTGCATAATGGTAAGTCCCAACAAGGTTCAGGACAGTACCTGGCAAAGGACAGAGAGTACAAGCTAGTGTTTTTCTTCTTTCTCTTGATCACAGAGCCTCCGCTCTTATGACTTACCTAACTCTCATCTTCCCCCAAAGGCCCTGCCTCTATTTAACCATATTTAGGTTAAATTTCGACTTCCTCCTTCTTTCCTTCTTCTCCTTCCTTCCTTTCTTTCATGAGCATGGTGTGTGTATGCGCTCACGAGCACGTGGATGTGAACGTCTGTGTGTGCACGCGCGCGCGCGCGTGCTCAAGTGCCTGCGCATATGAATGTGTGTGTGTATTTGTGTGTGTCTGTATGTGTGTGCATACGTGTGTATGTTCGTGTGTGTATGTGTGCATGTATGTGTATGTTCATGTGTGAGTGTGTGTGTGTACATACATGTGTATGATAATTGCTCAAACTCAAAATGTCTCCTAAATTCTGGAAGTTCTCATACAGGATCATCTCTGTTTTAAAATGCCTGTTGCTTTGAACCTGGCTGCACCTTGCTGTGTCTGGTGAGAGAAGCCTTCCTAAGATTCACAGAGGGTCATCTTTCAGGAAGACAACAGGACCCAGTTGAATGACATTGTCTTGAAGTACACAAGTTATTTTAGGATGGGGACAAACTAGGTCTTGCTGTGTCAGAATCCCTGGGCCTTCTTTCTCTCCAGCTTTAGCAGTGTGTTTCTCAAAGCAGTGTTCCTGAATTCAAACAGATGGGTTCTCTCCTCTGTGGCTTATAACCTTAGTTTATCCTAGCTGCTGATTTAGGTTGCTCACGTGACAGGTATTTAAATGGGAAAAGGCAAACCCTTCTAGGACATAGCAAGCCAGTATTCTTATACAGAGGGCTTTCTCCTAAAAAAAAAAAATCTTAGACTTGGAGTCAGTTTAACCTGTTCTACTAGGCTCCCTGGCCTGGATTGAGTCTTGCCTTCACTATATCAGACATGGGCATATCTTTGTATTTTAATGTAAAAAATAAGGGAAATCTCAGTAAATCTAATTTAAATAAAAGGCACAGAGTCGGGGGGCATGGCGACCAGTTTATTGAAATAATTTATTCTGAATGTCTTCACCCTAAGAAAAGGGTTTGAGACAATTTTTCAGCACGTCAATTCTTTTCTTTTTTTCCGAGACTGGGTTTCCCTGTGCAGTTCCCGGCTGTCTGGAACTCCCTCTGTAGAGCAGGCTGGCCTAGAACTCAGAGCTCCGCCTGTCTCTGCCTCCGGAGTGCTGGGATTAAAGACATGCTTCTTAAAGTGTGTCTGAAGTAGCTTCAGGATCTCCTTTTGCTTCATCAGGAAGTCCATTTTGTCAGGACACTCTTGACGTGGAGCCATGTAGAGGCAGAGCATGGGATGAGGGACTTACAAGAGTGACCCGTATCCTGTAGACATTTTGGAAAGTAGTTAAATAAGTAAATCAGCCTGTTCTGTCCTGACTTGTCTTTCCTCAGAAGTGGCAAGTGTGTGGAAGGGATGGCATTATTTAAATTTGTCTCTGCCTTACAAATATTGGGTCAAAAAAATAGAAAGGCTATACTTTCCCCAGCGCAGTGAGTAGCTGGGCCGACCCCGTTCTGCTCAGGCTCAGGTTCCCTAGTGTCTGCGTGCCTTCCTTAGCTTCCCTTCTGCAATCTGGCATCCCCCGCATTCATGGTTTTCTGGAAGGGAAGCCTGCTCTAGCAGTCTCAGGAAACTTCCTAAATCAATTTCAGAAAGGCCAAGTTTTGGGTGAGTCGGGGTAAGGGAGGACACTCATGAGAAAGGGTTGATGTTCTTCTGCACAGCATGCTGCTCTCTCTGCTGAATGCTGGCTCCTCACTGGGTCCCTCCTCCCCCACCCGCCACACTACAGTTCTCGCCCATTGTGGTGCCTGTATCCTAGCACTCAGGAAACTGAGACTGGAGGACTCAGACTTACCCTGTCTCAACAAAGGAGAGGTGTTCTTGCCCTCCCTCCCTCCCTCCCTCCCTCCCTCCCTCCCTCCCTCCTTTCTCCCCCCTCTCCCAGTATTAGTTATTTGAAACACTTTGAAAGAAGCAACTTTAGGAAACAAGTACTTTTGGGGCCATAGTTTGAGGAGACACAGTGCATCATGGGAAGAAGGGAGGGAAAGCCTGTTGACAGTGGGAGCCCTTTGTTGACTATGGCAGCCCAAGAGTTAGGCAGCTGGTCAGCATCACCTCTGCAGCCACGAAGCAGGGAGGAGTGAACTGGGGCAGGAAGTGGGGCTTGACTGTAACCCTCCAGGTCCACCCTCCGGTGACAGACTTTCTCAAGCTATGCTCCACCTCCCAAAGGTTCTAATTTATGACCTTTCAAAGCGGTTCCACAGCTGGAGAACATGAGCCTGTGGGGAAAGCTTCACTATAGCACTCTCTCTCCTTTCCTTTTTCTGTCCCCCTCCTTCTCTCCTCCACTCCGTCCCTTCCCCTGTCCCCTGTTCCTCTCTACTGAGCTGTTTCTTTAATGCATATCTGTTGTCTTAATTGTGGTTTGCTTGTTTGTCGCCCTTGTCTAGTAGACGAGTTCCTAGCGTGAGGCCCTGCACTGTTTTGCTCACAGCTGTGTCCTTACAATGTTGAGCTGTTTTGTTGAATGAACAAACAGTGAACAAATGAGCAAGGCCATGGGCAGATCCGTAACTCTCTTTGTGTGTCAAAGTGACGATTTCTGTCTCTCGTGATAGGAAGCGATTTCTCTGACATCATAAAAGAACAGACCCAGGGCTCCGAACCTTGAGTTTTATTGTGGGACTTGTACTGACTGATAATAGAAACATTACAATTTGACAGGATTTCCAAGAATCAACAACATACCTACATAGTGGAAACAGTGACAAAGAAACAACCGGTGAAAGGTGTCTTCAGTAAGCAGAGGGCTCCTCCCACCCTTGTTGACCCCC
This sequence comes from Chionomys nivalis, assembly GCF_950005125.1. Classification (NCBI taxonomy): domain Eukaryota; kingdom Metazoa; phylum Chordata; class Mammalia; order Rodentia; family Cricetidae; genus Chionomys; species Chionomys nivalis. The sequence continues at coordinate 68,210,075 of NC_080090.1, forward strand.
ATGGGCGGCTGTGCTTACAAACTTGCGCATTGTTGCCTCAAGCATTCATTTCCAGCAAGATAAATGCCACACCAGAACAAATCTGAATTGTCTCAGAGTAAAGTTGACCCAGGCAGTTAAACATGGCAGAAAAAGAGACTGGAACATTGTGATGGGGGATCATGCTTTATCAGGATAGGAGGGGAAGGTTTTAAGGGCTAATTGGGAGTGCGGGAGAGTCGAGGAGGCAAAAAGAGCCACGAGTCTGAACACACAGGCGCGATACCTTTTCCCAGAGAAGTTTAAACTGACGACACTGCTGTCAGGAATGAAGTGAGGGGTTCCAATGGGAATTCCACCACAGGCTCCGTGGAACAGAGTAGGTCAGCCCTTGGTCTAAAGCATGCACACAGAGAACAATAATCTCTGAGTGGAGAGTGGACAGCCGTTTCCTACGGCAAACAGGCAAAGTAGGGAAGATGCAAAGGCTTTGCTGGGCCAGACCCAAACCTCAGAGCCATAAGACCTGAAGGAGAAGACTGGGAAGACACAGGGGAACAGACCAAAATGTTCAACCCTGCACGTCGCACTTGGTGTTATTGCGTAAACAAATACATAGTTTCCTGATAAAGTCTTCCCACAGTACTTGCCCAAACTCTCGTCCTCGTAGGACCATGAAAACCATGTAGTCAGTAATTCATCATTTGTCACCTTAACGGGGGGGGGGGGGTGTCAATTCAGCCTTTTGCTGCTGCCTTTCTTAATTTGTTTTGATGCATATAATAAAATGTGTAAGTGCAGATATATTTTTTGCAATGGAGAAATTCCATGGACTCCTGTTACTTCCTCCCTTTCTATTCTCCAGCTCAGCCTTAATAGGCAGAACGCTTATGCATGCAGTGTGCTGTTTAACTCCATTTTCTGTACATTTATGAGCAGTAGCAGTGCACAGCCCATAGTAGGCATTTCATTGATATGTTAAGTGAATGGATAACATATGTGAAAGCACATCCTCTGGCTCAGCAAGCTCGTGCTCCTTCCAAACACTGACAGAAGTCAGTATGTCAGGAATGAAGAGGAAAGCGCCATGGATTATGTGTCTAAGCACAATGGGTTTAAATATGGTCCTGACATCTTCGGGCTGTGTAAACTTTGGTCAGGAGTTAATCCTTTAAGTCTCAACTTCTAAAAAAAAATCTAGAAGATGTGCATATTAAGACCCTTATAGGAAGATGGACACACAGTGTACACACACCGCTTAGACAAAGGCCAGCACACAGCACGGGCTCATTAATATTGCTCCCAATTTTTCTCTTCTCTAGTTCACTCAGATTGACCACAAAACCAGTGGATTTTGGTTCTTTGAAAAGTCTTTTTGCTTTTTTCAAGGCATATTTCAATTTTAACTGTGTGTGTGTGTGTGTGTGTGGGTGTTGGTGTGGGTGGGTGTTGGTGTGGGTGGGTGTGGGTGGGTATGTGTACATGACTGACTGCAGGCACCCATGGAGGCCAGAAGAGGGGGTTGTATACCCTGAGCTGGAGGTATAGGTGGTTGTGAATTGGTTATTTTTCTATTTATTTATCTATTTATTTATTTATTTAGGCTCTTTGGGGACCTGCCACCCAGCTCCCAAATAAATCACATGCAGAGAGACCTCTTATTGCTTATAAAAGCCCGGTCTTAGCTTGACTTATTTCTATCCACCTTTTCTTTTCTTAAATTATCCTGTCTGTCTTTTGCCTCAGGACTTTTATCTTTCTTTTACTTCTGTGAACTTTCTTTACCTCTTTCTCCATGGGTGGCTGGGTGGCCTCTAGCATCCCTCCCTTTGTTCTTCTCTTGCTCCTCCTTCCCTCCTCCCAGAGTTCTCCTGTTTATCCTCTCTGCCTGCCAGCCCTGCCTATCCTTGCTCCTGCCTTGCTATTGGCAGTTCACCTCTTTATTAGATCATCAGGTGTTTTAGACAGGTAAAGACTCATAGCTTCACAGAGTTAAACAAATGCAGCATACACAAAAGCTACCCAGCTTTCCATCATTAAACAACGGTTCCAGAGCATAAACAAATGTAACACACTTCAAATAAAATTCTACAGCAGCTGTAAGCTAGCTGAAGTAGGTGCTGGGAACTGAATCCAGGTCCCCTGCAAGAGCAGAATATGCTTTTAACCAGTGGACCATCTTTCCAGTTTCTGGAAAGTAATCTTTAATAAACTGAAGTAATGTGAAAAACAATTGGCATTTGCCAATTCCAGGTATATATTTGTGTTCCCTGTGTCTTTTACATACTTAAATATTAAACTTCTAAGATAATTAGCTATAAAGACATTATTAGAGAAACCATCTAAAATTAACTACTACCTTATTGAATGGAGGATGGCGAATTGAGTCATTCCATGTACACCAAGCCATGCCTGTCCGTCAGTTCTCATGAGCATCCGTGCTAACACGTCTCTGCCTTGGAGTCTCCAGTTTAGTGGGAATACAGACTTATTTGATATCATTATGCCCCTTATATGGGGCAAGAGCAATTTGATCTGAATGTAGGGGATTAGAAAGAATAATGGAGGATGATGTTTAGAAGTGGTCATATGTAAACTGGCACCTGGAGAGTGAACGGGCGGGTGTGATTCTCACCAAAAAGAGCATGTGTGTAGGTCAGAGAGCGACAGGAGAATCGGAGCAGCTCTGTAGAGATGGGGAGCAGGAGCGAGGAGGGGCCAGACCATGGCTTGTCACACAAGGTTCCTATCTCTGGGGCAAATTGTAACCACAAAACCATCAAGAACCTGCTCCCCTGTTCCCCATCTGCTGCCGTTGGTGAGGTTTCACTCTTTAAAGCATTAGTTTTACTTTTTATCTATCTATCTATCTATCTATCTATCTATCTATCTATCTATCTATCTATCTATGGTGTGTGTGTGTGTGGTGTGTGTGTGGTGTTTGTGTGTTGTATGTGTGTGTGTTGTGTTGTGTGTGTTGTGTGTGTGGTGTATGTGTGTGTTGTGTTGTGTGTGTTGTGTTGTGTGTGTTGTGTTGTGTGTCATGTGTATGTTGTGTGTGTGGTGTGGTGTGTGTGGTGTGGTGTGTGTGGTGTGGTGTGTGTGTGGTGTGGTGTGTGTGTGGTATGTGTGTGTGGTGTGTACACGAGTGCTGGGCCTGTGGAGAGTCTGGTACCAGATGAATAGATGTCCCTGGATCTGGAGCTGCTGTAAGACATTGACATGGGTGTAGTGAGATTTCATTTGTATTTTAATAAATAAAGCTTTCCTGAAGTTCAGAGAGTAAAACAGCTACACTGATCAGCTTTACAGACCAGGCAGTGGCAACACATAGTTTTAATCCCAGTAGTCACACTAGTTTTCCATAGAAACCAGGCAGTAGTGGTACACACCTTTAACCCCAGCCCTAGAGAGGAATGTAAGACGGGAGGAGACAGCTCTCATGCAGTCTCATTCTGAGATTCCTGGAGGCAGGATCATCATTTCAGACTGAGGTAGCGGTAAGAACCAGTGACTGCTGTTTTGCTTTTTTGACCTTCAGGTTGAACCCCACTTTCTGTCTCTTGGTTTTTATTCATCATGCTACACATTGGTACTGAAAATTGAACTCAGGTCCTCTGTAAGAGTAGTGATTGCCCTTAAATACCGAACCATCTCTCCAACCACCCAAGCTGATTTTTAAAAATTTACTATTATGCCAGGTGTGGTGGCGCACGCCTCTAACCCAGCACTCAGGAGGCAGAGGCAGGCGTATCTCTGTGAGTTCGAGGCCAGCCTGGTCTACAATGTGAGTGAGTTCTCACAGAGAAATCCTGTCTTGAAAAGCAAAAACAAAATCCAAAAACCCCACCAAAACAACACCTCCTAAATTATTATTCTTTATTATCTTATATGTGTGGGAGCTCATATCACAGCACATGTGTGTAGGCAAAAGGGCAACTTTGCAGAGTCTCTCTGTCCTTCCTCTTTTCTGTTCCAGGCTGGATGGCAAGCACCTTCACCTGCTTAACCATCTCACCGGCCCAGGGCTCACTTTTTATATTCAGGTTGTCAGTTTAGGAACTGATAATTCAGAGTCTGGTGTCTGGTGGAATACCATGTTTTCTGGGGAGTCTGGAATCATGGTTGCTATATTTTTCAGTAGACAGAAATGTATCTTACATCATGTGAATAAAATCAGCATAGAAGTTCTGTCTCCTCTAAATTTTCAATCAGTGAACTGGTGGAATCTAGCCTGAGCCAGAATGCCTTGGCTGTTCTTGTCAGCAGAAGGCACTGATAGAGGCTTTTCTGGGAACTGTTTGGACTTAGACGCAGACCTGAAGATAGTTGTTTGGAACCTAACCTGTAGGTAAACGAGCTTTGTAATGCAAAGCTAACTTTTTTTCCTTAGCCAGCTGGTTGTCCTCTTACATCAGACTGATGTTTGTGAACTTATTCTCAAGTTGTTGAGACTAATAAGTGGCTTTACAATCTGGGAGATATTTCTTTTTAACAAAGCCAATGGCATTATCGTACGGCATCAGGACATTGACATTGGAACACAATTGCAGTGGTGCAGAGACAAAGGATGATTACATTCTGATGGCAGTCATTTGCAGTATCTGATCATGTTCAAAAGCAGGGCCATTACACAGGGTTTCAAAATGGAAAACAAACGGGCCAGACAATCCAGTATACAGCTAACCATCTGGTGACCTCGCCTGTGACTCCTTGGGGAGGAAGTTGATAGCAAAACTGATGATCTGAGCTTGTGACTTGCCCAAAGTTGCAGAATAACATCATTGTACTCTAATTTTCAACTATTCTTTCATAGACTTAGTTTTTACAATTCTGTAAGAGTCCCAAAGACTAAGCTTTACAAATTTAATTATGAGATAAATTCCTGGCCATTCTCTTCTAACCTGAGAGCGTACTTTTTATTGTTCTGCTGGTTTTTACTTTGTTTTATTTTGGATTTGTTTTTTGCCCTTGTGGGAAAAAAATGACTGGAGGGAGGAAGATTTGTTTTGCACAATGTCAGGGGTGCAGTTCATTGTGGTGGGGAGGATGACATCATGATGGAGAGGATGTCATCATAGTGGGGAGGATGTCATCATGGAGGGGAAGATGTCATCATAGTGGGGAGGATGACATCATGATGGGGAGGATGTCATCATAGTGGGGAGGATGAACATCATCATGGGGAGGATGTCATCGTAGTGGGGAGGATGTCATCGTAGTGGGGAGGATGTCATCGTAGTGGGGAGGATGTCATCATAGTGGGGAGGATGTCATCATGATGGGGAGGATGTCATTGTAGTGGGGAGGATGTCATCATGATGGGGAGGATGTCATCATGATGGGGAGGATGTCATCATGATGGGGAGGATGTCATCATGATGGGGAGGATGTCATCATGATGGGGAAGATGTAGCAGCAGAAAAACTCACATCATTGCGTCCAGGAAGCAAAGTGGGTGCCTGCGTAGCAAAATTTCCCTTTTTCTCCTATTTTATTCATGCCCCAGCCGTGGGATAGTGACCCCATCTTCAGGACACCCCATTTCGTAGTTTTCTGGAAACCCCCTGTGTGGATATCTCCAGGGTGTGCTTCACTTAATCTCCTGCCACGTGTGATGGTTAGGGTGGTTTTCATGGTCAACTTGACACAATCTAGAGTCCCCTGGGAATAGAGGCTCAGTGAGGGACTGTCTGGGTCAGACTGGCCTGTGGGCATGTTTACAGGAGATGATCTTGACTATGTTAACTGAGGTGAGACAACCCAGCCTGTAAGTGGTCAGTGTCCCCAGGGGCTGGGGCCTCACTAGACGTATAAAGAGGACAAAGAACGGAGCAGAAATATGCAGGCATGCATGCCTTCTCCCTGCTCCCGACTGTGTACGCATGTAACTGACTGTTTCAAGTTCCTGCCTCTGACACCTTCTCAGTGATAGAGTACATCCTGGAATTGTGAACGAAAATAACCCTCTCTCAGCTCAGGCATCTTTTTCAGGGTCTGTAGTCCTGGCAGCAGGAAACAAAACCAACACAGCATCTCTCAGTCCCATCAACTGACAATCGAGATTATCGTGGCAATTCTTATTTGAGTTCTTTTGATGGACAGCCCTCCCTCCCTTTGTTCTCACTCTTATTCCCACCCCGCTAACATTTCATCTGGAAGTGGGGTGCTTGAGGGGCAGATCCCCTATTGTTCACTTTCTATGTCCGAGAATGTCTTTAACTTGTAGGTTTGGGGGCCATTCCTTTTAAATGCCTCCATTTCTATCCTTTACTCCTTATATTTAATGAACTCGGTAGTTCTAAACAGGATCGATTTATTTTTGCTCCATTTCTATCCCACATGGTGGCTTTTAGCTGGATCTATGGAATCTTGTTCTCAGAGGAAGGCCTGAGGCCTTGTTGAAAATGAGGGTCCAACCACCAGAAGGCTCAACTTGGTACATCAGCAGAATGTGGCTTAGGGTTATTGGCAGCGCCTTCTGTTTGGAATTCTATAGAGAAGAAAAGAAGCCATGTCCTCTAAGAGACAGCTGGGAAAGCAGGGAGGAGGAGAGGAGGCCCTGAAGATCAGCAGGAGTCAGAGGACATTGACAGAATGGGGCTTTTCTTAGTGACCTCATAAATAAGGGGAAAACTACTCACAAGCTAAGGTTTTATTAAGTTAAGAAAGATAATGTTTAGATACACGTTTTAAGGTATAAGAGATTTGGAATGTATTCTGTTCTTTGTGGGTATCAACGGAGAAAATGTGGGTTGCCTTGAGAGCCACAGGAGTTAGGAAGGCTGGAGAACCCAGGATGAAGAGGATCTACAGTTCATAGTCCAGGCTGTCTGTCCTCACCTGATGGGCTGTGTGTTATCCGTGCTTCAGTCACATAGCTCAGGTTTGGATTTGAAATATACATGGTCAGCTCTTGGTCATTTTTGGAGGGGGGATACACTTTTCCACACATTACCAAGTCGATCTTAGTGTTTAGAGAATCAACTGTAACTCCTGAGGTCTGTATTCCAGCCTCGTTTGAAGACACATGGGCAGTGATGGGGAAGCAGTTTCTAAAGAAACAATTCTGTTTCCTGGTAGAGTTGTATACTTGGTACTGCTAGATGGGAGCCTCCTGTTGACTCTGTTTCAGTCCTTCCAGACACCTGCCAGGGGCTGGAGCAGCAACAGTGGAGCACACCCCTTCTACCACATCAGACTTCAGCAGGAAGTGAGCAGAACAGCTACCTAATGGTGGCGGGGAGGTGTCAAAGGTTTAAAGCGACAATCTGTAGTGTCACAAAAACAAACAAACAAACAAACCCCCCAAAAAACCCTCCTTTGTTCTCTCATGAGTAAAGAGACTTCATTCGAGGGCGTTAAGAAGACTCCCAGTGTTAATCCTAGGGTGTTGTGTGTGGCAGCCCCCAAAGTTAATTCTAATGTACTTCAGATACTGCACAGATAGTACATGTGTTGTTTCAGATACTCATTATTTTGTGAATTGTAGTAGAGACTTTAAAGCCGACAGACAGACACAGAGATGAGGAAGACTGTTGGTAATTTTGTATGTTTTTATGAATAATGGGGAAACATCTGTGTCATACTCTATGACCCAACCATAAAAAGAAGCCTGTGTGTAGGTGAGTAATCTGTTTGTGCAAAGAGAGCTGGGCCAGCTTGAAGAACTACCAGTTTAGAAGAGAGAAAAGTAGTTAACTAGCATGGAAGATGCCCAGGTCCAACACAGCTCAATGCCGATTCATTTAGGTTTTATATAAAATCCCTGGTGAGAGATGAAGGATATGAATTTGGCAGAGTTCATACTGAGGACCATTTCTTTTCTAGGGGAACCCCTGTGAGCCTGTAGAAATTTGTACTCTGCTAAATTAATTTGTTTTCTTTGGGGGATGGTTGCATTGGGAAAGCGGGTTCATGCTATGATAGCCTACTTAAGAAATGGGTTGTCTGAACTCAAGACAGTTGCTGCTTGGTAATTAATCTAGAAGTTGTCCACATCTGTGAAATGTTGCTTGGTGTTGTCATTCCTCATCTTTTTGGAACAAGTGCCAGGTGATGCAATTTTAATGTCCCTAACATGTTTTGTGTCATTTTGTAATAGCATGATAAATCTGAATGAATACACCCTTCTTCTTTGGACCAGTGCCCCTTGTCATCAAAGGCGTCCATTTTGACCTGAACAGCTGTTCAGGTTGAGGGATACAGGATGTGACCATGAAACAGATCAAAGCTAATTGGCCCATAGGGTAAGCAGGCTCATGACCTTGGCCTTATTAGCCCTGGCTTTAACTAGCTGAAGTCACCTGCCCTGTGGGCAGATCACCTTCCTTTCCTGGAGAAGCTCCAGTATTTAGAAATTATCCAATGAGGTTTGTCATCTTGTTGATCCATCTTCTTACCCCAGTGATGAATGCTTGAAAGATGAGTGATATGGGGAGATTCTGAAATACTGAGATTGGTATTTGGGGACCACTGTGAGGTAGACAAAAGAAGATTAGTCATCGCCTGTGTGACAGAATCTGTTTCCAGTCAGTGCCAGAGGGTGCTTCATTCAGATAAATGTTGATAACCTCCGCTCTATCCTGGAAGTCACCTAAGTAGGTTTGAAGCAATAGAATGCCACAGTGTGTGTTCTGTGAAGAAATTGAGTGACCCTGTCAGTACAGTGGCCTCTTCAGTCTCAACTTTGCCTTCCATCTTCGTACCACCTAGGTAAATGCTTGTGTGTGCCACACATGCAGTGGGCATGCAGTGGATTAATGAAGTTGCAGTTTGAAACTACACAAGAGCCAAGATTCCCCAAAACAAAGGAACCAGGGCATTGGTGGAAATGGAGCCACAGGCAGTTCTCGGAGGCTGCTCTCTGCTCTTCCTTTGTTGGCCAGTTGCCACAAAGGTTTGTCAGCATTCCCTGATGGCCAGCCACAGGGGGAAGGGGAGAGCTCGTTCAGTCTTCTGGAGAACCTGGGACCGAGTTGTGATCCTTCATTTTTTCATGCAAGGACCATCAGTTATTATCAAAGATTCTTTCAAAATGAAATAAGTAGAAAAAGAGTCAATAAAAACTTGAGATGAGGCCACAACTGCTCTTTTTCTTTGTATTTCCTCCTGCACCTTGACACACAGTAAACATCTTTTTTTTTTTGCTGTGTGAGAGTATTATAAATTTATCTTCTAAGAATCTCTTTCTTTCTTCCCTCTTTGCTGTTGAAGGCATCAGCTTAGAGACTCATTAAAACAATAATAGCATATTAGAATTTGTACAAGTATGTATGTTGTATATATGCGTGATCACCTGTGTATGTATTTGTGTGTGCAGGTCAGAAGTTGTCTAGACTCTTTCTTTATTGCTCTCCTCTTTATTTTTTGAACAAGGTCTTTCGCTGGATCCGGAGCACACCATTGTGCCTAGACTGATGGTTCTTCCAGCCCCTGGGAGCCACCTGTCTCTGCCCCACCCTCACCTACTCCCAACAACAATGGCTTACAGGTCTGCACTTCCACACCCAGAGGCTGGAGGTTCAAGCTCAGGTCCTCACACTTGCCTGGCAAGTGCTTTACACACTTTCTTCACTGAACCATCTATCTCCCAGAGAGCTGTTGGATGATAATAATTAATAAGAAGAAATGTAAACAGAGTCACAGTATCTTTCCCTAAAGCCAGCCCACCTTACTAAGCTGTTCTGAAATTTCAACTCAAGCCCCCCCCCTCAACACAAAAAACCCACCACCAACACAGCAAAAACCTTAGTCAGGAATAATGTCTTGAAATTCATCCCAGAAGAAAAAAATCACACACATGCTTCTCTGTAGTGAGTTCCATACGTTCGTGTGTTGGTTTGAACGTGTAAGGGGCCATTCTGTACATGGTGCTCTCTATTTGGCCTTTTTTCCTCAGTGATGTATCTTAGAAACAATGTCAAGTTGGCACACACAGACCAATTCTTACAACCACTGTATAATGGATTATTATGCATTATATAGACATACTATTTTTATTTAGTCCTGGGGCTGGGAGACATTTTGATGTATTTTTAAACACCATGACAAATTATGCTTTAATAACCATTTCTCTATATTTTACTGAAATGTCTGTGAATCCATAGAGTAAATTCCTAGCAGTGACATGAGGAAATGGGTTTATTTTTTATTTATTATAAAATTTATTCACATTTTTTAGCACCGGGGATGGAACCCAGGGGCATGTTCAAGCTAACTCAGTGATTCTTTGCATCCTAAAGAAAACTAAATTCTCAGGTTTAAATAGAAAGCAGCCTTAATTGAATCCAGGCTAACAATTGTATCAGGATGTGCTTTTAATAGTGATCAATATTGCCAAATCATGCTCTATAAACCTTGTATCTATTTTCACTCTCAAGAACATAAACGTGTTTTGAATAGGTGGAAAAGTGTCGCCTTCTCAGACATGTGTAACCAGTTTCTGCTTTTATTCTTAAACTCCTGGCTGTGGTTTAGCTTTTAGACATCCGATATATAAAGAAATGATGTTCTAGCCACCCTTCTTGCCTCGAGGCTTCACCCAGCTGAAGAGCCAACAAGAGTACCTTCTCCATCACATTTTAAACGTCCCCACCCCCTGGCCTCAAGGAAGCCAGGACTCTGGTTCCAAGAAGAGCATCTCAGAGAAAAAAACTGACACCCCATGCTAGCCCAAAGAAGAAGTGGGTCTTTGAGAGGCAGCTGCCAGCTCAGTTGCCTTTATACAATTCCATCAAATCTGTGAGCACGAGAGCCTTTTCTCTGATGCTTCCGAAGGAACTCAGCACGGAGCCTCAGGAGGGTTGTGGAGCTCACCTCCCAGAAGGGCACGCAGAGGGGAGTGAGTAATCACTTGAGGGCACTTTGAAGCATGTTCAGTCATAAATGCCCCTCCATAAAACCTGATTCGTGATGCCTGTTTGGCATTGTAGGCCTCCTGACCATTGAGCCTTTGGAGTTGATGCTCTAGTTTTGGGCACTGCATATTTTTACATACAAATAGCAACACGACACGTGAAAACCATCTGATGTCAGTATTAAGGAATAGTGTAGACAGGAGACTGTGGTTGGTGGTTGCTGGGTTATAATTATTTTTGCTGGGATTGTGATCCAACTGTTTCCCCAGGGGTTTGGTGGGATTGCTGTCCTATTTTCTTAAGTATCTGACAATTCTAAGAAAAAATCGGGGGAAAGTACAGAATAATGATACACAGTAAACATCACACTGTCTACTCCTCCGGTGGCAGGGGCATTGATGTTGCAGGAAGCAGTGGGGTCTCCTTGCCTAGATCAAGGAACAAAGAGGTGTTGTGTTGTGCTGGGTGCCAGGACTAATTTCATCCATTTTAACCACACTTGGAAACCTCCACCTGTATGGACTAGTGTGGGTCTCCTGGGCCTTTTCCCAGGTTCTACAGGACACTGAGGAGCAGGTAGAGATGTGCTGCCCATGCTTGAGGGGTGTGGTGAATGGCTGGAGAATGCTAAGTACTCAGTGTGAGCTTGGTCAGACCCAGGCTGTGGAGTCCCGCTGTGAGATTAAGCCACATCTGTCTTTTCCTTCCCTTTCACCAGCTTCCTTTCTCACTCCTAGATGTTGCTCTGCTAAGTAATCAGTCACGGATCTTATTCCCATGATATTTATATCCTCAGTGAGATAAGACATGTAAAATAAGAAAGAATGCAATAAAATTCCAAATTGATGCCTCGATAATGGGTCACAGGAGATCAGAGGAAGATGGAATTTCCAGCCAGAGTAGGATATATTATGGTCTGTCTTGTCTTTGAGCTTACTATTTATTAGGAATGTCTAAGTGGGATGGAATGGAAGAAAACCTTCTCTAGACTTTGGGGTTGGCAGGACTAAACTGGGGAAGTCTGTAAACATGGGGCATGGGGGTGGTGGTGGATGAAGAACAGTGAGATGACCTGGAGTGAAGGGTGCACAAACATATGAAGCACAATGTTTCATGGCATGCCAGGGCTCTGGCCTCTATGGCTCTGAATGTCTTTTACTGTGGTTTCAACTGTTGTTAGCAGTGGCGGGGCTCACCACAAGCAGCAGAGGATAGAACTGCACAGTTCAGGCAGGAACTTCAGGAAGTCCAAGCTGGCAGGCCAAACACTAGAAGGGGTTGCAGAAGAATGTGGCAATATGACAGGCCAGCACCCAGGCAAACAGAGTTGGCATTGGAAGGGGGAAGGAAGGTTCAGGGACAGAGCAGTGTGGGAACAGGTGGCACTTGGAAGTGTAATCAGGAGCGAGGGAGTAAAATGTGTGTATGCAGTTAGCGGGCTCCAGACACTCGGCTCGCTTGGGTTTGTGGGCTGACTTCCAAGCTCTGGGAGGAGAGGGCAGGATGGAAAGCGAGAAGCTGGGCCCCAGCCACAGAGGGAGCAGGCAGAAAGCCAAGCCAGGAGTCAGGCCTGGAACATGGGGCCTGTCTAGCAGAAAAGATGGCTGGATGCTCCATTCCAGAGTGCTGAGCCAAAGGCTTTTCATTCCTTGTGCTTACAGTTATGACTGATCTTAGATGCTGGGCTCACAGGTGGGAGCAAAGAGGTCCAGCTGTGTAGAGAGAGTACGGCTGGCTAGAGTTTGGGCTTTGTTTAGAAGGCAAAAGGGGAAAAGCAGAAGAATGAACACAGGGAATCTCTCAACTGGACTATTTTAGGGAGATAGTTTGAGCCTGGTGTGGGCAATGAGCTGGAATGAAATGAAGCTTCACCTGTGACAGATTTTTGCCATTCCCCTTCTTATTAGTGAGAGTTCTCTAGGGAATGTATGTATGTACAAATATGTTCAATTATATATACATATATAAAGATTTTATTAAATTGCCTTACACTGAAATAGTAACACAATAACAGTAATAGTTGCCTTACACACCTGAGAAGAGGAAAACCTGGCAGGAGCTTGGTCCTTGAGTCTGGACCCCTCAGTGGTTAGAGCATCCTCACAAATGATGGCCTCATACTGGAGAGGCTGAGAGCTTGCTAGTTGCTCAGTCAACAAAGCTATGTGCTTTCGAGTCCCAGTTTGATACCAAAACCCCTGGTCCTTAGTCAGTGACGGAAGCCTGGAGTGCTGGGTCTAATATCAGCGAAGGAATCGGCAGCAGGAGAACAGGACAAAATAGTGAAGCAAGAGCGAAGACCAAGCGGGAAGAAGAAAGCCTTTCTTGTGCTGTGTCCATTTTTTTTCTGGACTGCTCCTAGAAGGTGCTATGCACATTTGGGGTGTCCCTTGCCACATCAATTAAGGCAGTCAGATAATTCTTCCAGGGAATTCCAGCCTGTGACGCACTGAGGAAGAGCAACCAGCACCTTCCAAAGTCTCCCCTGTGATTATTTCCCGTCCCGCCTCCTTAAACCCTGGGTGGCAGAAGACAGATAGTGTTACAATCACTAAGAAGTAATTCTTAAAAATGGCAGCATTTTATCTGTCCCTTTCCACTTCTTACGTGGGCTTTTAAAACAGTTGAATTTACTGAAGTGGCTTGCAAGGCATTTCCCTGGGGTGCTGGTTTGACCCTTGCCACACTGTGGTCAGTCTCTGGTGTGCATGCTCTCTCTCGTACAGTCTCATTTATTACATTTCATGTGTGTGTGTGTGTGTGTTTTCATGCCACCACGAGCATGTGGAGGTCAGGTGTGTGTGTGTGTGTGTGTGTGCGCACGCGCGCATCCTCATGCCACCACGAGCATGTGGAGGTCAGGTGTGTGTGTGTGTGTGTGTGTGTGTATTTTCTCATGCCACCATGGGCATGTAGAGGTCAGAGGACAGCTTGTAGTAGTTGGTTCTCTTCTACCGTATGGGTTCTGGAAACAAACTCAGATCATAAGGCTTGGCAGCAGGTAGCTTTCTGAGTCATCTATCTACCACCCCTATTCATTTACTTAATTGACATAAGGTCTAATATATCCCGGGCTGGCCTTGAACTCCCTATGTAAATGAGAATTGTCTTGAGCTCCTGTCTCCTGTCTCTGTTTCCCCAGTGCTGGGATCGCAGGCCAGTACCGCCAAGCCTGACTTATGAGGGATTCTGTAGGGTTCTGTGCATGCTAGGTGAGCATTCTACCCACTGAACTACGTCTTCAGCCATGCTCAGGTCTATTGCACATGCATGAAACTCGTGGCTCCCAGACTGCACTCTTGCTCTTCCCATTTTGCTCCTGGAGTCCTTTCATCCTTCAGGTGTGTCAGATGACTTTCCGTTGGGGAATTACCTTTGTTCTCTTTGGCGCCCATGCCTTCATCTCTGCTGTTCCTTGGCCGAACTGAATCCTTCTCCACTTTTCATCTTCCGGCTTTTGCTTCCCGTTGCAGTCATAGCTTTAGACTATGCGTCTGACCGCTTGGCTGTGAATGCAGTGCCTCTCCTGGAAGCTAGGGATCCCCGCTACAGGACAGCATTTCTCACGTTACTGGTGAGGACAGTCACTTGGCTTGCCCTTCCTTCGGACTGTAAGTTCTTTGTTTTTTTCCTCTTCTCATCCCTCTCATTCGACATTTTGACCTGTGTGTGTGTGGGGGGGGGGGGGGGGTCTTGCCATGCTGCTCACACTGGTGCAGCATAGCTGAGACTACAGTATAAGACTAAGATCTTGGTTTCCCATGCACATGCAGTTCCTACCTAGCATATTAGCTGCCTGCATGCCTCTGTGAGAGAGCAAATGGCGTGGTCACAGGCAGTCATGCGCCTGCGCCATGTTGGCGGCACTGGAAGAAGATAGAAAATCCTCGAGAGAGCCATTGAGAAACCTAGTTCTTGAGTGCTGGTAAGTGCGTGGCTGCACCTCCAATTACTGGGGGAAATGAAGCACTAATGTCCTCCCTAAGGTGCTGCAGCTCACAAATGATGGAAGTAGTATATCCTAGCAAAGGTGTTACTACACAAATGACCTGAGGAGAAAAGCCGTCTTTTGAAGTTGCTGTATTTGGAGTCAAAAGACTTGGAGTTTTAACTGTGGTCCAGCATTTATGTCGTAAGTGGTATTGATGTTTCTGTTTCTTGTGACATAAAATGGAAAATGAGAGACGGTGAAGAGGACATGCACAGCTCTCATTATGACTCACAGAATGCCCTTGGGGCACAGGGGGCAATGATGTTACTGTGACAAGTGACCTTCTCCCCTCTATGTGATATACGACGATTCCACGTTAGACTCCTAACTTTGGATCACACCTTTCTCTGCTTGGAATTCTCTCATCTTCCATCCTGTGCAGCATCTCTGAACTCCTCTCCAACACCTGGCAACTCTGTTGAGCCTATACACCTGCTGCAGTTGCTGTATCCTAGCTGGATATACTCTCTTTCCTCTGAAGGCTCATGGGGGTTAGTATGTCTCAAGTCTTTGTTCCAATAGCTGGTCTTTTTCTCCCACTTGTTAGTTGGGGATAGCCCAACCACCTGAGCATTTCCAAGCTGAGACTCAAAAGAGGCTTTTCCTTGAAGCCTGGGTTCTTGTCCCAGCCGTGTCCCTCCTGAGACGTGCGAGGCTACGTCTGTAAATGGAACAGTGCCACACTAGCGCTGTGGTTTGCAGTTTGGAGTCAAGATGGTTCCATACAAGTCACAGTTACCCTCATGGCTGCTTACCATACACATACCCGTGTTTGTCCCATCTATTAGGCTTCATAGTCTGCCTAACAGATCTAGACCAAATTCCAAGGACTGATTCGTGCACTCGTGGAAGCTGAGAAGTCACAGAATGTGCCATCTATCAGTGAGAGATCCAGGAGGGAGGTAGTGCAATTCTGAGGGCAAGGGCCTGAGAATCAGAAAGAGCAAGGATGTAAATACAAGCTGAACTCAAGAGAAGATAGAGGTGATGTCTCAGGTCAAGGAGTGAAACAGGAAAATCCTTTCTTCTTCTGTCCTGCTCAGGTCCCCAACAGTCTAGACGAAGCCCACCCATAGAGGAGAGGGCTATGTTCCCCATTAGGTCCAGGGTCTCAAATGCCAGTCTCTCAGACATGCTAAATGTTGTCACGGACAACCATAGATACTCTTTAGTCAGGATCTCCTGTGTATCAAGTCAGTCATAACATCCCCCTTTCTTTAGGTCCTGGACCAGTGTGCACAGCTCAGCTGCTATGTGCTCTGCTAAGGCGAAATGATTATTTCCTAACCTTATCCTTCACAGAGAATTAACAGATTGCAAAAAATAAAAACAGACTTTCTGTTTCTAGGAGACATTCACCTGGTTAGTATATTATAGCAAGCTGTACCCCAAAGTCATGGTTCAGTTACCTGGGGTCAGCTGTGTTGTGGACATACTAATATTCTCCTTGATTCTTGGTTTTTTTTTAATTTTTGTTTTGCCTTTATTGTCTCAACTTTTGAAAGAGATAGAGAGAAGTTGCTTTTCCAAATGTTCATGATGGCATGTTATATATTCTGTTCTATTACTGGTTATTTCCTGATTATTAATCTCTTACTGTGGATAAGGGAGGATTATAAAGATATTGGTACTCAATTGTACCATGTCAGTCTTTTTGACATGTTTGTGAACTAAGACTAAAAAAAGTGTGTGTGTGTGTGTGTGTGTGTGTGAGTGTTGGGGTGTGTGTGTGTGTGTGTGTGTGTGTGTGTGTGTGTGAGTGTTGGGGAGGTTGCACATGTGTGGAGGCCAGCAGGCAACCTTAGCACCATCTTCAGGAGTGTTCTTACTGGCTTGCAGGTTGACAATCCGGCTAACGCGGTTGGCTAGCAAGCCTTAGGAGTCCTCCTGTCTCCACCACCAGTGCTAAGGTTATTCTCCTGTTTCTGCGTTCCCATTGCTAGGGATAGAAACAGGAGCCCTAACACAACTGACTTTCTTACGTGGAATCTGTTGGATGAAACTCAGGTTCTAGTGCCCCCAAGGCAAGCACTTTACTGACTGCGATGCCCCCTACTACTGGCCCCCGCATTCTTCTGTAGCTCTGATCCTAACTCTTGAGTCTGGCTCCCTGTCTGTTTTCTGTCTGGATGGCTCCTTCCTTCTCTTCCCTTACTACTGATGAATTGCTTTTCCTGGAAAATCTGCTTTCGATGCTGTACATTTAGCCCGCACTTGCCACTGGTACATCTCTCAGCTCCTGTCATGCAATGACAAAACTGCTCTTCTTCATTCCTATGTGAGGTCGACATCGCAGTTGTGTGGTTGAGTTCATTCCGAGACATCTAGCAAAGGGTCCAGTGTACAGTGGATACTCGGTAAGCCTTTTTTGCATGCTAGTAATTAGGTAAAGACTTTTGTCTTAGTTAGGGTTTTACTGCTGTGAAGAGACACCATGACCACTGCAGTTCTTATAAAGAAAACAATTAATTTGGATGGCTCGCTTACGGTTTCAGAGGTTCAGTCCATTACCATCATGGCAGGGAGCATGGCGGCATGCAAGTAGACATAGTACTGAAGGAATAGCTGAGAGTGCTACATATTGCAAGTAGCAGGAAGTTGACTGATTCTCACACTGAGGGAAGCTTGAGCAAAAGAGACCTCAAAGCCCGCCCCCACGGTGACACACTTCTTCCAACAAAGCCACACCTCCTAATAGGGCCACCCCCTTTGGGAGGCATTTTCTTTTTTTTTAAAAAAAATATTTATTTATTATGTATACAATATTCTGTGTGTATGCCTACAGGCCAGTAGAGGGCACTAGACCTCATTACAGATGGTTGTGAGCCACCATGTGGTTGCTGGGAATTGAACTCAGGACCTTTGGAAGAGCAGGCAATGCTCTTAACCACTGAGCCATCTCTCCAGCCCCTGGGGGCCATTTTCTTTCAAACCATCACAACTTTTAAAATCTGACTGCTCCTAAGTCACTGTGGTGATGTGATCTGTCCTGGTGAAGTGGTTCTCTCCTGAGCCTGCTGATTGCTGTTCTGACTAGTAGGCATACTGGCTAGAGTGTAGGTCTGGGTGATTTGACAAGTTAAACAACTAAACCTCTACTTTGCTCTCCAAGAGATAGCAAACCACTGGGCATGGCAGCTGTTCTGGGAGATAAAAGCCAGCAGGAGACCTTTTCTAGACTCAAGAGTGATTTCCTTGACTTCTCCTAGAAGGTCTAATTTTGTCCTAGAATTCTTGACCCAAAGTCAATTATTCTTTAAGGTGTTTGGGGCAGATTCCAAGCCTTCTGGGTCCTTTGGGGCAGCTTGAGTCTAGTATAGATGTGTAGAGTCAAGCTGAAGAGTTTGCTGCTGCTGTTTGCCAAACACTCACTCTACGCTGACCTTCCCCCCATGGGAAGACCAGAAACTTTGTCTGGACCAGGCATGTGTGCCAAGATTGCCAGCTGCTTCTCGTGGTAAAGTCATGAGCTAAAGCCAGGGCAGTGAGATGTCTCAAGATCATGGCACACCAGCCCTGCAGGTGGGCAGCCTGGCAAGATATAGGTAACAAACTCCTCTGGGCAGAGTTAATGCCATCTGCTTGACTAGAAGAGGAAGGTGTGTCACTTACTGCCATTGCATCATTGTCATTATTTTTTTCTTTCTTTTTTTATATTATTGGGGTTTGAACCCATAGCCTCTCACATACTAGATGAGCACTCTATCACAGTGGGCCCAAATGCCCCCACCTCTTCTTCTTCTTCTTCTTCTTCTTCTTCTTCTTCTTCTTCTTCTTCTTCTTCTTCTTCTTCTTCTTCTTCTTCTTCTTCTTCTTCTTCTTCTTCTTCTTCTTCTTCTTCTTCTTCTTTTTAAAAAAATTTTTTTTAGTTTTAGATAGGACCTCACTAAGTTGCCCAAGCTGGCCTTCCACTCGTCTGTAACCCATGTAAGCCTTGGATTTATGATCCTCCTGACTCAGTCTCCTACATATCTAGGTTACAGTCTTGTACTCCCAGGCCTGGCTGAATACCATCATCTTATTACAGTGTGTTCCCATTGGGTGGCAGAAATGTTGAGAGAAATCATTAAATTTTATCTGTGCTTTGAGATGAAATCCAGGTTACTCTATAAATACTCCCCTCCCCTAACATACACAGGCACGTAAATAGACAGACAGATAGACAAACAGATACACACACACAGCACCATCACCTCTACTGCTGCTGACGCCACCCGACTACCACCCGACTACCACCACCACCCTTGGAGAAAGGATTGAAAGGGAGAACCAGGTAGGTGGGCGTGATCTGTTGTAATTGTTAGGGACAGCAGCTTTCCCATCACCTAGAAAAAGCCAAATGAGCCAAGGTAACTCCCCCTCTCGCCCCCGTACCCCAAACAAGGCAGTTTCTATTCTATAGCCTGTATTGCCTTGCTTGTTTGGTTGGTTGGTTTTGTTTTGTCAGCTTGACACAAGATAGGGTCACCTTGAAAGAGGGAACCTTAACTGAGAAAATGCCTGTAGACAAGTCGGTGAGATATTTTTTTCTTGAGTGATGATTGATGTGGGATGGCTTAGCCCACTATGGGCAGTGTCACCCCTGTGCAGGTGGTCCTGGGTTGTGTAAGAAAATCACCCAAGAAAGAGCTCAAGAACAGGGCACTAAGCAGTGTTGCTCCATGGCCTCTTCTTCACTCCTACCCTAATGTCCCTTTCTGATGGATCGCAGACTGTAAGATGAAATAAACTCTTTCTTCCCCAAGCTGAGTTTGGTCATGATGTTTAGCAACAGAAAAGCAAATTACTGTAAGATCTGACTCTCTGCTTTAAAACAAGCAGGATCGCTATGGCCACTGTGGACTGATTCCAGCAATTTAACAGGCAAATATCAAGGACCTAGCTAGCTAAAATTTTTCTTGGCAATGCATGTATGAAACATTTTTTCCTTTGTTTTAAGAAAGTAGGGGTTATCTAGTGGAGCTTTATCCATCAACCAGTAAGAACAACACATCCACAGAACATCCAACCCCACACAATCAGCTGTCTAGTGTGCAAACCTACCTTTTCTTTGTGGAACACATTTGCGGCAGCTTGGTTAACTTTTACTAAAGCTTCGTTCCCATCATGTAGGCTTTTCTTTTCTTTCCACCTTCTCAGACGTTGTTCTTGAAGCCAGGAACTTTCCATTCTTGGTTTCATCCAGAAGACAAATATTTCTGGGAAAGCACTGTGTTTAAGCCATTCAGCAATTCTGCTGTTATGTAACTGACCACACTAAGACTTTCAATTAACTTTGGTTACATTTTATTGAAGAGTGTCATAGAATAACTACGATAATTTTTTCAAAAACATTTGTAGGCTTTTAAAATAGACAGAACTCTCTTAAAAATCCATGCTGCATCTCACAACAATGGCAGAGGGCAGTGCCTGTTTGAAATATTGACAAGTCCATTGACTGTCGTCCAGCGCTGACTTCAGCTGGAGAATTTCTAAGTGCAGTGAGCTTTCTTCCCATCATTGTTTCCCACAGCTCTCGCCCTCCTCTTTCCATCTCGTGCTCGTAGCTGGTACTTTTTGTTTTCCTCTTGTGGGGCACATATTGAGGCTGGTTGCATGCTGCTGGCACCCCCGCCCAGCGCCTGTGAACTCTTCCTGCACATGGGCTAGCTCACGCTTCCTGCACATGGGCTAGCTCACGTTTCCTGCACATGGGCTAGCTCACGCTTCCTGCACATGGGCTAGCTCATGCTTCCAGCCTCCGCCTCTTTCCAGTCACTCCTCAGTCACTGTCTCCAGTTTCTCTGTCCTCAGAACTGCGTCAGTATTTTGTCCCCAAAGCAGAATCCCTGTTTATTTTATCTTTATTTATATGTCCCTACATTCTCAGAGTTCTAGTCCTGAAACTTTTAACTTGTTTATTTATTTGCTTTGCTCGCTCATTTTCTTGTAGCTTGACGCCTGTCATCAAGTTGCAGCGTTTGTTCTTCCCATGTGACTCTGATTCAAAGCCCTCCGCTTGTCCCTCTGAGTGTAGCTGCTCATTTAGAAGGGCATTTCTTTCACAGCTTTCTCTCGGCTCTGTTTTTCCTCACAAGCTAATCTAGTTTTTAGCATTTCAGATTATCTTTAAAGTCTTTATTATTTTTTGTACAATATATTTTGACCATTTTTTCCTCTCCCAGCTCCCCCCACTTCCTCTCCACATTCCTCTCCACCCAACTTCATATTCTCTCTCTCACACACACACACAAAAAATGCCAAAGAAAAGAAAATCAAAACAGACAAGCAAACAAAAGAATGTAAAAAAGAAAGAAAGAAAAAGAAAGTCAGAAAACCTATCAAATCATGAGTCCACTGGAGTCCACTTGTGTTGGCGGCTTCTCCTGAGGGTGGGGCAGCCAGTGCATGCCTGACTATGTGGTGACACTCTATTGGCAAAACCAACTTTCTCTCCCCCAGCGCGTCTCGATTGCAAGGAGCCTCTTGGCTAGCGATGGGCTACTTTGTCTATGACTGTTTTCCTGGACCACAGGGTCCAAATCTCATCTTTTTCTGTCTCCTTTGAGCGTGGCTTCCTCCCTTTTCTTCCAAAGCATGTTTCTCTTTGTTTAAAAGTCTGAGTGACAACACCTTTTATTAAAAAGCTGAGCCAGACAGTGAGAGTGCACACCTTTAACCCCAGCACTTGGGAGGCAGAGGCGGGTGGATCTCAATGAGTTCAAGGCCAGCCTGGTCTACAAAGCAAGTTCCAGGACAGCCAGGACTGTTACACAGAGAAACCCTGTCTTGAGAAACCTTAAAAAAAAAAAGCTGTATTATGTTTTAAAGAATAGTTTTATTTATTCTTTGACAATTTCATACATGTATGTATATGGTCCATCTTAATTATATTCACTCCAACTCTCCAGTCTCATGTCCCTCCTGGAAGACTTAAAACTTAATATATTTTAAAACCATGCACATACATGTATATGTGCACTTAAGTGCAAGTGTCATAGAAGCTGTGCGTGCCTGGAGCTGAACTTGAAGCTGCCCACTCTATGGTTGGCAACTGAACTAGGGTCCTTGCAAAGCAGTATGTGCTGTTGACTTGAATCCACCTCTCCAGCCCCTGCAAGGCTTTTCTAGTGAGCCTTGCCTGCCGGTTCTGTCCTCTCAGTGCCTCTCACTCCGCTTGCTCTGGTCTGCTTGTCTTACTTGCTGATCTTTAGTGCTGGGAAATCACCTTTCACCCAGTTCCTAGGTACTTTTCCTTTCCTTTTAAAGTATAATAAACACCTTTAAGATAGTGACAGTATCTAAGAGTTATTTGTCATTCAACCCTACTTATTAGTCCCTTATTGACTTTATAACGCGATCCCCCCATCTAGCTGTCAAATCATCTCTCTCTCTCGCTCGTTATGTTTGGCATCTGCAGTGCTAATAACCATAGCAGATCTCTGTCTGCTCAGCACTGTAAGAATCTAGCACAAGATGGTGAGAGAAAACCTGGCATCACCTCTGCCTTCATAGAGTTTACAGTCTAGTAAAAGAGTCTTACGGCTGTCAGTGCGAGCATTAACTGACGGAGCTGTGAGGAAAGAGGGATGGGGGCTGTGACTGCACGTGATGAGAGTGTTTAGAGCCCAGCCAGAAGAGGCTAGGGTTTCCTACACAAGGCCCTCTGGCAGGAGGAGTCGGACATGTCCAAGATGTCTAAAGCGAGCCAGCAGCTGAAGTGTGAGAACACGGTGGGGTGAGGGGAAGGAAGGAGGCTGCAGAGGGCAGAGGCCAGCCTCAGTCAGGCTGTGTGGGGTGGAAGAAGCAGTTAGGCTGTCCTAGACGACAGGAAGTCCCTAGAGGGGTAAAGAGCAGGAGGAGATAGTAATGTGATTGGAAAAGATGCTTTGGCTAAAGCCGGGCGGTGGTGCCGCACGCCTTTAATTCCAGCACTCTGGAGGCAGAGGCAGAGGGATCTCTGGGAGTTCGAGGCCAGCCTGGTCTTCAAGAGCTAGTTCCAGGACAGTCTCCAAAACCACAGAGAAACCCTGTTTCGAAAAAGCAAAAAAAAAAAAAAAAAAAAAAAAGATGCTTTGGCTACTGCGAGGGAACAGAATGGGTTGAAGTAGGCAGGAACCCTGAGCGTTGCCTTTTTCTGGGTCTGTAGCAACTCAGTAAATGTTGTTCACTGGACTGAACACTGTGTGAGGCTTAGGGCTCTCTGTGATCTTCGTAGAGTGAAATTCTGTCTTCAAGCTATAGAATCTTGAGCTACTTCAAAGAGGGGCCAGATTTTTAACATCATTACTTTCCTGTAGGTTTTGCAATTCTTTAACCTAATACATGGCGGCTCCTACTGCCAATTAGCGTGGAGTAGTCCCCAGGTGTTGGGTGCTGTTCTAAAGGCTTGATGTGTATTATTTCAACTAATACTGGGAGCCAATGACAGGAGTGTTTCCAGGAGGCTTGGAATGAAGATCTCGCCTTAGGGTGAAGTGACTGTGCTAGACCTCGACTCTAGGTGTCTCTGATTGAAGAGCCTTTGCTCTTTGCCATTTTGCCATGCCAGTCTCCCTTTCTTGAGGCTCACTCCTACTTCAATTCAATACCATGCTTTGGCTTTGGGGAAGAAAAGGCAACCTGGCTCATTGTCCAGTCACTCTTTCCAGAATCATTCACTCACCGTGCCCTCTGCAGTGTGTTGTTACATGCCACACAGAACCTGGCCGCATGCGTCAGCTGATTGCTCTGTCTTGATTGTTTCATCTCTGTGGATACATTTCTGACTGTGTCCTTTTTTGTTTCACAGAGATCTGTAATTAGATGAGGCACTGATGCGTGTTAGCCACAGGTACGAATGGTGTCCCATAACTCGGCTTCCTCTATAGGTAAGCATCGCCAGCAGTTGGGAGTAACCACCAACAAACGATGAAAATATCAGTTGAAGAGCATTTGCTGCCATGGCCACAGGAGCCCTCCACCTCGGGCCTGCCAGTTGCTGAATGGTATTTGCTTATACTTCCTTCTTCTTCATTTTCCATCCCTTAGGGCAGCCCTTTCTCTAGTTACAATAGGACTGTCTAAAATTGGCTCATAATTTGCTTGCATGAATGGAATAATCTACTCGCAGAACATTGAGAGTTTTAGTTGATACCTTATAGTATCTCTGTGATGATTAACAAGGTCACTTTGAGTTGAGAAAATGACAGTGACTCTCTGTTGTTTAAAGGACATTCATCTTTGACCAAGTGTGACGGGTGCCTTATCCTTTGCAAAACAAGGTTGAAAGTTCAAGCACAAAGCAGGTGTTTGGGGCAACCTCAGGGTTTGGGTTTTTTTTTTTCTTTATTTTATTGTAGAGTTGGCGATTGAACCTTGTACATACTGAACACACACTTTATCAATGAGTTGCACCCCCAGCACAAGCCCAGTTTGCACACTGGAAACAACCGTAAGAGAGTGCCCAGATGATACTGGGAAACTGGGTGTGGGAACCTATTGCTAAGCAGCACAGCCTGCAAACCTGAAGAGCAGGAGAAAGAAGCATTCATGGGGTTGTCCAGAGGATCGAGGGCCTCACATTTCAGCCATGGTTAACTCTTGCTGGAGGTAAAGTTAGCAAGTATCTGATTTATTTGTTATCTATTCCTCCAAAATTGTTGTTAGGGATCTACAGAGATTTGAAGGCATAGTTATTAAAATTATTGCAATGACAATTACCAGTTTCATTTCAGCTCTATTAGCAGTGAGGAGGAAAGGGGTCCTGTAGGTAGTCGTTGTGGGAGGATGGAGACAATTTCTGCTCAGCCACAGTAAGGCAAGGTACGGAGGGACGAGAGACTACTCACTTCCTTTTCTTCCCACAGTTATTGCTATTACCCCTTCTCTCTTAGGGCTGCTTTCCTCTAAACTATTGTTTGTTTGCCTTTTGAGGCAGGGTTTCTTTGGTGTTCCTGGAACTTGCTCTGTAGACCAGGTTGGCCTCACAGAGATCCACCTGCCTCTGCCTTCCAAGTGCTGGGATTAAAGGCGTGTGCCACCATCACCTGGCTGGGATTAAAGGCATGTGCCACCATCACCTGGCTCCTCTAAATTTTTGATTGGGCATAGGCTATTTTAGGCCAGCCTTGAATCTGGGGCGACAAAACTAAGGTCTTGTTACTTCTAGCCATCTTGTGTTGGCATTGCCATTTTCAAGACAAACTTTTTAAGTGACTTCATTAGGTATGAGTGACACCTGACATGTGTATATATTTAATATTTATAATTTGATGAGCTTGGAGATCAGGACAAAGCCATGAAACCATCACCACCATCAAGGCCAAGGACAGGTGCATCTTCTTCAGTGTTTCTTCCTGCTCCATTATTATTGTTGCTATCATGTTAATGTAAGATCTGCTCTCAGGCACCTTTAAATGCACAATATGGTAGCTATAGGCCCTATGCAAAAATGATCTCATATTACTGAAACTTTGTATTCTTTGGCCATTACCCTCCTAGCCTCCGACTCCCATACCCACCAGTCATCACCATTTTCTTCTGATTGTATGTGTTTGGCTACTCAGATTTCGTATGGAAGAGAGATCTTACATTGTTTTTCTGAGCTTGACTTCTTTCCCTCAGCATAGCATCTTCCAGGTCCATCCATGTAGTCACAAATGACAGGAATTGTGTCTCTCTAAAAGCTGGACAATCCATTGCATCACATTTTCTTTTAAGCACTCATCCATTGGCGGACAGCTGGACTGTCTCTGTACTTGCCATGGGGAATAATGCTGTAATAAACATGGAAGTGCCGGTGTTATCTTAGAGATCTGGAGTTACATACTTTTTTAAATACCCAGAATTGGTATCACTGAATCCTATGGTAGATGCATTTTTGACTTCTTGAGTAACAGCTGTACTGATTTTCATAGTAGATACTGCTTTCATTCCTAACAGTATACGGGGGGTCTCTTTTCTCTGTGTCCTCATCAACATGGGCGCCTCAATGTGCTTACCTCCTTTTCTTCTTCCTTCTCCACCTCCCTTCCATCTTCCCTTTAAAAATTCATTTCTACTTAGTGTATGTCGTAGTCAGAGTTGCTGCTCTCAGGCAGATGCGATGGCCACAGAAATTCTTCTAAAGGAAAACATTTAATTGGGTAGCTTACAGTTCAGTCCATCATCTAAGTTGATTGCACTGCAAGTCCGGGTTTGAGCTGGATCCTCTTCTTCCTCCCTTTCCACAGCAGGTGCCCAGTCAAGATGCTGCCATCGGATGAGAGGGAGAGAAGAGCGCCTGGGAGGGGCTTCTGAGGTCCAAGCCACCTTCTCCAGGAGTTTCTAGAGAAGAAACTGATTATCTAGGAAGGAGTTTTCCAATACGCTTCAGATTTACAGTCCGGATTGGGTTAGAGCACTGATAAAATTAATTTCAAGGGTTGCTTTCTGTCCTTGGTTGTCTCTTGCTGTCTTCGGGATCACCAAATAGGTCCTCCAGGTGTGACCCAGGGCCCTGAGGAAGGCCTAAGAAGTCTGAGGTAGGGCCTCTACTATTTTCTCCCGGGCTCCTGGGATACTCTGTCCTAAGCACTGAGCACGGTGGAAGGAATGTGTGTATGTGTGTATATGTTTGTGGACGTATTTGATATTTAAATTTCTGAAACAGCCACTTTGGTTGAAAAAAGACATTCTTCTCCCTACACAGTCTTGGACCCCTGAAGCTTGGGGCTGTCTGAGGAGCTTCTGACGGAGTGACTTGAAGACACTCTGAAGTGTGCAGAGAGCCCTTGCTTCTTTGGTATGCCCTTGCTGTCTGTCGTTTCTGCTCTTCTGGGGATATCGCTCATTTGATCTCCTGACATTTCAGCTCATGATGTATTTATTACTAATCAAAGCTCAGTGCTATGTCTTAGCACAGCAGTCAGGAGGAAGTCTTTTTCAAATTGATCTGGGTGATGCCTGTAAAACAAAAGAGCCCTAAGGTTTTTGTGATTGGTGTGGAGTTCTGGAAGGGGGTTTGGCTGCATTGTAACCAGTTATCTCTTGCTGTTGATTTATTGAAACTAGATCTTTTAAAATGTAATGTATTGTCGCACAGATCTTTGTGTTAAGATAAATTCTCACCAGCAGCATCCTC
This sequence comes from Chionomys nivalis, assembly GCF_950005125.1. Taxonomy (NCBI): domain Eukaryota; kingdom Metazoa; phylum Chordata; class Mammalia; order Rodentia; family Cricetidae; genus Chionomys; species Chionomys nivalis. Next base: position 68,236,986 of record NC_080090.1, read on the forward strand.
TGCAGGACTTTCCCTGCAGCAGTTAATCTCCCTGGGTCCTCACAGTGCAGACAGCCCATGGCCACTCACAGGGACTCCAGAGACCCCCAGGACCACTTATGACCCCTGCCACATACTGTCAGATCCAGCAAGACCCTCCCCAACTTTGTCTGCCCTCACCCACAGTAGCCAGAAGGCCTTAACTAAGCCTTATCAGGACGGGTGGTGGAGCTGATGCCTGCCTGTAATCTTAGAACTCAGGGTACAGAAGCAGGAGGATTGTCACAAAAGTTCCAAAAGTTCAAGGCTAGCCAGGGCCACCTTTTGTCAAAAAGAAGGAAATGAATAAGAATGGACTGTAGGAACAGTCCAGGCAGTTGCTGGTGCTTGGTAGGATACCCAGGTATCTTCTGACTTTATCCTAATAAGAAGCTTCCCTGAAGCCGAGGGCCCTCTGATTTAATTACTCCAAATTCAAAATAGCAAGCAGATCACACAGTGTCCTTCATCCTGAATTTCCCCAGTTTCCTTCAGAGAAGCAGGCAGCGGAGGCCGCGCACACATGCGGTGTGGCACACATGGTTCTATTTTGGCACCTGGTGGCCACCAGGAACTCCCTTCCTCCCCCTGATGAACCGGTCTACTTGAAAGCATCGTTTCCCAACCACTCCAGAGCTGGAGAAACGATTGCTCATTGCCTTGATCCGCGGGGCTTCCGAAAGGGAGAGTGCGCTCGCAAGCACAAACAGGAAAGCCTGACATCACGGAGTGGCGGGGAGGAGTCTGCGGCCGCGGGCTCCCGGGCTGCTTGCTCGCTCGCTGGCCGCTCTCCTTTGTGGCCGAGTCGCGCGCGGCGGCGGCGGGGCAGCAGGACGCGTGGGAAGCGCGGGGACCCGGAGCCGGACCAGAGAGACGCCGGGGCTGCCTCGGAGCAGGGCGCATCATGCAGTGTTCGCGTACCGGAGAGAAAACTGAGAATGAAATTGCTTTGGCAAGCTAAAATGGTAACGCGAGTTCCCTGCCTTTCCCGGACGCTCCTCTGCTGGGGGAATCTTCCCACCTCCCGCTTTCTCGGGCCGGGTGGTTAGAGTCTTGTCGAAGTGATCAGTGATCGGAGCCGTCCGGACCCGCGCTCCAAGGGAGCTTTCTCACTCTGCTTTGTGTCCCTCCCTCTCTGCGCCTCTTCTCCCTAGAAACGCTGCCTGTGTACTCAGGCATCGCCCGCGGGGTGTCTGGGACAGATGCGTGTCAGGAGAGCAGAGCTTGGAAAGCACTTGGAAGTCAGTCTGGGGGAGCGGTGCAGCCTCTGCCTCCCCGCAGCAGCCCTTGAAGGCAGATCCCAGGTTTAGCAGGGGGCATAGCTATCCACGGGGTCGCTGTGTGAATTTCAGTGGAAGCTGCATGAGATGTGTTGCTTTCTCTGCACTTGCCGGAGTTGTTTTTACGGAAATAAAAACTTTCCCCATTCCCCCTAACTTTTTTTGGGTTCCAAAACAGTAAGAGGAGAAAAAGACATACAACTTCACTTCCCAAAGAGAGCTCTTGGCATTAACACACGTTTGCAGAAGTTTAAAATCGACATTGCTCAAATGTTTGAGCACTTAGACTCTGAGGGATAAACTTTTGTTTTTGCCAGTGAGTTATTTTTCGTTTCACTTAAAGGGACAGACTTTATCAAAATTAAACCACAGTTTCCTTATGAAGAAAAAAAAACTTGAAAAAAAAAGGATTTAAGATATGTGGCTAGTCTAGAAAAAATAACTGAACTGGAGAAGTCAGAGGATCCTGATACCACAGGAAAGGGCTGTGGGCCAAGAAAATCTCAGCCTTGCCTATTGCAGTGTGTCTTGTATTGCTCTGATTGGAATATGTATTCCCAACAGCCCATCCTGGGCTTTGAGTGCTGCTGGAAGCAGGGAAGCAGCTCGGAGTGTGGTTGGCAAGGGGAAGAAAACAAGAGCACACGCATCGACCCTCTTTTTCTTTCTCTTTCTCCCATGCCTGGCAGAGCTCGATTCAGGACTGGGGTGAAGAAGTTGAGGAAGGAGCTGTTTACCATGTCACCCTCAAAAGAGTCCAGATTCAACAGGCGGCCAATAAAGGAGCGAGATGGCTAGGGGTGAGTAGAGCTTCCTAGATCCTGAACTTTGGAACGTCAGTGTCTGCTCTTCTGTGAATATCATTATTATTTAGCCAAGGCAGTCTCTCCCCCGCCCCCCGTTAGCCTTAAAAAGGAAACTGCTGATGGCCAAGTGTTTGCACTAGCTGCACAGGTCTGTTTTAGTACTTGGTGTTTTCCAAAGCATCCTCCCCAAGTTTGTCAATAATTCAGAACCTTCCGGAAACATCTTGAGGTACTTGGCAAACAGACTGGGGGTGGCGTGGCAGAAGATGACAGACACACGGAGAACTGGCCGGAAAGCATAGCTTGGTTCTGCAGGTGTCTTAGCCACCGTGCCCAGAAGGCACTCTTTTCTTCCCTTATCCCAGAAACTAAGAACGCACAAGCAGCAGGCCATTAACCTGCTTCTTCTGAGGGGGGCAGGTTCCCATTGTGACCTTTCTAGTGTGGGAGGAGGCTGATGCATACTTAGTATTGGGACTTTGCCTGTAGAGTATGGGGCATGGAGTGGAGACACTTGGTAAAAGCTGCTTTCCATAAACTATTGGGGAGGGTCTTAGGAGTTCTTAATTTGCCCGGTGAATCTATCAACACATCCCAAATGAAGGGACTGTGTAAGACAGAAAGCCTGGCAGCAGGAGCACTCCTTGGGAGGACATGTGGGAGAAGGAAGGAATTCTTCAGCTGGAGAAGAGAACGGTTATGGAAGACATGGGAACCTGGGGAGGGAACAAGCGATGGCTGGAGGGTGTTCTCTTGGCTTCGATACAGCCATGCTGGGGCTTTTGTGGGTAATGACCTGAAGTGGGGAGCAAATACCTGCATCGCAACTTACCGACTTTAGTTTCAGAACACTCGAGGTCTGGGGCAGTGTCTCCAGGTAAAGTGTGGACTGTCCAGGCTGTCCTGGGAGGAGCGGAGGCGACATGACTTGTAAGTCTCAGTGTTTGGAGGCAGGAGGCCAGGGGCTATAATCTTCTGCCATAGCTGCTGACACAGGATTTTTCTTTTCTCACGTTGGCCTTCCCTGCTCAGATTTCCCTGCTCCTATGCTTGGGTCAGGATACTTTGGACTAGGACAGTTAGTTTGTTGGTGACTCCGAAGATGTGGCCTACAAAGACAGGCACTTTCTCAGTGAAAAGTAGCGGCCTTTCCATACCAGGCACATCCCTTACTCAGAACGTGGTCCTGACACGAACTGTGTGGAGAGCGCTGGCAAGTCGCCGTGTTGCTTCTCTTGGCTTTGTGTATATTATTTAAGTGTGATGTTGGCGTGGTGTTGACCTGTATGGCTATTTCTAAGTGATTGACGAGCTCTGAACCAGTCGTCTTCTAATAGCCTCTGAGTTTCTGGGTCGTTCTCCTCTCTAATGATACAAATGTTGCATGGGTGGCAGTGTTAGTGTTTAGCCAGATATGGTAGCGAGGAGCATAGTAGGAGAATACAGGGGACCCCACCCCAAATAAACTGCCGCTCATTTAGATCTTGACAGCCACTTAGTGATTACACCGGACTCCACTTCTCCCCTCATCCAGCTTCTCTCTGTAGCCTTAGATTTATAGAGTTCAGAATAGCTGGCTCTGAGTGAAACTGTCGGTCTGAGATATTGAGAAGAAGGATCATGTAAAATTGTTACTGGTTCTTGGAGGAATCCTGCCCTCCTCCCATATGAACGAGTGACTTGGGGACACCACACCTCATCAAAAGTCAGAACTCTTCACCTTAAATGCCACTTGCTTTCTTGTCTTAGGTGCCCTGTGGAGAAGCTCTGTTTTTGGTCTCTGTAAACCCCAGACTTAATTTGACTCAACCAGTTGAGATACGGAAACTATGAAATCTTTCTCTTTTCTCCTAGTTGGTTTCCTTGTGTTTGTTTTCCTACATTCCAGTAACCTATTCAGCATTCTTTAAAGTGGACAATTTTAGAGTTAATGGGGTTGAGGTGAGGAAGACGCTTCATGCATATTGGGATCTGGCAACAGCTTTTATGGGGGAGGTGCCATTATGAAGCCTCTTTCTTTTATATACAAGAAAACAATGCCCAGAGTGAGTCACTTGCTCACAGGGTCATAGAGTTAAGAAATACTACAGGCTGGATTTGTACATGTTAGCTCTTTGCTGTCAAGAACTACCCAGGCTCTAAAGGCTGTTTCCATACTTGAGGATATCATTAGTGCCCAAGAACAAGGACACTTCTGGCATGCTTCCCCTAGCGATCACTCCTGGTGCAGGATTTCAGAACTAGTCTTCTGATCTTCTTTATGCCTTGAATGATAGCCAGAGCTGCAAATTATGAGATGGATTATGATGATGTATATCTTACTGATAGGCTTATCACTTAGGATGTGTAAAGTTTGGCACTCGATAGAGGTGTACGAGGTCCTTTAGCATGTGAGTGTGGGCATAGCCTTGGTACTGGGTTTGTAGTGCTATTCAAAAAAGTTATTCAGAAAGCATCAGGAATTCAAGGTCATCTTCTGCCACATAATGATTTCAGTCCAGTCTGAGCTACCTCAGGCCCTTATCTAAATGACAACAACAATAACAACAGTCCCCAAACCAAACCAAACCAAGTTTCCAAAGATGGACCACAGTTTTTATCTTTTCTAGTGGTAAGATTCAGGTTAATTAATATTCAGTTCTAGGAAGTATAACTAAATAATTACACACTTGGGGCCAGAAAATGGCTCAACTGTGAAAAGCACTTGTTGCTCTTGCAGAGAAACCCAGGTTTGGTTCCTAGCACCCACATGGTGGCTCACAACCACCTATAACTCCAGTTCCAGGAGATGCAATACCTTCTTGAAGGCAAAACACTCATACACAAAAGCAAATAAATCTTAAAAACGTACATTCTTAGATATGAAGTACATAAGCCAAAACACTTAAGTCATACTATTTTTTTCTTAAGTTGGTGCTTTTGTTTGTGATCATTCGAGGAGAACCCTAGGGTAATGGTCCTAAAATAGACATCGAGTGTGATCCGGGCCTGACTTGCTCGTACATGCAATGGTAGTCTTTCCCATTGGCAGTGTGGGTGTATTGACAATAGCAATGAAATTTTTCTTTACGATAATACCTAAAGTTGGGACAATTTTACCAATGCATACCCCTCACAGTGGCTCCAGTCAAGCCATAGACTCACGCAAGCCTAAGGCTGGAAGAGACTTTAGAAATTAATTTCAGCCAACTGTTCTTTAAGTTTGTAGCATTTTGGAAGGGCAATTGGTCAACAGGTATTTTGACTTTGATACCACCATTGCAGAATACATCCACAGTGACAGGAACAATGAATTGGAAAATACCAATGTTCTCTGAAGTAGGAAAGGTCCCTGAAGGGATAGGAGAAGAGCATTCTGGGAAGGGGCTTTGGAGTTTGCAGAACAGGACAGATTTGTGGCCCAGAAAAACGTTATCACACCTAGGATAAGAATAACATTGAACTGTTAATAACCAGCTTACTTTGCATCCTTCAGGGAGTGGACTGGGTCAGGGGATGTTAGTCTCGTAGTTTTTCTCACTTCTATACTTCAGTAGTCATGTGACCCTGTGGTATGGTCCTGGTACCCGCTTTCCAGTGTCTAGTGCTTGTCACGCTCTTGCACACTCAACTCTCAATGAGTTGAAAGTTTTGGTAAGTAGGAGACAACAGTAAACTAGAAGAGGGTGGACTACAGAAGTAAAAGGATGTGGGAAGCGTATGTAGATCTGTGTTGTAGGTGGACTGTGGGCCACCTTTGGCTTTGGGAGTGCGCTGGTGACCTATGGATCGAGGCATTCCTTCTCGGTCACACTGTTCTCGTGGACTCTCCCTGATAGTGGCTGTGGTGGTGCTGTGCATATTGCATTCCTGTGGGGCGCTTCCCTGAGTTGTCAGCTAACTTGGATGCTGGAACTCAGATGAGCTGTGCCTCTATGTGTCCCAGAGCATCCGGGGCCTTGTTATGTGCTTACCTCATGCTGCTGTAATTGTCTGTTTGTTTACACTTCCCCTAGATGGAATCATGTAACTACAGCCATTAAATGTTTGTTGAATGGATAGATCATGCTTCATTCTTCTTTGTGGGACTAATATTGTCTTGATAAACATGAATGTATGGTTGCTTCTCATTTAAAGCCAAATCACTATGAAGACGTCAGCCTATAGGGAAGAGCAGAGGGGCGTGGGGGCAAGAAAATCAATTAAGTAATGATTATTTATAGCTATCTCAACATTCTGTCTGGAACAGAGCAGGGCACACACAAAGATAGCGATTATTCTTTGTAACAACAACAACAACAAAACATTCCCAGTACCTTTTAAAACCTTGAGCTCCGACTGTGCCTGCCTGTGGAGGAGCTCTGGAGAAGGAAGGGCGGCATGTGAGTTAAGTCCTGGCAAGCAGTGCAGTTCTGTGTGACTGGAAAGAGGCGTGGGGTTGGAACTGAGAGGAGATAAGCCCCAGAGGAGCCTCTGGTTCACTATTGGTCACCCCTGTCTTCAGCTAGGAAAATAGGCCGTGGGCTGAACTGTCATGTCTGTTGGAATGTTTAATTTAGGCTCTGGAAAGTAAAGCTCAAAATTTAGCAGCCATCTGAAAACTAAACAACTGGTATTTTTCATTCTGACCTTGGGAACATGTTTCTCAAATGATTAGTCCAATAATGAGGTAGCCTGCGCCAACCAAGACTGTGCAACTGTTAGAACTGCCTGAGATACCAGTTTCTTGTCTTTCGGTGCTTTAAAAATCTCTTGAGGTCTGCATAAGGGATAGGTAATATCCAGTTAAGAATATCCGATTCACTTTGTCGATCCATAGAATACTGAATTTAGCTTTAAAAAATGTTTGTCTAGGGGCTGGAGAGATGGCCCAGTGGGTAAGAGCACTGGCTGCTCTTCCAGATGATCTGGGTTTGATTCCCAGCACTACACGGTGTCTCACAGTCCTCTGAACTACAGTCCCGGAGGATCCAACGCCCTCTTCTGGCCTCTTTGGGTACTGCATGCATGTGGTAAACAGGCAAAACATAAATATATAAAAATAATAAATAAAATGTTCACAAATGCTCAAAAACCCATGTCTACCTTTAGCAAATAAGAGCAGCATGAACTTTAGAGGTATATTAAATCTTTATACCTAAAAGTACGCATCCTATTCCTACGACAGACGTATTTCTTTCTTACTTCTCTTAAGCTACATGGTAAGTCCTTTGCAGTTTTGAATTAAGAAAGAAATGGAGAGATACGTGCCACGCCTCTCCGTGTTAGCTCGTTGTCGGAATCTGCCACGGCACGGGCCTGTGTGTTTTCGTCTCCTTTCTCCCCAGCATAATTTCCTTTTACACTTCCCCTTCTAAGGAATCGGACTCTGCCGTGACCCCCGTCCACGCGCTGCCTTAGAACATGCACAAAAGTCAAGGAAAGCATCTCTGCCGTGATGTGTGTTTGGGCAGAGAAGTCGATTTCTATAAGCAGAGCAAGACAAGTGCTGGAAAAGGGGAGCGGTCCTACAAGTCACTTCATTCCCTGAGAGACTCAAGCCAGCAATCTGTCTGTGGCTGGCCAATGGGTGTGGCTAGTTGCTCAGAGTTGCTGTGGAGTTCTCTGGAGCTAGCTTCTGGGTCATTTTCGGGCAAACACAATCAACATTTCACAGATAACATGCTAAATATGGGGATACAGTGAAACAGCCTTCTAAAAGGGTTACAAGCAGGGGAAACAAAAAGCCAACCTAATTCCAGTATGTTGTGGTGGACGTGATAGCTGCTGGGGACCGTGAAGAGACGGGTGGTGGGCTGCCCAAGTGTGCTGCGCTGCAGGGAGGGCTCCTCCCTAGAGGACCATGGCTGAGGAGGGGCCTAAAGCTGGTCTTAGGGCGCTGACACTTCAGAGAGCACAGCGTGTGGGGAGGCAGGGAGGCCAGCGGTGGGATTTCTGTGTGAGGCTCAGCCTGGGGGAGAGGCCGGAACTTGGTGGGGAGATTGACAAGAAAGGGGGCGGGAGAATAAGACAGGAACCTGGCATTAATAGCCGTGGCTCGTGGTGTCTGTGGGGACACCAAGCTGTGGAATTGGAGTTGCCCTATGATGGGGCCATCACAATGAAGGGCTTTAAACAGGGCAGTGTGACCAGCTGCACGTTTTAGAGTAATAACGGAGTCTGAGGGAGGAGGAGGGAGGATGTGGTGGAAGGAAGCCCGACTGGAGCCAGGGGACCCCACAGGAGGCATGTGTGGTATTGGGGTGAAGACCTGAGGGGAGACAGTGACAGCAAAGTGAAGAGGCCTGGGGAGGAGTGAGTGTCGTGTGAGTGTGTGTGTGTGTGTCTGTCTGTCAGTCTGTGGTGGTGGTGGGGTAGATGGGGTCCCATAGGCAGGCAGAGGGCTTGGACACTTGGTTTTTCATGAACTGGCCAGACCAAAGCTGCTCTCTTGGGGACAGTGTCACTGTCCTCTCCTTGGGTCAAATGGACTAAGGTAGCACACTAGCAATGTCTCCTTTCCCAGGAGGGGAAACTCCAGGTCTGGGTGTGTGTGATGCGTGGTGACCAGAGACCTAATCTCAGTGAAGGCTCACCAAGACAGAGGCAGGGAGCCCTGCGTAGCTTCTCAGATTCCAGAGGACTCTGTGGCCTGGTTCTTCTGTTTTTCCCTGCGAAGGAAACACTGTATCTGTAGACAGGGCGGGAGAGTGAATCCAGAGCCCACTGTCCTGTGATCAAAGAGCTGTATTCTAGACAACAGCATTTAAACTAATAGTCGCATTGTTAGGGACACAAGACATTTTACAGTTAGGTGGTCTGCTCTTTATCTCTGTCCCTACTCAGTGTCCAGCCCGTCCTGCCACTGTGTGTCTGGGCTGCTGGCATTCCTGCCTTTGGAGGATCACTGCGGTTGCTGGCTCTCTCTCCCTCTGCCCCTCTCTCCCTACAGCCTACATGTGCAAGTATTTTCTCGCCCTTTACTTTCCAGGACTTGTGTATTTGTACTGTCACGTTTCCCTGGATAATTGATCAGACCTCACCCTTTGGTCACCTCTCGGCCATGTGGTCGTTGAGATCGCCTGACTAGCTGTAATCTGACAACTGCCTTTAGTTGTTTTTTTTTTTTTTAAAACTACAAAAAGAGGAAGCACCGGAGGAATAACGATAGAACGAGCCCCCAGCGTTCAGGAGGCAACCAGTTGGTCGCTTGCTACAGGAAGTCTGTGCACATAGAGAAAACCTGCTCTTACACGGCTCCTTCAACCCCCACTGTGAAAAGGCTGTGTCTCAGCCTTGCTGTGGCCCAGGCTCTGCTCTGATGATGGGGCCTCTCTAGCTTCTTTCTCCAAAGCCATTTCTTCTTTACTATCCAGAATGTGACTCCTCAGGGTACCGGTGGTGGCAGTTCTGGAAGAGATGATTGTCAGTGGTTTTAGATAAGTTTTGAACTCTCATTGAAACCACAAACAAACAAATCCTGACATCTAGCTTTTTATTGCTCAATGTAATCCATTTATGTGAATTCAACAGTAAACCATGCCCCATGTACATAAATCCCAGAGGTTTCTGGTATGTTCGCTCTTTTATGTCAAGTATTCAACAATGCTTCCCTTTTTGAATATTTTTATCTTTCATAAAAGTGAAGCCAAGGCCGAATCTTTTATTTCATAATTCTAAAGACAGTTAGAAGGCCCAGACCATGTCTTTTCTGCTGACAGTGGCTGCTGTTGGTCACCCCACCAGCCGAGTCTCTGCTGGCCCCGCACTAGTGACTCTTGTCTAGTCACAGGCTTGCGGCTTCGTTACTGGGGCGGCGGGCTTGGAATCTGTGGATGGTTCCTACTCAAAATCAAACACACGGACATTTAATGGATATAGGTAAAAATAACCGAAGCTGGTTAAAAATACAGAGCTTTATGGTCCTTCCCCAGTTGAAAGTGCGACACTTGAGGTTGTTCATTGAGGTAACTGATAACCTCAAATGGAAAACTCCTGGAAACCGGAAGCGTTGGGTTAGTGTGCAAGGCATTGGGAAAAACCTGGCCGTCTCTGTCCAAAGGTTGACTTCGAATGGCAGACACAATAAACAAAGACTTCCTTAAAAATGACTTAAGCATTGGCAGGGAGAGCCCAGCACCCTCAAGGCCTGGCTGGAGAATTAGCACGCTGGTCTTTGAACTCTGCCGTGCTTTACTAGGAGCTGGGCCCTCCTGGCTGCGCTTGCCTCTCAGGGATATTTCCTGTGAGGGGCCTGGGTTAGGAAGCCTGCTTGATGGAATCAGATAGACCTACTTAGAAGATTCATCTGGGCCTCCCACGTGCTGGGCCGGCTGGAGCTAAGAGGTTGCGCACCCCCTCCCTCTAAGCCTGGGTCCCTCTGATACATTGCCTTTCTGATCACATTGCTACGGGGTAGGAATGACTCAAGCTAGTAAGGTGCTCGCATAGCGCCTCGAATCTGGTGTACACTTACTCACTAAGAAGAGGACCTCGTCTGCTCCCCACTGTGGAAGCTGCTTTTGAGCCCAGCCGTAGAGCTTTAAAGAGGTCTGTATGGCTCTGCTACATGGCCCCCTGAAGCTTGGCATTATGAGCAACCTCAGGTTGCTTAGGAAACCGTATTAAGCATGTCCCCCATCTCTGTCCTTTCATTTTACATGCAGTAGTGCAAGGCCAAACCATGGCAGGGGTTCGTAAAACTTGCTTATTCAAATAATAGTTCCCTTTCTCATGGCTCTGACAAAATGCTATATATAAGTGCTTCAAGGGATTCGGTGCGTTCACGGCTTTGTAAGTTTCGGTCTGTCATGGGAGGGAGGGGGTGGAGGAGTAATGTGTAGCGCGGTGGACAGGAAACCCAGAAGAGAAGTGACAGGGAAGGTGTGTAGTACAAGACACGGCTCCGAGGATACGTCTCCAAGGACCGACTTCTTCAGTCAGGTTCCATCTTTGTGTCGCCACCTCCCAACCGTCAGTTTAGGTCCTAAATCCAGAAACAGATTAAGCCCAAATTGTCAGAGTGCTCTTGCTGCCAGGCTTCACGCACAGACACGGCCCAGAGTGTGCTTTACTGGTGTGTGGGTCCTGGACCAAGCCAGGGGTTAATCAGGAATATCTGGTGTTTTCTATGTCTGCCCACCCACACAGTGCAAGGCTAAATCATTCCTTAGGAGCCAGTGGTTTGCATTTCAATTTCCTTCTGTTTTTCTATACCTAAGTTGATGGTAATATTTTTATGTTTTTTTTTTTTTTAACAAGGTGGGAGTAGTTAGGGGTCCTTGCTGCTCTTGCAGAGGACTGGTGTTGAGTTCCCAGCACTCGGTAGGAGTGACTTACAATCACTTGTAACTTTAGTTCTGGGAGATCCAACACCCTTCTCAGGTCTCCATGGGCACAGCACCCCCCCACACACACATACAGGTATATAAAATTTGAAAAATGATAAACTTTGTAAAGATACCCAGTAGTGGCAGTGTTCTGTCTTCTACCTGTGATATTTCTGGTGGATAACGGGAAGGGAGGAAACAGTTCTATTTCATTATATTAGACTCAGTTGGGCAATATTTAGGGCACTAACAAATTGTGCTTGCACGTCCTCAATACGGTGTAGGACAACGGTAGAACCTCTCCTTGTCCACTTGCTGATGGGTTAATAGAATACTTGAGTCCCAAGCCAGTAGTGAACTGCTTGACTTTGAGACTGCCACGTGATCTTTAAGTCCTGTGGTTCTGTAAGGTGAGGTAGCGCTTGTTTTCCCTTCTGCCTGTGGGTTGTATGAAGTTAATTAGTTAGCTAATAGCTATCGCTGAGTCGTAGTACAGAGGGAATCCTTCTTGTTATTTAGCCTCTGTACTCACCACCCAGGGGCCTGATGGACATGTTCTGCTCCTTAGTCCCGCCTCCTTCCCCTCATTCTCTAGGAGATGGTCTATGTTTTCCTCTTTCCACCTGCTGCCCACCTAGTTGGCATCTTCCCTCCTGTGCTCGCTGTGCAGTGAGGACATCGAGCCTGGGGTTGTTTGTGGATAACCCTTCCTCGCAGGTCTCTGAAGAGAGTTGTCATGATGAGCATCTAGCACAGGAAAGCTTTCCACTTCTCTCTTGGATGCTCCTTTTCTCCTGGCACTTTTAATTTTCTGTACAGAGAGTGGTAAAGCAATAGCAAAATCAGCTCTCAATTTGAGGCCAATGTGGGATTTGAACTTGTGACCTAATGCCAGAGGCAAGACTATTACTGACCACCCAGAACCCACCTTCCTACAACATAGGCATTTAAAACTCTTCCTTCGAGTAGTCCTGTGGCTGCTCTCCGTGCTTCCTTCCCATCCCAGCCCCTTTCCTGTGGCACGGGGACACGGTTCCATTTTCCTCCCTGCCTTTCCACTTGCTTGTTACAGATGCTTCCTTCTTGCCTTCCATCTCTCCTGTGCGAGTTCCTTTTTTTGTTCTTGTTCCTTCCTGTCCTTTCTGGGTTAAAAATAGTCCCCAGGGTTTTTGACTGGTTGGCCACAGATCTGACCTTCCTTCTATTCAAATGGGCCTCTCCCGAGCATCTTGTGACGCTGTCCTATCCCGCTGAGAGAGTTGCACCTCAGGACCCATGCTGTTAATCTGTGCCTGTTCTCATCTGATTTGTGGGGCTAAGCGACCCTTGTACCCAGAGCGCGAGCTGAAAATTAAGTCTTCTGTACCAAGAGGCTTAATCAGTGACTTGCTCACTCTGCTCCTGATAAACAGTGAGCTCTCTCTGCCTGCTGACTGCGTGTGGTGCAGACGGAGGGACTCACAGTGACATTCATCCTCATGTCATGCCGTGACACTGTTGTCACCATGCTAGCCAGGGTATCCTGGGGCGTGGGGGCTCCTGATATTCTGCCCCCCAAAGGTCTTTCGTGGGGGGGGCTTATGTTGCCTCACACATTTCTCTAGGAACCACCCTTGCTTGGGGTCGGAAGATTGTTATTCTTTACAAACTAACTTCTTAGCCATTTATAACTGAGACAGTCCCCAAACGAACGTACTCTGGGACAAACGCTTGATAAAATGGGGATGACCAGTGGCAGAAGTGCTTGCCTGAGCCTCTGCCCTAACCTGTGCATTCGGTCCTGCTGAACGTTGAAGGGTTTCTGCTAGAACCCATGCAGGGAACAGCGTGACCTCAAAAGTTCCCGTTCACCTGGAGCTCTGGCTCCCTGCATGGCTGACTTCGTGAAGAGCTTTAGACTTCATTATACCTAGTGAAGTTCATACTCCGATTCGTGCTTCCTGTGCCACGGCCTGTGCCATTGTGTCTGCCTGCTAGGCTTCCAGTCTCAAAGACTGATGGCCAGCTCTGCTTACTTTTCAAATCAGCTCAAATGCCATCTTTTGTCTTCTATTTTCCAAACCTCTTCTGGATTTATTGCCTTTGGGGGAGCAGGGGTGTCCTTACTACTTACCAAAAGCTCCAGCACAGCATTTGACACAGTGATATTTTTGTTTGCTTGAGACAGGGCTGGCCTCAGACTCACTGGGTAGCCGGGCTGGTGTTGAGCTTGTGTTTTTCCTACTTCAGCTTCCTGAGTGTTGAGAGTACATCATCCCTGGTCTCTAGTTTCCTCTTCCTTCACCCTGTTCATTTTAGTGCCCTGAGGCTTGGGCCCTGTTTCACTAATCTTTGTGTTTCCCATAGCCTGGGGCATTGTCTGAGATGTTAGCTATCCTCAGTAGCATCTGTTTCCATGTTTGCTTGTTTGAGACAGGGTCTTACTACACAGCCCAGGTTATCTTGGAACTAAAACATGTATATTTAATGCTAAGTTATTTCTTGTCATTGGTTATATGCTCAGGATCAGTCTTTTAAACAAAGGAAAACATTGACTAATAATGAACTAGATTTGATTTACAGCCTGCTATCCAGCTCAGTCATCTAACAAGGGAAGGGAATGCAGTCTTTGCTTTACTTTATTGCTGCTATCTCCTTTCTACACTGCAGGATCTCACAAAGCGATGGTGAGCTTTGTAGCTAGGTGGACTGGCCTGGAATCCAGGCTTCACCTATAGCTTTTCTGGAGATAGAATGGTTTGAGTCCAGAAAGGACCTCTAGGAACTTAATTTCTACTCTGAGTTCCAAAGTCAGCCTACTTAGGGTTTTACTTATCGTCTACATCTGTGGTCTGTACTTGTCTTCAAATTCACCTGAACCTAGTGTCAAGCTGGTCTGGCTTTACACTGTTGAATCTGTTTGTTCTCAGGGATCTGACACCCTCCATGTGTATAAGAATGCAGGATTTGCATGTAATTCAGCCTCTTCCACTGATACAGGCTATGTATGTAATTCAGCCTCTTCCACTGATGCAGGCTATGTGTGTAATTCAGCCTCTTCCACTGATGCAGGCTATGTATGTAATTCAGCCTCTTCCACTGAGATGGATGTTGTAGACTTGTTGTGTCTGCTTTCTGAAGGGTGTTCCTCTCATCAGGACTCACTGGCAAAGAGACCAAGGGAAATACAGCTCAGCTGTAGGGTGTTTGCCTAGTGTATATGAGGCCCTGGGTTCTACCCCTGCACTGTAAAAGCCAGGCATGGTGGATAAGTCCCAGTACTTGAGAGGTATCAGTGGTGTTGTGTGTGTGTGTGTGTGTGTGTGTTTGTCTGTGAGTGGAAGGATTTTTTTTTGTCTGTAACCCTGGTTGGCTTGGATCTCTCAGAGATCTGCCTGCCTCTGCCTCCAGGCGTGGCCATAAAGGCATCTGCCCCATCCCCGACCAGTAACAGTTCTTCCCTCGGCTTATTGCCCCCTGCTCCTTTATTTGCTGATACTTTTTGATATAGCTGCTGTTGTGCTTTCTGTTCAGTTTTGTGATCAGCAAATACTATTTTTCGGAACGAGTTCTCTAAGATTCGCTTTCTGGTTTGTGGTATTTGTTAGGTTTCTGACCCCACCTCCAGTGCTCTCAGACTTTGTGTTGGAGGCACTCAAGGTGAAAATGTCTGTTATTGGCTTACAAGCCTACTTTCTGGTCTCTTCCTTGTGAAATTCCTGGCTCTTATCAGCGTTCTGGAGCCAGTGGAGGAGCTGGAGCCCACAGCGCTGTGTGGGATGAGGGCACGTGACCGCATGCACAGGGGATTTGGCAGGCGTGGCCCATGCCTTCCTCCCGGATGGTAGCTCCTGGTCACTGCGCCTGCAGAGCACTTGAAATGAGTTCCTCTGGACTGAAGGACTGCCCACGCAAAGTCGACTCCAAAGGGTGAAGACTTGATGCTATAAAATATCGCAGTGATTTCTGGTAGTGAGCTTATGATAAAATCATGACATCCTGGATGGGACAGGTTAAAGAAAATATTGTTAAAAGTTCATAAAAACATATTTCTCTTCACCATTTTAAATATGACACTTACAGAAGTTACCCATGGTTTCAAACAGTGTTGTTCTCAGACCTTAATGTTCAAAATGCAGGTTATGGGCTCTGAAATCAATTCAGTGGTTAAGAAAATAGTATTTTAAAATTAGGATAGAATGGAATAGAAATACCCAGAATGACACTATTGTAAAACTTTTTGTTTAATAATACATGTGTTTAGGCTAGACCCCAGGTAAAACATGCCTTTTTGTAGAAACAAGAAACAAAAACCACAGAAACCTGTGAATCGTGGTCAGACTGTCTGCGAGTCACTGTTCTGGCGGCTGACTTCATCTGAAGCATTAGCAGAGGCAGGTCCGAGCGTATGGGTCTGCGGGGTTGGAGCTGGTCTGGAACTCTTCAGCTACAACACACTACAGAGCTCAGTGCTCCTCTCAGCCAGGAGACACCAGAGCAAAGGGAACAAGGCACTGCAGTTCTGTCCACTAAGGCTGGCCTTTTGAGCCCAGCCCTAAGGTGCCCTTGGAGTTTAGAAGGGACTTGTGTTTTGTTTTTGTTATTAAATTCTTTTTCAAAATGGTCTCATGGGTGGTGATTCTTTCTAAGAAGTGAGTTGTTTCTTAGTGACGTTAGGCTCAAAGCAGATTTAGTAGAGTTTGTTTTGTTTGTGACTGCAGTGCCTTCCCTTTCTGTGTCCTGCTGACATGTGAAGAGGCCAGCTGGGGCTGGGGGAGTGAAGGGGCTGCTGCTCTAATCCAGGAACACATCAGTCTTCTTCCAGAAAAGATGTCCTCACCATACAGTAGATGTAGGGCCAGACACCACGGCTATATGTTTAGACTGAGTTCTAAACAAAGACCACTTACAGTCATGGGGAGGGACAAAGTCCTCTCCTCAATAATAAAGTTTATGAGCTTACATGGCCTTGTATTTATTCTGACAGTTGCAAAAATTCTTTCTAGTTGACCCATTTTTCCTTTCTTAATTAAAAAAAATCTGGCAGCAAGAGTAAGAAATGCGAAACACGTGACCAATGCTCAGCTCTTTCTCCTGGAGCCAAAGTCTTTAAAGTTATGTCTTGGACACACTTGATTTTTATAAAACTGCTGCCCACAAAAGCCCCCAAACCTTTGTTCCTGAGCTTGTAGACTTACATGGTATTTGTCTTGAGGACAGAATCTTAGAGCACAGCATTTAGGAGTCCCTGAACTGCGAAGCATTTGCTGCCCCAGCGAGTTAGCTCATCCCCGACGTAGACAGGGCCAGGCAGCCTTTGCTTCTCCCTCCCTGGGTACTTCTGGTCTTGTTGGTCACCCCCAGGATTTTGAAGGGAGTTGGGTTAAATGATCTGCAAGTTCCTTGGGAGATAGAAAATACCGGAATTCCAGGACAAACTGACCAGGCAGCAGGCATTTGGACGGCTACTGATCAAGCCTATTCATTTGTCCGTGTCATTGTCTTTCCAACCCCAGCCTCTGTAGGGGGTCGTGTGGCTTTGAAGTTTTGTCCCAGCAGGTTTGGAGGTCACTGTAACTCTCATGCTGCTTTTCCCATGAAGCAGCTCTGGTGTCCCAAAAGGTAGTTCCATGACCTTTCTCAGTACATCAGAGCACACTGTACTGTTGGATATTCCATGTAATCTCCTGCTAAGTCATACCGCATGCAGTTAGCAGTTTCAGGTTAAAAATGGACCAATATTGGCAATTTTCACAGAGTTCTGTCTAAAATTAGCTGTGTTCTGTATGGAACTTGAGATAGATCTCTATTAATGTGTTACATTCAAGACATATTTAGCAAAAATTCTTTGGTATTTTTTAAAAAATAAGAATTGTTATTAAGCCCCATTAAACTGTCTTAGTAAGCCTGTGCTTAGAGAATAGATGTTTTAAACATCTAAATATGGAAAATATCTACTTTCATTATATTTAATTTTATTAGTTAGTCTTAGCCATGTTTTTCCCTGGTTGTTTTCAGTCTTTTAAAATCCTGATTTGGTAAAGCAATGGCTCAATGATAGCTGCCAGGTCAGTTTCCAGAGGTCCTGTGCTGTAAGCTCGCACCACTGCAGGCTTGACTGTGGGTTTGGACTCAGAGCTGTCCAGCTTCACAACAACTCAGCTCACACATCTCCACCTGACCCCAGTGACTGCAGGGCGGAGCTGGGCTGGGATGGGCTTGGTGTCTTTCAAGCACCAAGCACTGTGAGCAAGCCCAGGGGTACCACCAGTGGGTCAGCGAAGGAAGGATTGCTAGTTTGGTATGACGTTGTTTTTCTCATGGTATCACATTTGCTGCTAGTGATCATTATTTGCAAGCCAAATCTGGAATTTTGGCCCCAGTCGTGGACATAGCAGCCTATTGGCGGTCTCCAGTTACTCACCCGCACTTGCTGTCTCTGTCTGCTGCTGCCCAGATGCCCAGTGGACCTTCTGCTTCTGTTCCATTCATCAGTATTGGGATCACTTCGTGCCTCCTATCTCTAGAGAAGTGAGATCAGTAAAGGACTAAGTATTCTTCTTTCTCGTCTATTCTTTCTTGAGCTCCAGTTTCTTCTTTGTTGTGTCGGTCTTCCCTTTCTAGCTCAAAGGCCTTTTACTTGATAGGGAAGATAAAAGCACAGATAGGGGTGAATAGTTCTGCTTTCTTACATTATCAGCCCGAATTACCCCACTATCAGCAATGAGCCACACCCTTCCTTATTCTTGCTCCTAGAATAGTTGAAAAAACGTCCTTGAACTGGCCTTAGACTTTTCTCGGTGCTCATTATCACTGTGACTGTTAATCTCATTTCTATGTTTGGGGCACGTGCTATATTCTAAGCAAGTGCTCAGTCTTAATAAGGAGCTTTTTTTTTTTTACTCACATTTAAGAGCCTTTTAAATTCACTAATTTATTTTGTGTGTATATGTTACTTGTATGTATGTCTGTGCACTACGTGTATCTGCCTGGTGCCCAAGGAAATAGAGTTACAGGTGGTTTTAAGCCATCTCATCTGGGTGCTGGGATTCGATTCAGGGTACTCTGGAAGAGCAACCAATGCTCTTAACCACTGAGCCATCTCTCCACAATCCCCTTTTCTCTCATAATTTAGAAACCTGGTTAACCACTTTATTAAGTTTGTTTATTGTTACACCAAAGAAAGAATGTGAGAGCGGGTCAACTTTAAAAATCTGTATTTACTTATAGTGTTTATACTAACATGTATTAATACTCTAATAATTTGTTTTTATGTAATGTGTAATTTATTTGGTCATCTCTCTCTCTCTCTCTCTCTCTCTCTCACACACACACACACACACACACACACCCCATACACCCTTGACCCTCTGTTGCTCCCCTCTCATGCTGATACACTTCCTCTTCCCAACTAGCTCTTCTCATGTCTCTTTTTCTCCGTGACTCACTGAGTATCTTTAGAGTTGATTATGGCATCGTGGACAGGTTTACAGGAACATGGGCATTTCACCAGGGCTACCCCACTGAGAGAATGTCTCTCCCTTATCAACATGAAATGCACAGGAGTCCTCAAGGAGAGGTGGGACGTCCCTGCCTCCACAGCAGGTGCTGCTGGGCCTGATCTGAGTGGAGAAGCATGGGGACTGGCAGGACAGATTTGGGACAGGACTTCCTTCTGTTGCTGGAAGGCGCTGACACGGCTATGTGCATTTTAGACTTAATTTGCTTGAATTTCCTGATTAGAAGCACTCCTGTTAGTGAAGTAGACACATAGCTTTAATTACGTGAATGAGTGATTGACATGAATAGAAGAGGGTTGAGGGCGGAGCTTGGACTAGCCCATTCAGAGGGACGAGGGAAGGGAGCAGCTAGCGCAGGAGTCACAGGGTGTGGTGGCAGATGACAGTCTGCCCGGCCGGAGTTTTAAGAGGTTTAAAATCTATGTGAACTCTACAGATGACTGCCCTTGGACTGTTGGGGATTTCAGATTTTCCTTTTTTGAAAAAACACTTTTCAAAACTAAACACCAGGGGCTAGGAAGATGGCTCGGCCAGTGATGTGCTTCAGTGAGAGATCCTGCCCAGTATTACATAACATGGAGAACAATAAGGAAGACATCTCACATCAGCTTTGGGCTTGCACATGCACACACGAGCAGTGTGACTTCGCACTTGTAAACATACACACACGCACAACACAACACACACACATACACACATACATACACAAAAATAAAATAACTAAGGAAGATACTCGACATTGACTTCTAGCCTCCACCTCCCTACACATGCGCTTACACATGAGCATGCGCGCGCACGCACACACACACAAACAAAAATCAAGCAAATTAGAAAAACTTAATAATAATGAAGCAAGTCATCTCAGAGGCTAGGCCAGGAGAGTGGCATTCTTGATGAGGATTGTGCCAGCTCTTAATCTATAGCACAGCTGGTTACTGCTTGCTTACCATCCAGAAGCAGCAGATTTGAAGAACGTGGGATTTTGGAGGCTAACACACTGGTAGCAACAACTGTCAGTTGTAGGGGAAGGTTAGAGTCAAATGTTCCTTGTCAGTGAGACCTTCTCTGTCTCCTCACTCAATGGCAATCTTTCCTGCCCTGGAATTCCTTGTGCCCCGCTTGCCTCTCTTTCCCCCAGATGCCATCCCCAGCACACCCCACTGTTGATGGTTTTTCACTCCTCTGCTGGGATCTAGACTCCAGAGGTCGTGGGCTGACTGTTCCTTCCCTCACTACTACAGATATCCGACAGATGAGCATCTCCTGAATGAATGCGTGTAAGCCAAAGACACTGGAAAATTCTAGGGAAAGAATGAGAAAAGGCATGTGAAACTGTTTAGTTTTGGGGAATAGGCACATTTATCTGTGTTAGAAGCACACACCACAGTCCTGTTCACAGTTGGCGGCCTACTGGGCTGTGAATGAAAGGCTAAGTCACACTCAGATGGTCTACTTTTAAAGGCAGAACGTATTTTTGAAACATTTCCATCAAAAGAAATGAAACTTTGAAAATACTGGTGTCTAACCCCCGCCATGGGAAAATGACTGCTTACCAAACATCGGAAGCATCCCCCCATTACATAATGTGGATGTCACTTCTTTCTACACTTGTTTTTCCTTGGCTGTATCCACACCCTAAACAACATTTTCCCAGATTTACTTGAAGACCTTTTAAAAGATTTGCCTCACTCCTTGCCTCAGAGACTCGTCTCCAGAAGCTGTAGGATTGTCTCTGAGCTGCACACGGAAGACCACTGCTAGCCCCGTAGATTCCTGGACTCCGCCTTCTTGTGTGATGCCAGTGGTTCATTTGTGCCTCTCACATCAATTTTGTAAAAATGGGTCACTTAAGTGTCTGCAGAGGGTCTACCAAGTCACACAGGTAGATTTGGAAAATGCTATAATTTCCTCAATCAAGGCCTAGCTAACAGCATAGCTCGTTTGTAGATGAATCTGCCCCTTTTCCGGCCCCTTTCATCCTTCCCCAGAGTTGTCTCCTAAACATTAAAAAAAAAAAAAAAAAAAAAAAAAAAAAACCAAATCAACTTTTTTTTTTTCTCATTGTATCCTATAGTGGGGCATGACAACTGTGTACATGATTTCCCCGACTCAAAATAATTTCAGCTTTTAACCTTACAAGCTAGAGAAGTGGCCAAGGGAAGCAGTTGGAAGCAAGGGAAGGCCGCCCCTCTTTGATTGGAATGACAGAGCAGTGTGGCATTTTGTTACCAGGCAGTTGTGCAGCTCCACCGGTTACATAATAGAATGGTCACTCAGCCCAGATACTGGAATCCCTCGCCCAGGACCATTGTGTCCACTCGCGGAGACAGTGCCTTCTTTGTTCGCACCAAGTCAGCAGCTCGTGGTTGTTAGCTTAGCTATTATGTTAAATCGCATTCCTGGAAAGGAAAATGCTGCAACTTCTCTCTCTCTCATCCTCTCTCTCTTTCTCTTCTCTTCTCTTCTCTTCTCTTCTCTTCTCTTCTCTTTTTATAAAATGGGAGGGAAGGATGCCTATTTGAAAATCCAAACATAAAATTACTGCTGGGGACATGGCAATCATACTTTTTTGACAGGACAACTTGTGTTTTGTTCGATTTACACAGTTCTAATTTTCCACAGTCCCGTGACCTCTGTCATGTTAAGATGAAATACAAATATTTGAAGTGGCTCAGTGAGAGTGAGGAGGACATGAAGGGGTTATGGGAGTTAAATATGATCAAAATGTATTTTATACTTAAAGAATCAAAAATTTATCTCCGAAGAATTTTAGTAACACAAGCCATGTATCTCGTAGTTTGTCTGTGTTAGCGCTCTGGTCTGAATCGGGTTAGCTCCAGGGCTGGGTCTCAGGGTGCTGGCTGTGGGAACCTTTCAGATGTGCAGGTCATTGGAGGAGCCTCCCTTAGGAGGGGTTAAGTCTGCTGTCGTGTAATCCCCAGCCAGCTCTCCTAGTCTCTCTTTTGTGTCCGTTCGGGGCATCTTGCTGCTGTGCTGCTGTCCTGCCTTCGAGGTCCTCACTAGGGCCAAACTGATGCTTGAATCTCCAGGACTGTGAGCTCAATGCAAATGTCTTTGTGAGAAGTCAGCCTGCCTTTGCCATTTTGCTACGATAATGAAAAACTAGCTGATTCAGGTGTTAGTTTTTTTCACCTCCCAGGCCCCAGTAGGGGGAATTTTGTATAGAACCCAGATTTGTGTTTCATTTACAGCATCAGCCTACGTAGAGTCGGGTCTTGATATCCGCCATGTGTTCATCAGAGTCAGGAGAGGTCAGCGCAGCTCGACCTTGCCAGTGGCATCATCTGTGAAATGGAACTGATGTGAGGAGCTGATGTGGCTGTGGAGACGGGGAGTCTCCAAATGTTAGAAAAGGCCACACAGATAAAAGCTGTGTTGTTATCTCTGAAATTTTCTGGTCAGATGCAAACCCGAATGGGGAGTCGGCTACCATGCACGTCTTCTCATCTGCTCCAGCTGGGGACCCCGAGTAAAACCGCTGTCAGGCAGGGTCTGAAAAGAAAAGAAATTGGCCCCTTGTTCAAGGTAAGGAAGAAGGGGGGGGTTGGAGAAAAGAGGGGTAGCACAGAGAGTTTAGGAGTGAGAAGTATGCCCTGGAAAAGCAGATCTCTCTCGTCATTGGTTTCTTTTCATCATCTTTGGACTTCATCCAGCCCCGTTGCTGTGTGTAATATTTATTAGTGGTGTGGGCCCAAGCCCATAGCCTCTGCCACAGGGTTTGGGTAGAGTGGATAAAGGTGAGGCCTGTAGCCTGCCTTCCACAGGTGCCCGTGGTCATTCCGACATCAGAGAGTGTGGTCCACATTTCCTGGTGCTTTGCTCCGGTCGCCTCTCGTCTTCTAACTGCACCTTCTTGACTTGTCTGCAGTCCATTCGCCCTGTAAGCCCACTCACATTTGTGCTCGCCCACTTAGGACTCCCGTCTATTTCCCAAAGATGGTCGGGTTCAAGATCAAAGTCCTCCTGGCGGGCGTTCCAGAAGATGTTTCTGTGTTAGTTTGTTTCAGTCATAAAAACTTACTACAAGCCCTGAGACCTCAAACAGCCTGTAAGACTTAGAACCTGGCTGGGAAGAGGGGCAGTTAAAAGGTTCAGATGAAATCCTGCCTTACTTTGTGGCATCTTTTGTGTGCGAAGCCCCGAGAGCTGTTAGGTTGGCTGACACCACACAAGTGCATTCCTCGCAGTGAGCTTATTCACACTCGTGTCCTGTGGCTGGTGGTTTGATTGTGTGTTCACTTCTCTGACACCCCACTTGGAACTGTAAGAAATCGAGCTAATGCAGGCTCCCAGTCTTTTCAGGTAGGGTTAGCAGCTCTGTGGCATTTACAGCTGATGCAACAATAAGAGCAGTGTGACTCTCAGGGACCAAAAGTTTGATTCAGCATCTCCATCTTGATAGGAAGGGAATTCTGGAGGAAAAAAGAGTCTCATGAGTTTAGTAATTTTTAGTTATGACAATGAACTATAGAACTGACTAGGCTCCAGAAATGCACAGAGGAGTAATTTTGGCAGATTCTTCGTGGCCGTGAAGAGAATATATACAGCTTACTTCACTTACCTAGGATTTGTAGTTTTGATTTTTGTATTTTTCATGGGATCTGTGGAGTCTCATATGCTTTCATAGATTTTTTAATGCCTACTTTAATTCCTCTATGTGTTCACCATTCAGCAAACATTTATAGAACGCTTGTGGATTGGTAGACCCGTGGCTAGGGACAGAGCCCAGGACAAGACAGACAGGATTGCTGCTCTCCTGTATGTGAGCTGGTCTGGTGTGGCAGGAGTGTGGGTGGTGTGGCTGCAGAGGGATGCTGGGGCTTGGGGACTGATTTGTGTAGATACTGCTTGTTCCTAAGAATGATTGAGAAGCCATCCAGAAGACCACAATTGGATCTCACAACACAGAAGAAGCCAATCCCAAGGTCCGTAGGCATGAATGAGCCTGCTGTATTGTAGGAATTTCATGCAGGTCAGTGAGTAAGGCTGAGGCTTGTAGCGCAATTGATAAAAAACTCAGAGACAGAAGCTGGGGTTCAATGTAAAGGTCAGAAAAGCAAAGCAGTCAACCACTGGCTCTTACCTCTACCTCAGTCCGAAATAACGATCCTGCCTCCAGAAATCTCAGAATAAGATTGTGTCTGAGAGCTCTCTCTTCCTGTCTTATATTCCTCTCTAGGGCTGGGATCTAAGGCGTGCACCACTACTACCTGGTTTCTGTGGCAAGCTAGTGTGGCTTCTGGGTTTAAAGGTGTGTGTCACCACTGCTTGGTCTGTAAGGCTGGCTGGTGTGGCTATTTTACTTTTCTGATCCTCAGGCATGTTTTATTTATTAAAATAGCAATAAAATGCCACTACAGGGCCTTAGGGAGGGAAGTGGATGGTTGTGGTGCTGAAGGTCAAGGTGATTATCGGTGAGGGCCTTGAGAGTTGTGGCAGAAGGCTGGATGGTCTCCAGATATTAGGGAAAGCTGAAGAGGTTTTAAACAAGAAAGTGACATGACCCAATTTGCATTTTTAAAAGTCACATGGGTTACCTAATAATGGTTTAAGAGGAGTGAGCCTTCTAGCCATAGACATAAAGAAAGAAACTAGTGTGTTGGTTTCGCTGTGGCAGTTCATGATGCAGACACTCTGATGACTGTGTGCGCTAAGGGCTTGGTTGAGATGGAAAGGCCATTGCTCTGTCCATTGCTCTCCTAAGTTCCTGGCCTCCTCTGGAACACAGATAAGGGGGACTTATCTGTACATGGGAGAGTAATCTTATTCTGCTGGTAAGGGGAGGATCCCTGTGAACAAATAGTCTGAAGTGGAAACAGTGTGGCTGTTATGAATAAATCTGCAGTTCATCTATCTTCATCTTCCGGTGGAGGACACACTCAGTGCTGTTGAGGACACGCCTGGCTGAACTCCCAAGTTAGGTGATGAATGTAGCTTTTGTGGATACTTTGACTTCAGTCAGAAGCAGAGCATGCCCTTCAGAAGCATGGCTGTGGCTCCAGGTCACAGGCTAAGGAGCGGCTGGGAGCAGGTGAGTGAGCCTGCTGAGGTTTACACAGCTTCAGTTGGGCGCAGGGTGTTCATTATGACATGGCAGTGGACGGACGAGGTAGCGTAGAACAGCGGAGCGTGAGAAACAGGAGAAGGAAGTAGCGATGAGCCTGCGGGTCCACAGGGGAGTTTTACAAGTGCTGAGATAGCATTGTGGCTACGTCAGAGTCCAAGTCCCGACCACTTGTTGCTGTGTAAGGTTATTATGAGATGCGCACAATACTCTTACGATCATTAATTGTTAGGGTCAGTTTTTCTTAGAAAAGAACAGATTTGTTGAGTACCCTGCATGGGCCAAGCAGTAACTAAAGAACCATTTTTGACCTCTTGTTGTTCTTGAGTGCAAGGGTCAATGAGTTCCAGGAAGGCATTTACAGTGCCAGTTCTATGGTTGCCACAGGAAGTAGGTCCTGAAACATTTCCACAGGGCGGACAACCAACAGGAAGAGAAACGAAGACAGAGGCCAACTCTGTAGGCTGATCGCAATGCCTTCCCTGTTTTCCACAAAACCCAATCGATTTCATAACATCAACACTCAAGAAAAATCACCATGGTGTTCTTGAAAACATCTGTTGGCATGTGTGTCAGGAAAGCCTTCATGTACTGCATCACTCTTTATTCTCGAATATTTGGAACTCTAGCCCACGACCAGAAAAGCCGTCTTCATGTCAGGGTGAGTTAGGGAAGAGTCAGTGATGTTCTTAGCCTGCAGACAAGAAAACTAAGAGAAGGGGAGGTCAGGTGGCCTTGCCCCAGCTTGCATTAGTTCATTTCCTCCTTGTCCCTTCAGCGAGCCTTGCAAGTGCTTGCCTTCACACCTTCTGCAACAGTAGTCGCTATAGTCACCCTTCTTTTAGGTCCTCTGGACCACAGGGTCAGAAGTCAGATTTGTCTCCCAGAACTTGAGCTGATTCTTTTTGAAGACTATAGTGTTCAAGAGGGGAGACAAGTAAATCCCCAAGTATGCATTGTTTTTTGGTAAAATTTTAAAAATTAAATTATTTTAATGTAAAAACTTAACCATTACTATGATTGAATGTTTGGAACTGTCTTCTGAATTTTTGTTATTTTATAAAGCTGAGTGGTGCCTTTGTTTAAAGGTAGTACATGAGTACTAGAACCCATTGCCTGGTTTCCTGGTGCTGCCAGAGACAGCATAGAGAAGTGTGCTGCTTTTGATAAAGATTTGTACAGAGGGCTGCTATTTATGTGCACCTGGCCCGTGGTCCCATCTGCAGTCACTCACTGTGACAGAGGACTGATTCCGAAGGCCTGTGCTCCCTCTCTGTTCCTCCTTTCTGTGTGTGCATAGGGTAGTCACACAAGCCACAGCTCTCTGGCATTTCTAGCACGCGCCCATAAAACTCACAGGCTCCGATGGCTTGAAGACTGTCTGTGGGATAGGGCCCCGTAGTCATTAACCTGTCAGTGATGAGCCCAGGAATCTGCTTTCATTTTATTTAATTGTAGAGGAGGTACATTCATCTGGTGATATCTTGGCATCTTGTCAGTCTGGTTCTTTGTTGTGTTTATGTCTTTCAGCAACCATGCAGTAGAGACTTCACAAATGTTTCTGGAATGAATTAATCGACTTAAGTGCATTTAAGAGCAAACAAAAACAATCAAATTATAAATTAGCCCAGTGCTGAGAGGTGTAGAGAACACTAGCAAGTTCTCAATGATTTATGGATCTAGAACTAGAAATAAAATCTAGTTTTTTGCCATTTTACTTTGTTACTTGTAATCCTTGTCAGTTAATCTCAGGGTTCCATAATCTCCTCCTTTAAGGTTTTTATGTATTTACTTGGCATGTATTTAAAGTCTATTATACATTATAAAGTGTTAAGCTTTATCCATTCATGTCATTAACTGAAAAATGTTCACACTGTAATCTGTACTATTAGATTTGTAAACAGCAGAAACTCCTCCTTTCTTTCGCAAACTGAGGTTTCTGTAGTGTTTCATTTAGGTTTCTTGAACAATGGAGACTGTTTTAATACTATCTTAACTACATGACCCCAAGAGTGGATCACGAGCCATGGGAATGATGAACATGTTATTAGTAGACAAGGTTTTTCTTTCCAGCTGACACCTGCCTTTTTACATGTATATTTTTGACCATTAATATTTAGTGAATAAAATGTTTGCCTTTTCAATCTCTGTTCACTTGGAGAAGTTGTTCCTGTTTTCCCCAGGCATCAATATTTTTAATAATCTACTTTCTTTTTCTTTCTTAAGTATCAAACTTTATAAATCTATGTTTTTGCCTATATCCTATTTTCGTCATTATACTATTTTGTCTTTAATTCTCTAAAAGTCTTTGACTCAAAAGTAGACTTAAACCTAGAATGTAGGTAAATCAGCTAACAATCTGAAACTTGAGACAGAACGTGCGATCTTCCTAGGGTTCCTAGTTGTCGTAGGATTCGGTAGTTCTCCATGTAGCCACTGATTGCTCACTTAGCTTCTCTTTCACACATTGGTGAAACTGTTCTTCCTTCTTAGACAAGATTTAATTACCTAAGAATATGCAATAATGAGGGAGACTTGTTTTCCTCCAAAGAAGGTCGTTAATGCTAAGGCAATATAGCTTTTGAGTGTTAATGATTTCAGTCTGTGTAAGGAGTTTAAAATAAGTTAGCTGGAGCTCACTTAAAATGAGAAGATTTGACATTTAGTGATAGTATGGCTAAAGGAAAATTGAAAAGGATTTCAGTATTACATACAGTATTTTATTTATGGACAGTTAGTAATGTGTAGCCTTGCTCTTTGTGTCTTTTACCTTTGTGTCTATTACCTTGTTTTATAGCTTTCTTTTAAGAGTTATTTGAAGATTCTAGGGTATTGGGTTTTGACACTCTTCAGCATTCAAATATGGAGACTGAGTGTACAATATCATATTGCTTTGTGTTATTAGGCCACACATTACCATGGGGAAAGAGAGCTGTACTGATGCCTATACTAGTTGGTTGAAGAACTTTGGGTAACTTCTTCAATTCTCCTCCAGTGAAGTAGTGGCTATTCCTGCAGTACAGGATAACTGTAGGGTTTGGGCGTCCAGTCCATAGTGAGTGCCCAATAGTTCATGTCAGCTCTCCCTTTCCTCTCTTATATGGCATAAGAGCAGTTTTGTAGAATTCTGTGTAGGTGAGAAGTACTCAATAAAAGTAAAATGTGTCTTTTTCTGAGAGGTGTGCTCAGGAGAAATGCAACCGGGTTCTTTGTTCAGTTATCTGATCATATGCTTGAGAGATCCCTGTTTGCTCTGTCAGGAAGCCCATGCTTGAGGATGTTCTTTATCATAAACACAGTACTTAGGGTAAAGGGTTTGCCAGAGACCTGGTGTCCCACAGTTTTGTGAACTCTAAAACTGCAATTTATATTTGAATTTCTAAGTCACATATCAACTTTATTTATTTAGTTAACTAGTTAGTTAGTTAGTTTACTTATTTTCATATGGGAGAAGAAAAGAAAACTACACAATCTCATTATGAGGATCCCAAAAGGGAGTGAAGGTTTCACTGTCAGATCGATGATAGGGCTTTGCGTTCTCTCTCTCTCTCCCCCACCCCCATCTCTCTCTCCTCTCCCGCTCCTCTCTCCCTGTGCTTGTGTGTGTGTGTTCATGTGTATGTGTAATATGTGGCAGGACATTCATGAACCTCTGTATGCTAGTGTATGTGGAGGTCAAATGTCTTTTTCATTCTCTCGACAGCTTTTGAAATGTTGTTTCTCACTGATTTTGCTAGATTGTCCTACCTATTCTGCCAGTGAGCCCCTACTTCCGCTATAATAGACACGTGCTGAAGTACCCAGCTGTTTTTATTTGGGCAGTAGAGATCCCGCCCTAGGTCCTCATGTTTGCATGGTGAGTGCTTTGGGAGTGGAGCTATCCCCCAGACTAGGATTTGGTTTTTATGCTTGGTCTTTGTAGTGAAGAGGATAGTAATAGTGGGAGACATTTAAGGTTTTGTTTTGTTTTAGATTTACTTATTTTTATTTTGTGTGTATAGATATTCTGCCTGTTTGTATGTCTGTGCACATGTTCCCATCGAGGTCATAAGGTGTTGGATCCTCTGGAACTGGAGTTACAGATGGTTGTTAGCTGCCCTGTGGGTGCTGGAAATAGACCTGGATTCTCAGGAAGACCAGTCAGTGCTCTTAACACTGAGCCATCTCTCCAGCCCTTTGCAATGGGAAATGCTTAGTTTGGTTGAAATTGAACTAATCCCATAGGAAGATGGGGAAGAGATTTCTTGATGTGGTATACAGAAGAATGAAGCTAATGACTGTAAGTTTGAGAATGTCAGACAGTTATTTCCCCACCCAAACTTAGGATCTGTGAATGGGAACTTAGAACTCCCTCAAGGAGACCAAGCCCCACCACTGCCTGTGGGAAAGCTCAGGGTTGTGGATAAGGCTTTCCATTCATAGCTGGCTTCATTCACAAGGAATGGTAGGTTGTATGGCGCTTGCTACCTCCTGCTGACACAGATAGTCATTGGCTGGTTTATAGAAATCAGACAAAAGTCCAGACAACAAAGACGCCTGTGAACCTGGGACTGCAGCATCCGCAGATCTTGGACCCTATAAGCGCTAAGAGAGAACAAGGACGAGGTGTGTTTGGGGGATGTTCACTCTGTTCTCTTTGGGACCATGTGCGGTGATTTTTAGGAAGTGTGGCAGTGGCTACCCTAGTTCAAACTCTAAATGCTTTAACTCCTCAAGGTAGCAGGTGATTTCTCCTTATAGGAGATGACCAGAACATTGGGACTTTAAGTTTTAGCTCTAGTTTCTTTACTAAATTAATCTCAGAAACAGAAAAAGTAGCAGGGTGCAGTAGTCACAGGCATCTCAATTCCCAGAAACCACATGGTGGCTCACAACCATCTCTAATGAGATCTGGCTCCCTCCTCTGGTGTGTGGGCACACATGGAGACAGAATATTATATACATAATAAATAAATAAGTCTAAAAAAATTTTTAAAAAAAGAAAAAGAAAAATACATGGATAAATAGAGAGACAGACAGAAGGCAGGGCTGAGACCGTTCACAGCAAAATCGGAACCCTTAGAAGATGTCCAGAAATAGTAATATGTGTTAGAAATGTTGGAGAAGTGGTCTGTTGTGGAAAAACAACTTCCTGTTTTCTCAGGGAAGGTTCCCGGACTCTCTAGGGGTGATCTAGGAAACCCTGCTGAGACAGGATGGAGGGGGATGATTGTGTGAGAAAGGCCAGCTATTGTTTGCTCCCCTAGACTTTCCTGGGGATGAAGGACACTCACTGCAGAGACCTGGCATGGGGGTTCATTCTGACAGGTGACCTCAGGCTGGTTGTCTCCATGGCATTTGTTGTTGTGAACATGCTCAGGTCTCCTCCTCCACACCTCTCCTTTTCCTCATATTCTAGAGGCATCATTTTCTGTCTTCTCTGAGGTCAAAGACCATAGTGGCAACAAAATCCTTCAGCTGGAGGGGACACAAAGGTTCAGCTGCCCCCAGCGCACTGTGAGGACTCTGGGATAGTGGGGTGCTGAGAAGCCAGCTCTGCAAGAGCGCCGCGCTGCCTGTCATGCGTCTGTTTGTTTGTTTTCTCACATTTGGTGTACATATTCCCAGCAGAGTTGAAGTCATACTAACACGATGCCACCGACGGGCGTCAAGAACGAATATCCATAGTTGGCACATGGTACGTGCTGGCTCAGCCGTGGCGTGTTTGAGTGATTGGATGAAGGTGCATATGCTGGTGCGTGTGGATATGTGGATACGTGCAGTGCCGTGAGGATTTCTTCTGGGGTCTCTGCCCACAGATGCCGTCGCAGAACCTGTCTCAGCTTGCTGTCTTTCTTGAGCCGCTTTGTTCTCACATTCATCTGCTGCCATCTTCAGCCTGTCGCTGCTGTTTCACATAATGGCCCGGAAGGGTAAATCTTGTCTGGTTGTCGTCACTGACTTCCCTCTGGGACCCTTCTTCCCAGCTTTCAGATTTCTTCTTGCTGTTCAATTACGTGTGTGTCTGGATGTAGATATGTGGGCATGAGTGCAGGTGTCCGGGGAGGCCAGAGGCATCAGATACCCTGGACCTAGAGCTGTGAGTCGTCTGATATGGGTGCTGGGAACTGAACTAGGGTCTTCTGGAAGAGCAGCAAGTGCTCTTAACTCCCGAGTCATCTCTCTGACCCACTTTTAGATCTTTTTAACTGCCCCTTGGATGCCCGCTGGATGTCCCTAAGTTAGTTCATACCACTGTAAGAATCCTTAGAGGATGGTCAACTCAAGCTGTGTATTTCTATTTTTAATTAATTAATTAGGTTTATATGTGTGGTGCTTGTGTGTTTTGTATTCGTGTGTGTGTGTGTGTGTGTGTGTGTGCGTGCGTGTGCATGGCTATGTGGAGGCTAGAGGTTGCCATCAGGATGAATTCAACTTCTCTCCACCGTACTTTTTGAGACAAGACCCACTCATTGCCTGGAGTGGATCTGCCCCTTGCCACCCCACCTCCCAACGCTGGGGCTATGGATTTGCTGTGGCGGCTTCAATGTGAGTTTTAGGGTTCAGACCCAGACTCAGGTCCATGCTGCTTCACAGGGGCTTTAACAAGGGGCGATGCCCCCAGCAGAACCCAGTACTCCTCTTACAGCCCCCTCCGATTTTCTCTTTTATGGTGACACCATCTGTGTACAGTCACCATACCAGAAACCAGGGTATGGTGACTGACGCTTTCTTTGCCTTTGTCTTTTGTCTCTGCATAGAATTGCGCACCAAGTTCTCAAGGTTTTCTTTTCGTTTCCTAAACATTCTCTCCCTAACCAGTTCAGACCTTTCCACATGCTCCTCTTCAGTACGACAGTCACCAACTACTTTCCTAGCTTTAGAGCTGTCCTCGTCAGTTCTTTCCTCAGGACCAGTTTCTCTGACTGCAGATAGAATGCACCCTCACCACTGGCTTCCCGTTTCCTAGAGGACCTGGCGTCTCCTCTCTGCAGGGACATCATTTAAGTCCTCCGTAGTCAAGCAGGCCCCAGATGACTATCTAGCCAAGCCATCATTTTGTCACATTGCCTCTGCAACCACCTTCCCCCTCATGCTTCATTCTCCTTAATGGCTCTGTTTATGCCGGGCTCCGTGCCTGCTGTGCCCTTGCCAACATTGTGCAGTTGCAGTGTGGGCACCGCCTACTCAGGAAGCCTTTTCTGGCACCTCCAGCACACTGGGTCCCTCTCGGTGTTTCCAAGATGTGCTGTCTGTCTCTCCACATTACACTCGCAGTGAGTTATGTTGGGACTCAGAAAATGATACCCTCTAAGTAGGGACTTTGGTATTTTGGGTGCTTTGAACTGAGGCGCAAAAATGAGGCCTTTCTGACCTTTTGACTTCCCCTTTATCTCCTCAAACAGAAACTAAACCATTTCTTTCCCAAAGCAGTTGGAAGATCTGAAGTGTTATTCCAAACTCACTCTATTTTCTGTGTAAGATTTGACTGTAAATTACACCCGACTTAAACCATCTGGCAATAGCTGCTCGGATCCTCATTCCAAAAGGGGTTCTGCTCTGTAGCCAGAGGAAGGCACGTGCGGTGCTTTGAATGAGATGTTCTCCATATTCTTGGAGATCTGAATATTTGGCACCTCGTTGGTGGCCCTACTGGGGTGAGTTTAGGAGGTGTGCCCTTGCTGGGGGAAGTATGTCACCGAGGGAGTGGGCTTTGAGGTTTCAAAAGCCAAGTGCTGTTTCCAGTGCTCTCCCTCTACGCCTGGTTTATAGCTTGACTGTGAGCACTCAGTTGCTGCTCCAGCCACACACACACACATACACACACACACACCCCACACATATCTGCCTGCTGCAATGTCCCCCACCCCCACCCCAATGGTAGTGGACTGTCATCCCTCTGGGACCTAAGCCTTCTTCCTACAAGTCGCCTTGATCATGGTATCTTACCATAGCAGTAGAAAAGTAGCTAATCCATCACACTCTGCAGAAAGAGGCCCAGCAGGCTGGGTCCGCCTCTTGCTCTGTTGCCCCGGGTCATGCCCCCATTGCCCTGCATAGCCGCTACATGGGTGATCATTCTTCACTGACCGCAAGCATGAGCACCGTTTTCCCTGACCCTTCTTTTCTGAAGACCACAGATCATGGAAAACTTTGAGTATGTAATTTGCTGTAGGTTTCGCTTGTTAACCTGCCTTAGTTGTGGGGATGGAACCTGTGGCCTTATAATGGGTAAGAGACAGTAGCACACCTTCTGCCTCTGTGGTTCTCATGGCTTCCTTTCACGTTTCCTCTATTGTACTGAGCAGCCCGGGTATTTAACCTGCAAAGCTTTGCTGGCTTGTGGCACTGTCGCATTAATAAGTAGTGACTGACTAGATGAAGAGGTGGAAGAGGCATCTAGTCTACATGCTGTAGAATAAGACTGTAGACCTCATCCAATACAAATATAGGCCACACTATCAGTATGGAAATTCCTAAACAATACAGAATTACCATATAATCCAGCAGTCCCACTATAGGGCACATCTCCAGAGGAAGTGAAATAGTTCAATTCCACGACAAAGAAACTCGAGGTTCCCTGTCACTGCAACATTAGTCAAGGTGTGGGATTGGTGAGTGAGTGGGCTGTAGAAGCATGGTGTGTTGCACAGTGGAGTATTTATTATCCATCCTTCAAAGGATGCTATTAGGCCGGGCGGTGGTGGCGCACGCCTTTAATCCCAGCACTCGGGAGGCAGAGGCAGGCGGATCTCTGTGAGTTCGAGTCCAGCCTGGTCTACAAGAGCTAGTTCCAGGACAGAAAAAAAAAAAGGATGCTATTACTTCCAGTACGGAGACATTATGTTAAAGGAATAAGCTGGGCACAGAAAGACAAATGCCACATGTTCTCACTCAGTTGTGGCTGTTTACAAAGTTGAGGTTTTTACACGTTTGGAAGAGCAGCGGGAGGCAGCTATTGAGAGGGTGTATAATTAGGACCATAGATCCTGGTAGGAAGTATGCAATTCAAAACAGAGTGTAATGTAAAGGTTAGAAACACGTAGAGATGCTAGTGTTTGCTGTGATGGAAATGCTAATTATCCTGATTTGTTCACTTCAAATCATAAACACATCCCGACTCACCCTACCCACAAATAAGTGCATAAATGTCTGTATTTTGATGAAACTCATGTTTCTCTTTAAAATAAGTAGATTTTTTTTAGTTGTGTGGGGAGGTCCCAAATACCACATGAGACATTTCTGTAATGCCCACAAATTATTTAGTTAATTTTATTGTTTATCTGCAATTAAAATTTTGTTCAGCGTCCTTTAACTGGCATTCTAACCTAGTGAAACTGGCAAGTCTAACTTAGCAAAAGAGTGAGTGCACACTTAAGGAGATGTTCACACCATGCTGAAGCTGACGTGGAGCTTGCCGTCCTGGACCCAGAGTTTTCATGAGCTCTGCAATTAGGAACTTGCACACACAGCTAGGTTACTTGGGCAGAACTGTAGATATTTATGCCATGGGCATTAGGCATGCTCTCTTACAAGAAGCTGAGTTCTGGTAGCAAAAAGAGTTGACCAAAGAAACAACCATGCAGCATTTTTGTGGCCTTGGTATCATGGTCTTGTCAGCAAAGTCATGGGGTTCTGATTAAACCCAGATTGAGCTGTTTCCTGTTAGCGTGCTAACCCACAGGGCAGGCTCAAGCCTCCTTGTCTGGCTTTCCAAGTCTGACTTACTAAACCCTTGTCTGCCAAAGTTCCACCCTTTACTTTTAGACTTCAATTAGAAATTAATAAGATAATACAAACAAAAATAGGTTCTGAAGTCTCTTTAAAGGATTATGGACCTGTTGACTTCTCCGCTGTAGAAACAAAACTTGAACATTTCAGTTTATCCAGTCTGGTATATGGCAGATGGCATTTTAAAAAATGGTTTTTTTATACTTATTTATTTAGGGGTGTGTGTGCGTGTGTGTGTGCATGCATGCATGAGTATGTGTGTGTGTACCACGATGCACCTGTGGAGGTCAGAGGACAACTTCTGGGAGTCACTTCCTTTCACCATGTGGGTCCGTGTGTTGAATTTAGGTGGTCAGTATTGATGACAGGCATCTGAATGATGGAGCCATCTTGCCGGCTCAGAGAATATGTTTTTACATTTCATTTCTGTATGACTTCATTTCAAAATGATTCCAGGAGTCAGCAGATAATTCTAAGCTTTTGTTTGTTTGTTTTGCGAAAATGTACTCTGTTTGAATATTAGTCAGTTATAACCCACCTAAAACAAAGCAAAGTGAAATCCTGGTCTGTCCAGTGACAGCAAACGGTCTCTAGGGTATTCAGTAAGAATATAGAAACTATAGGAAACACTAAGCAAATGCCATGACCGCTCAACACTCATTGTTTAATTTTGTAAGAATGATCCCAGCCAACAGCACAACTCTGTACTTCATTTTATGATATCGCTGCTTGCCCGTTGCGTTCACAGATAATCTTCTAAATCTGAGCATCGCACATAGCATACGAGATGAATCCTTAAGTCACCATGCTTCTTCCTGACGGCAGGGAGAAATACCAAGGAGCAGGAATCGGCTGAGACACAAAGGAGAATCACACATGCAGGCTGAAAGGAAGGGAGCACAGAAGAAAGAGCTAGAGCGGCCATTCCAGTCCTCAGGGAGCAGCTTGGCAGCCTGCCAGATCTGTTCCTGGAGGACCCATGTGGTCACCTTCTCCACAAGCACTTTTCTCTGTGTTTGAGTTCTTGGTCACATCAATATCAGTGAAAAATTAGTTCTTTTAAGCCACTGCCACTTTCAATCAGAAAAGTCTTGTTTTATACTGGAGTTTGCACTTCAAAGTAAGGTAAGACTCATCAAACTAGAAAACTGCGTGGAGGGATCCCTGACATTATCACAGAGTAAGGAAGCTTAATTTAACATTAGAACCTGACCATTCCTCCCAGCGGAGAAGCCATGCCTTGTGCCAGGACACTTGGCATTGAATTCTTTTTTAACAACTTCTGCATTATTGTGTAGGCAGATAATTGTTTTGACAGAGTCTTTTGATGTACAAAGCAAAAACTACAAAACATGCTTACATTTTAGTATTGCATCAGGAAAGAGATCAAAGAGGCTGGGCGGTGTGGCCCACGCTTTTAATCCCTCTCTTGGGAGGCAGAAGCAGGTGGATCTCTGAGTTCCAGGACAGCCTGGTCTACAAAGTGAGTTCCAGGACAGCCAGAGTTATTACACAGAGAAACCTTGTCTTGAAAAACCAAACAGAGAGAGGGAGAGATAGATAGATAGATAATAGATAGATAGATAGATAGATAGATAGATAGATAGATAGATAGACAGACAGACAGACAGACAGACGGACAAATATAGATGTTTTCGGATAATTTTTTATTTATTTAAAATTTTATTTTTACTATTTATTTATCTGTGTATTGAAAAAGGTTCTCACTTATCCCAAACTGACCTGGAATTTACTGTGTAGCTCGGGTTGACCTTGAACTCACAGCAATCCTTTGGCCTCAGCCTATGGATGGCTGGGTGGATAGGTGTGAGCCACAGGTCTGGCTAATTGGCATTATATTTTATAATGTCTTCACTTATATTCTTCTCTCTTAAAGCAGAAAGTGGTAAACATGAATTCAGTACATAGCAGTTCGTTCTGAAGTTCTGTAAGATGCTTTTGGAATGAAGGGGAATGGGCCTGGCAATGCTGTGTATCACAACTACTTGCTGGAGTTTAACGTCGTCTGTGGACACATTGAAGCCCAAGGAAGTCAGCAATAAAGAAACGTCTTTGACTTTATTGAACTCTGTAGTTGTGAACTTGACACAGGACCTTCTTTTAAAACAAAACAAAACAAAACAAAACAAAGCAAAACAACTTAATGTTTTATATTACATAGTCAAATCAATTCTGGTTCCTAGTAATTAAAAATGTAATTAGAGTTTGAGACCATCCATCTTTCACTCATTGTTTCTGCTTTTTAAAAAGTTAATTGGAGCTTCTGGGGAGCAGCTGGACACTGTGGCCCAGCTTGCTGTGAAACCAGTACAGTGACAAAGAACAGCTCCTGGGCCTTGGTCTGAGCCAACAGTCCTAAGAGCCCTAAAGAAATCCTGGTTTTTTTCCTGAATCAGACCACTGTCCTTGGAAATTTTTCTTTTATAAACCTTTTATTTTATTTATGTGTATGTATTGCGTGTGTATATGTATACATGTGCATGTATGCACATGCATGCCTGTGTGTCACATGTGTGTTTATGCCCAAAAAGGCCAGAAGAAAGCATCAAATCCCCGAGAGCCCAAGTTATAGGCAGTTGTGAGCTGCCTGACATGGGTTCTGGGAGCTGAAATTGAGTCTTCCGGGGGAATGGGAAGCATGAAGTGCTGAGCCATCTTTCCAGTCTCATCCTCGGAAAACTTAAAAACTGGAGTAAGGGAACAGAGCCACGCACCACATGCCCCCTAGGCCTTACACCAGTTTCCACCGGCAGTTAGACATCATGACATTAAGCTATCTGACCTCGCAGTGGTTACCGACATGTGGGTCTCTCTGAAAGCAATCCCTGGGTGAATTGCCTTCTTGCAGTTTAACTTCTGACAGGGCAGGCGAAGGAAAAGCAAAATGCAGAGCTCAGTAGCCACATCGTCATCATTAGAGGCTCATGTCTTCCTTGTCATTCTTGCCACTTTGATATCTGCATGACTGCTTCAATTTAGGACTTTAGGCAACCACCTCCATCAATAATTCAGATAAATTGCCTGGTAGTTCTTTGCACCAGTGAGAATCTTTGCACCAATGAGAATAATTATTTGCTTTGGAAACAGATTTATTGTAGAACTCCTCTTGGTAAGGTCAGTTTCCTTAGCGCCCACGAAGGAGTTCAACTTGGAAAATTAGACCTGCGTGTAATTTGCTAGGCATGGATTTACTGAGAATGCAAGGCACACCCTTATTTTTTCTGCAGTTTGATTCTCTTCTCTCATCCTCAGTTTTCAAGCCTTTCACATTTTATCACTGAGCTCTGCACATTATGGTTTATGTGTGTTAATGCACAATGATATCTGCTGTTCCTGAACATTCGCTCTTTCTCATCAGCACACATTCTTTCGTGCTTGCACATCTCCTGAGAGCAGGGCTGTGCACCCACCACCCTTTCCATTGCTCCCCTGGGAGAAGCTGCACAGAGCAGCTGTTTCTCACCCAGTTCTCTTGGTTGCTGGTGGTATGAAAATAGAATGCGCATTGCCGTCTGTGGACTGAGACTGTTAGATCTGGTGAGATCTCCATAGGGGACCATTGGAAGGAGACTTGCACATGACTGATTTTTCAAACTGTGACCATGATGTCAACTGACTCACACAAACCCTATGCACATATATTTATATGTGTGTGTATTTATATGTAAATGTATATGTGTGTGTATCCACACACATATAATTTTGAAGCATTCAACTTTCCAAAACCATTATGTGTTGACTCTTCTAGCTTACCATGGCCGACACTGTCTTTACAAATGAGTCTGAAGACTCAAAGAGGTCCCGATAGTTGACATTTCTATCACCTAAACTCTGTCCAGGTGATAGAAAACTTCTGCTAAAGTATTGCCAGCACTCTTATTGTCATTAGGGATGGAAGGAGAAGCCACTGTACAGCTGTGAAGTGATCTCTCTTTCTCCACACGGTTGTCTCCATGGCTACCATCTGCCACACTCTGCTCACAGGACAGCACATTGCCTTGTGGGACATTCAGAGAAGCTGTATGAGAGTATATCAAAACACTGACTCTAACTATTACAATGTTTTCAGTTTTGCATCAGGGAGCCATGGCATCTAATGCAAATAATGGATTTGTCTCTTAGGTTGAAGGGGACCAGCTGCCTCCAGGCCACACGGTCAGTCAATATGAGACCTGTAAGATCAGGACCATCAAAGCTGGCACGCTGGAGAAGCTCGTGGAGAACCTGCTGACGGCTTTCGGGGACAATGACTTTACTTATATCAGCATCTTCCTGTCAACGTACAGAGGCTTCGCCTCAACCAAGGAAGTGCTGGAGCTGCTGCTGGACAGGTAGGATGAGGGGCGAGAGCTGAACCCAGGGAGCTGAGGGGGCTCGGTATCAAGGGCACCTGGAAAGCTGGGAGGGAGGCTGGAGGAGAGATTAGCTGAAAAGACCAACCTTTGGAATGCGGGCATGCAGGGAGTCAATGATATGGTCTGTTTCCAGGGTAAAGAAATCTCATTCAAAAAAAATTCATAGAGGCTGGATATGGTGGTACATGCTTCTAATCGTGGTACTCGGGAAACCGAGCCAGCCTGGACCACATGGGAAGACTTTGTCTCAGAATCAAAAGAGAAAAACAAAGAAAAACCAAACAATATCTGAAACCTATATAAAAAGAATCCATCCAATAGAAGGGCTTAAAGTAGGTGTTATAAACATAGATTCAACTGTTTATAAATTTTAATTTCTGCCGCTGTCCCCTAATTTCATATTTAATATGGGCTAACTTTTATAATCTCTGTAATCTCCTTGTGAGTGTGCTTATACATGTGAAGTCCGGTGCTCCGTCCTAGATCCGAAGGAAGCAGACTGTCGGCAATCACCATGTAGTGGGTGTTTCATGTGTCCCATGTTGTTCAGGAGCATGTGTGCCTGAGCAACTCACATATGGACAAATCTTACTGTTTCCCCCTTACTTTTGTCTAATTTATGGTAAAACTTAGACATTTTACAAATATATCGTTATGTTGACTTGATCCTGGGACATAGAAAACTGTCAGATAAACAATTATTTGAGAATCATGAGACTTCTCATTCAGATCCTTGTAGTCTGGGGTTCCCTGTCTAAGGAAGGAAGTGGGAGCCAGTGCTTTTGTAGACTTGTTATATATGTGGGTTTGTATATGTACTGATATATGTGTGTGTGTTTAATTTTAAGGTGTATGCAATCATATTGAAAATGTTTAAAAAAATTCCTATATTATGAAAGGTATGAAAAGAAATATTAAAGTTTTCTCAAATTGCATTTTTCTCAAATAACACTTATTAGGTTTTAAAATATAAATATTAGCACAAAGAAAAACATTAAAGAAGCCACTGTCTAAATAGGCAAATAATACATTATTGACAATTAAAAATAGAAGTAATCCATATATATGATGAAAGTTCACACAATTTAGAAAATTGTAAAAGCAAAAAATGCAATTTCCTTTTCTCTTGGTTTCCTAGTCCCATTGCACTTTTTTGTATTCTTCCCAAAATTTCTAGGCATATGTGTGAGTGTGTGTATACATCCTCAATATACAATATATCATACATATTGTCTCTATAGGCTTATTTATTTGTTAGAAGTATTTATTGATTGCATTGCAAGAGGATGCCAGGCTGGGCAGCAGCTGCAGCACTTCCTGCCTGTATAGATTTATGGCACATAAATAATAGAAACTGAGTCAAGCAGAGTACACAATGTATCTTACAATTTTCGTTTTTACATATTTATGCATTTTGGAAATATTTTTGTTTGTTCAGTGAATCAACATATATAAAAGACTGATAGTGGGTAGCACATTGAAAGTTCAAGAAATGCAAGTGATTATTTCAAATTAAGCACATACAGGTGGATTTTTCTAGCTTCTTTTTCGATGACTTTCTGGTACTTACTGAGTTGAGAATTTCATGGACAGAAGTAAGTACTTTTTAGTTTTTAAATTTTTTTTTTTTTTTGGTTTTTTTCGAGACAGGGTTTCTCTGTGGTTTTGGAGCCTGTCCTGGCACTAGTTCTTGTAGACCAGGCTGGTCTCGAACTCACAGAGATCCGCCTGCCTCTGCCTCCCAAGTGCTGGGAAATTTTTTTTTTTTAAGAATCTGTGAACACAATACCTCAAGGAATGTCCTTATACACATGCATATTTTCTGGATGTTTTTGAGAATGCTATAGGATATTCTCGTAAAAGACGGTTAGAAGCCTGCCAGACTGCCCTTCCGAGGGTTGCACCAGCCATTTTGCTCCTCCTCCGAGCATCCCACAGGCCACACACTCCCTGGCTGGTGATGCTCTGTCTCCTCAACTGAGCTAGCTTTACTATGGTCTAATTACTGAAGAGTGGTTTTGGGTGCCTGCTTCTTGTGTTTACAAGTAGAGTTTGCTATTTCAAAGGACACTTTCTGAACATTTGCTGTGTGTGAACTCTTTTCCTATCCTATACTCTTTCCCTTTGAACCATTTTAACCTAATTATTAATCATCTAATTATAATTCTTTGTATATTAAATGAATTAGATTTTTGCTTATAACTGTGTTGTAAATATTATTCCTAATTTGTTCTCTGATTTTAAAGTCTGTTTATTAAATACTGGTATATTACTATTATATGTAATATTCTGTCTATCTTCAGAAAGACTTTGAATAAACAACTTTCTATCCCAGGTTAGGGTTATTGACAAGAAAGAGTAAGTTTGTCCTCAAAATATTTGCTAACTTTCTGTCACTATGACACATACCTAATGTAATCAACTTATGAAGGGAAAAGTTTGGTTTTGGCTCAAAGTTTTGGAGGTTTCAGTGTGCGGTCGCTTGGCCTTGCTGCTTTTAGTTTGGTCGCAAGTCAGTGTATCATGGTGGGAGTCTGGAGTGGAGTGTAGCTGCTCGCCTTGGACACAGACGACAGAGAAGGAAGGTGAAGGTTTTACCATCCCTTCTTGAAGGGGACTAAAGACTGCCAAGTAGGCACCGCCATGTGAAGGTTCCACCATCAAGCTGGGCGGTGGTGGCACACGCCTTTAATTCCAGCACTCAGGAGGCAGATGCAGGAGGGTCTCAGTGAGTTTAAGTGAGTTCCCAGGACAGGCAGGACTATACAGAAAAACCCTGTCTCAAAACAAACAAACAAACAAACAAACGGCTCTATCATCTTCCAGGAGCCCCACCCTGGGAATCAGGCTTTTAATACATAGACATTTGTGGGCACAAGATCCAACATCGGGTCAGTTTTTTGTGGGTACTTACACAATTTTCACATGTATGTTCACATTCAGGGACACCCATGAAACATATATTCTTTATGGTATACTGATCTGGTCATGGTGTCACGTGCTACAGTATAAGGAGCTGTGTCATTTTCTGTATGACAGTATTTGACAAAATATTAATCCTGGAATAGGAGTTTGGTGAGTCATTTTAACCAAGGTTCTTATATAATAGTTCATATCTGTAAATAGAAGTTGGAGAATTACATGAATTTCTCTTTTCAATACTCATAGCTGTAAAAAGACGGAGCCTGGTAATTGTTAGCAGGCAGTATGCGGAAATGAAAATCTCTTACAAGTTCACTTTGAAACCGGTGACCTCTTCTCCATAGGAGGTAACTCCTCTCCTAATAGCCCACAGATGTCCACAGTGCGTAAAGGCATACGCGTAAGCTCCAGCTGTCCAGCTTAAAGACTGGACACATACACAGGAATTAGAGTGTTTAGTCTATGACTTTTATTTGATGACTTTTTAAATGTCTTTTCTTTGTTCTATGGATAGGCAAATTGGGATTTTCTTTTTTTTCAAACACTAACTGGATAACAATGATCAAATAGTAGATCCAATAGGAGTCCAGGTTGTGCTGAATTCAAACTCTCAGTTGAAGTACAGCTAAAGGAAGAATTAAGATTTAGTCTGTACCATATGCGTGGGCTTAAGGCTGGCTTTGAGTGTGATCTCATAGTTCAATCGTTGCTTGTTTCTGAAATGAGGGGATTAAGTGCTGGATACCTGTGTAATGGACTACTCTCTGCAGGACAGCGCGTAGATGGGACTCGGATGTAAGCGGTTTAGTTTCCGCCCTGGGGGCTTCAGAGATGGAGTCCTGTGAAGCTGCTGGCACTTAAGCTCCAGGGCCCCTCACTTGGCAGGAATCTCCCCATGATTCTTTGTTCTTAATTTTGTACTCCTTTTCCTTGGGAGGAACCCTCAAATGACAAAGAATAGTTCCATCAATTTTAGATCCACCCTTCAGGACTTAATATTTTCCTGCAAAAGATAAGGCTGCTGCACATGGGCTGAGGAAATCATCATTCAGAGAGCTATAAACAGAGTTCTAATAGGTGCTGGTACAGGAGTTCAGAGAAATAAATCCCATTATTTTGCTTTCTCTGCAGAAATTTAACCTTGTCTGTGTGGGTGCCAACCTCAACAGGAATATTTCTTCCTGACTCTGTTTCTTACTCACACTGAAATCTCATGGCCATGTTCCAAGTCTCCACAGAAATCCAACTGTAGATTCTGTGAAATGCTACGCTCCTCAATTGGCTGTTAGGATTTTTAATGGCTGTAACGAAGAGGAAGCAATTTATTGTACAAACTCAGCTATTCTGAAGATAATCGTTTGAAATTCCATTTTCATACCAGTCAGTTGGTAGACTCATTTGTGAGCCTCAGGTAGAATTTTTAAGGTATTTCCTGTGCCGTGTGCCACGGGTCGGGAAGGAACACTGAAAGCTGATTGCAGTACGCGCTAATCCGGTAATCACCAGACAAGAGCAGATTCGTGTTGCATTGTTTCTTTGCCACCAGAGCATGGCT
This sequence comes from Chionomys nivalis, assembly GCF_950005125.1. Taxonomy (NCBI): domain Eukaryota; kingdom Metazoa; phylum Chordata; class Mammalia; order Rodentia; family Cricetidae; genus Chionomys; species Chionomys nivalis. The sequence continues at coordinate 68,280,525 of NC_080090.1, forward strand.
TATTTGGAGTCAAGCTTTGATTTCTCTGAAGACTTCATTTGTGACTTTTCATGTAGGGAACTGTTTATTTTCTGGGATTTCTTTCTAATCTTTTCATGGTTCGATTTTTTCTTTTCTAATATGAATCTGTGTGATTGATTAATAGACAGTGGTTTGAAGTCATGAATAGCTAATTCCATGTTTACATTATCCTCTGTTGGGGTGGCGGATGCCTCGCAGGGGCTCCTGTTTGCTGTGCCTCTTGCCATGGCCCAGACTTAACTCAGGGCTCTCTTTGCTTCCTTTTAAACCAAGCGGAAGTTACTTAATTGGGGGTTGACCGTGTTGGAACTTTGAGATTTTATTCTCTCTACACATCACTCAAAGCAGTCTGAACTCCCCACTCCCCTGTTTAAAGGAAACTGGGGAACCCTTCCTAGTTATCGGCCTCACCGCTTCCTCAATTCGTTTCCCTTGGAAATAACATTTCCTGGTGATGTCCCCTTCACAACTTGGTTGGCCAGCTGCAGAGTTATTCATGTTTAATATGAAGGGCCTACTTTACATGGTACCGTGTGAACAATGGTGGCGAGCTTGCTGCGATTCCCACCGTCTAAAGGTGTAGTGTGTGCTGGTAGAGGGTAACACTCACCAATATACGACCAGATGTTTACAGTTAAAACTGCTGTGACCCTCATGCTTAGAAGTCCGGCACTTGGGAGGCTGAGGTAGGAGGATCACTGTGAGTTTGAGCCTGGCCTGGGATACAGACTGGGACCCCATCTCAACCCCCTCCCACCAAGATGTTTTAAATTTACTTTGAAGGGCTTTTTCTTAGGCCAAGAATACTTCCTTCTTTCAGAGTTTTGGGATGTTTTAGGGAAAAAGCGGCCTCTCTTTCTTTCGGTCATGAGATTTGTGTGTTAGGCATATATACAATGGTTGGGGGGGGCATAGGAGTAAAATAACTTGGATTGATCTCCAGCTTACACTCTCGTACTCTTAAGTGTCCCTCAGAGTCTGCATGAGAGAGGCTTAGATGTAGTGATGGGGGGAGCTGAGAGTTGTGGAACGTTCATGAGGTAAGCCGTAGTGAGGTCTCCAGAGCATCTGGGATATGCTCTCAAAGAGGACAGGGACCTCCTTTGCTCTTTCACTTCCAGCTCTGAAGTAAGCAGGGTTGCTCAGCCATGTCTCCCATTATGATGCGCTCCCTGCTCAAGCAGGTGAAAAACAACAGGGCTAAACCAGCGTGGGCCAAAACTGAACCAAAGTAACCTTGTTCTCCTTGTATATTGATTAGCTTGGACATGTGTTACAGTGAGAGAAAACTGGCTGGCTGACTAACACACACTCCTCCTTAGTCATTTGACATCAGTATAAGGTCACACCCTGGCCCTAGGGTCCTCCATTGGGTTCTTTAGCCATATAATGGTAATGAAAGGTAACACGCTAGCTGTAGGCTCCTCCATCAGGTTCCTTAGCCATGCAGCAGTAATGTAAAGTAGCACATTGATTGTAGGGTTCTTCTGAGTTTTAATGTGGTGGTACAGGTAAAATTTTTACTCTACAACTGGAACACGACTGGTGTTTTCCTTTCTTTGTGGCATTTGTGATAATCTGAAATTCCCATGTTTATTTTGACCATTCTTGGACTGGCACCCCTACCATGCCTCAGAGAGGAATGACGCTTGCAGGGGGAGTTTAGGAGCACTGCCTGACCAAGAGAAGGTATCCATGTCCGTTGGAGTGTTCTGGAAGGTGTAGGGGTGAATGCCACCCAGACTGTGCTCATATCTAGTGGGAGGGTATAACCTGCCTGTGGAGTGAACCATCCCATCCAAGACGGCAAAGACGAATATGTGTCTTCAATTTAAAAAATAAAAGATCCCTTTGACAGCTATAAACTGGTAGTAGTAAATTTTGTAAAAGGCACACCATACAAATCCATACAGTTCTCAAAAGCTTCCTTTATGGATAAACATGTTTGAAATAAATGCCGTATGTTCCAAATGACTTTTTGTTAAACCTCAGTTAAAAATAATTAAGTTTTCATTCAGTTATGGAAGTTAAACTATGCACTCTACAAACATTCTGAGATTATGCTGGTGTGTGGTGTCCAGAGAAGGCAGGCAATTGTTTTGTTGTCTTTTCCTTCAGGAGAAGGCAAGGTTTTCAGTACCTTCACCCGGTTCTTCCAGGCCACGGGAAAGAGGCTACCCTGGGGTGAGCTGTAGGAAGCAGGTGCGGGTGAAGCTCAGATTTAATCTTCTTACCGCACACTCATGAGTTTTCTGTCCTGCTGTCTGTCTTAAGAGTGCTAGCGTTCAATACCATTGGCTTTGATAACTCCCCTGAGCTCCCACAGGGCCAGGTGGGAAGAAGTAGACAAAGGTACTAAAGAGCCATTTTCCTCTGATTCAGAAAGATGTTGAAATTGAATGGCTTGTTGGCTTCTCTGTGCTTGTCCCATTGACTTGGTGCAAAAACTTTCAGGAAATCTCAACATTGCTTTCTTTCTTTTCCAGCTTAAAATGCAGACATCTTGGATATATTCATAAGGATGACAGTTTCTTAGTAAATGAAGGACATTTCTTTTTTTTCTTAAAGATTCTTTTTAATAGTAGATAAGTTTAAATATCTAGGTCTGGATTTTGATGACTCTATGGGTAAAGTTAAAGCATTCTGATATGCTTTGGTTTAAAGAGAGGAAAGAAAAGTTGGTAAGAAACTAGTTGAATTGAGGTTGAGTTTCTGTCCTGTGACTATGAGAAGGAACGATGGGATTATTGGGTTGTATAAATGAAGAGGACCTTGAGAAACTGTGGGTATCAAAATATCTGTAGCATAAAAAAATGAGTATTAAAAAATTTGCAGGTACAGCTTTTATGAAGGGTTCATTTTTTTTTTCTGTTTCATGTTTTCTCGGATGGAAAAGAATGATTTAGCTCATGAACAACAGAAGATAAACCTTTGTAATAACTTCCACATGCTTCTGTGGCAGGCAGAGAGATGGAGGAAGGAGGCCGTGAGCCCTTAGGAAGGCAACTAAGCTGATTCTTTCTTCGAGCACGTAAAAAGGAACAGGGTCCAGCCAACAGCTTGCTTTTCATCCCTGAGACTCAGGTTGGCCTTCAGACCAGCGTTAACCATTGAACCTTCACGTGATGGAAGCTACTGAATTGGTGGCAGTTTGTTGTAGTGGCAATAACTAAGAAACAAGGACATCTTCTTAGGGAGATTGTTTCCTAGAATCTCTTGCTCCTGGCCTCCAGGATGCCAAGGAGTGGGTGTCTACCCCTTGCCGCATGCCTGGTCATCTGTGGTCCCCTTGCTCAGGAAGCACCGCCAGCAGAGAAGCACTCCTTTCGCTTTCTCCCTGTAACCCTGCCAGTTGCTTTGAGTTAACCAGAAAACTTTAATCCAGTACCATTTTAGAGTTACCTCCAGCCATAAAATAACACAAGGGAAATCAGAAGTAAGTTTTCTCCATGGCTGCTTTGGTTGTCTTTGGTAACTCGATTGATTTTTTTTCCGAGTGGACCTGTCTTCTACTCGGCTGAACCGTGGGAATTGTAGGTGGGAGCATGCGGAGACAGCAGAACCCTGCTTTATGGGATGCCTGTGACGTTCTGCTAACATAGACACTGAAGGGGCGCTGCCAAAGACTTTGCCTTAGATTGTAACAGGCTTGCTTTCTCTTCCTTCAGTAGGGTTTGTAAGACCTACGGGGCAAAAATGTTTCCTTTAGGCAGGGCTGGGCCTTCCTGCTCTCCTTTCCAACTTAGCAAACAGGGCATATGGTATGTATACATGAAGTATGCAGTTGCCTTTTAAGAAATCTGAAATGTTGAATTACTCTGAAGGAGTCTTTTAAAAGTATGTATATATTTGGAAATTAGAAAACTGATAAGAACTTGAAAGACAATGTAGATATTTAGAGTGCTCACTAGAAAGTTTTAAATTTAACTCTTAATCTAAAGCAGCAGTTTTGACCATTTTCTAGCAGTTGGGAGGAGAGTTGATCACAAGCCCTTCTAAGAGTCTCCTAGGAGGTTCCAGAGATGGCTCGGTGGGTCAGTGCGCTTGCTGTACAAACCCAAGGACCTGAGTGTAAATCCCAAACAGCCACCCAAACAGCAGGAATGGCCACCCCCACCTATAACCTCAATGCTTTCAGGTTACAGAGACAGGAGGATTACTGGGACTGGCTGCCAGCCCAGCTCTAAGTTCAGTAAGGAACCCTGTCTCAAAGGCAGACAGTGGTAGAGAATGCCCCTCCCCTTCTCTGACCCCTGCATATGTGCATGAGTGTATGCACCTACACACATATCAGTGCATACATTACACACATCCACCTCGCTCACACTTACATACACACACCCTCCACCCCGCGCCACATATAAGTCTACTTGTTAATACTGGAATCTTTCTTTAGAAAAAGTGTCAGTAATAATCTAATACATGTAGTTTAGGGGATCCTCAGACTTTTGTAAGTTACTCAAGGATCCTGGCTTCTGTTTCTCCAAGCAGAGGGTGCCTAGAATATGTCCCTGCCTTTTGTCTGTGACTTATACCTTCCCTTTCACTAACCAGCTTCACAGTGGGAACCGGACTTTTCCGAGGTAGGCTAGGTGACCATGACGCAGTTCTTTGCCAGACCCGGGAGGTGGGAGTGCCTTCCATGGAAGGCATTATTCGCACTGCTTCAGAACAGCCCTGTCTGGTCTGTGGGATGCAGGGAAAGCCTTCCCTGACTGCACTTGATGTTCCAGACAGCTGCTGCATGCATGGTGTTCTCCTGAGTCAAGATTGGCTTCGGGACATTTTTCGTATGCCTGACTTGAGTTCTTGTGGGTCAGTGAAAGGATGCCCAAGTGTTCCGAAGCTGGGATTCATCCAGACTCCCAGAGGGCCTTGAGTCAGCAGCTTCCTGTGTGGTCTCCCTTCCTTCACTTCCTCCTTTTTGTCTTCTCGGTTCCCACCAAGTACCCCTTCCTTTCTCTGCCCTCCCCAGGCTTTCTTTTTGCACAGCAGGAGAAGGTAAACTAGTTCTTGATTGTGTTCAGTGTCTTCTATGCTAGGCCCAGAGCCATAGTAGAAAACAAGGGAGAAGAGAAAACCACTATTGCCTTGACGTGCTAGTCCATCCTGGCCTGTGTGTTCACACCAGGCCTTGCCTTCTGTCCGCTCTGCTCTTTGCTCTCTCACCCCTCAGAGTTCCTTAGAAAATGCCCTCTTACCTCTGTGCCCAGGCCTTTGCACCCGCTCTTTCCTTCTCTGGAGGGATTTACTTAATTGTCATGTCTCCCACTGAAGCAGCAATTTCTAACCCTCCATGGTACCTAGACACCATTGTCTGCTTCTCCACTGTTTCACTCTGAACTTCATGGAAATAGATTGGGGTTGTTGACTCTTCATCCTTCTTTTTTTCTGGTGTGTGTGTGTGTGTACATGTGTGTTGATATGTGTTGGGTGTGTGTATGTGTGCTGTGTGGGCGGGGGGGGCATGCAGAGCCAGGAGGAGGATGTTAGGCATCCTGCTCTATCCACTTTTTGAGGATCCCCTTGTCCTCTTGAGTGTCTTTTACTGGATCTGGAGATGCCCCCTCATCAATTGTACCGTTTCATCCTCCACAGGAGTTTTAATTGTGTGCAGCCATGCCCAGTTTTTACATGGCTACTAGGGATTTGAACTGAGATCACCATGTTCATTTAGGAAGTACTTATACCCACTGAGCCATTTCCCTAGCCCCTGATGCTTAATTCTTAATGTCTAGAATAGTAAGTACCTGGATGTAGTCCTTGATAAGCAATCCTCATCTAGTGATGACTGAGCCTAACAGTGAGTTCACGAATCAATGAACAGGTTCATAAAATGAACAAGTAGATAGGGCCTTACAGCTTGCGTGGGAAGGCAATGACTTAGCGCTGGGCCCAGGGCCTGCCTGTCAAGGTTCAAATCTCTGCTTTACTTACCAGTGGTACTGTCCAGGGTTATTATGTAAACTTTCTGGGCTATACTTTACCCTCTGTGAAATTGGAAGACTGATGCCACCTGGTAGGATGATTATGGGAATTGAAGGAAACAGTCCACAAAGAACGGTTGGCACAGCTCCTGGCATACATAGCAAGTGACCTGCTATGACCAGTGGCTCACTTGCCAGCATCAAGTAGGGCTCACAACATTCTTCAGGATGACCCCATCCTGGCAGCTTCTGTTGAGATGTTCCTGGGTGTTTCGATGGATCCCTCTACAGAGAGACAGTGTCTGTGGATATCTCGGGAGTTCTTTGAACTCCCAATGCCCTGGGCATCCCTCACTTCAGATACGTTAGATACTTCATCTGCTCAGGTGGGTGTGGGCAGAGATGGCGTTTTTGTTTCCAAGCCTCCCAGAACTAAATAATCACACAGAAACTATATTAATTAGAAAACTGTTTGGACAATGACTCAGGCATATTCCTAGCTAGCTCTTACGTCTTAAATTAACCCATTTCTATTATTTTATGTCTTACCATGAAGATCGTGGTTTGTTACTGCGCATGTTACTTATTAGGCAGCACTATATGGCATTTGCCTGACTCCTCCTTCTTTCTCTCTGCACTCAATTTTAGTTTTCCCGCCTAGCTAAATTCTGCCCTGCCACAGGTCAAAGCAGCTTCTTTATTAACCAGTGGTAATAAAACATATTCATAGTATACAGAGGGGAATCTCACATCAGATAGGTATCAAAGAAAACCCTTAGAGATGGGGCTGTCGATGACTCAGTGGTTAAGAGCACTGGCTGCTCTTGCAGAGGTCCTGAGTTCAATTCCCAGCACCCATATGACAACTCATATCTCTCTGTACCTCCAGTTCCAGGGCGTCTGATACCCTCACATAGATATACATATAGGCAAAACACCATTGAACATATAATTAAATAAAAATAAATTTTAAAAAAGAAGGAATAAGAAAACCCTTAGAGATGGCTCTTCCTTGTTTAAACATGGTTCTTCTCCTCTTGGTCAGGTAACTTTTTTAGGCTACAGTAAATAACTGGTCCCAGCCATACTGCATAAGGCATTTGGTTTTTTTTTTTTTAATATTTATTTATTTATTTGTTATGTATACAATATTTTGTCTGTATGTCTGCCTGCAGCCAGAAGAGGGCACCAGACCTCATTTCAGATGGTTGTGAGCCACCATGTGGTTGCTGGGAATTGAACTCAGGACCTTTGGAAGAGCAGGCAGTGCTCTTAACCATTGAGCCATCTCTCCAGCCCTGCACAAGGCATTTGTAAATCTGTCTTTTTGCCTGATGACAACAGAGAAAACCATGTCAAGAGTCATCTGGCTGTTTGGTTTTTGACTTAAGTTTTATAAAGAAGAGCACTTGCTCCGTGGTAGCCTAAGAGGGTTGGGCTTTGATCTTAAGGCCTGAGGAGGCTTTGTGGGAATTGGAGCTGACATTGTTGACAGGTTTGTCTGTAGCTTTTCTGCTGCCACTAATTAAGCATTTACCCACGCGCACTCTCTTTACCCCCTTGGACTTTGATGGGAAGCCGTGAGCAGGTTCAGGGAAACATCAAAGAGGCGGTCCTGGTCTGGTAAAACCAATTCTGACATGAACATTAAAGAGCTCTCCATTCCAAAGCTGGATACATTTTGTTTTTCCTGTAGAACATTAATTCTTCATAACAATGAGAAAGGCGCCAAGAGTAGACAGTCACCCCTGCCCAGTGCCTTCAATTCTAGAAGGCTCTCACACCCTTTTGTCTGAACATACACCTTTGCGGCTTCATCCTACAACCACCTCAGGGTCTCTCTTCAGACATCTTAAACCTTTCTTCATGTTAGTTTTGGGTGTTTTGAATGATCATAGCTAAAGTTTCAAATGAATGTTTTATGCTCCCACACCCTTAGAAATGAGAGCACAGACAGGTTAAGGCCCTTTGTGAGTTGGGGCAGATGTTACTTTTATGGCCTCTGAATCTAGTATTGGAGCAGCCTGTTATTGTGTCCACTCTGGCCTTGCTAGAACACTGACTGCCTTGTCTTAAGCTCCAAAGAGCAGTGAGCACAAGAGTCAAAAATGCCACTTACATATAGCTCATGATCTAGTGAATGTCCCACAGGAAAACATTGGCCACATATAGCATTAAAAGATATTAAAAACTATAGAGAGTCAGGTGGCTAAGGGCATGCATTAGAGCCAGGTTGCACTTTAAACGGGATGTCCAGGGAAAGCAGCAGCAAAGGTCCAAGGGCTGAGGGAGCCTGTCGTGGGAAGTGACAGGAACACTGACAGTCATGAGGCGGAGGGGATGACTGATGGTGGATGGGGCAGGTAGAGGCCATGGACAGCAGTGAGTGAGGGGCCATGTGGGCGTTATGGGCAGAGCACAGTGAGCGGATGATTTCAGGGTTTGTGAGAGACGTGAGAATGATTGGAATCGTGGGAGGGGTCTGAATGGAGAAGGCCTGGGTCTGATTTCCTTGAACAGGATAGTTGTGATGACTGGTTAGACTCCAAGAGATATCAGTTGAGTTAAGTGGCTGTTGAACTGCTTTAACCCAAAGTGTGTGGTAGTTAGAGGCAGGATTGAAACAGGAGAAGCAAGGAGAAGCATTTGAACTCAGGAATGTAGAAACGCAGAGCTGAAGGCTTTCTTTCCCCATGGGTCAGATGGAGCAAGATTTGAGCAACTGGCCTGTGCCCTTCAAACCCATGGCTGATAATAGACAGCTCTTGGAGGCCTCTGAGTTATTTTTAGACCATCACCTTGGCCCTAGCTGTGAACTGTGGACACTCCGGCACGAAGAGAATGGATACTTGTATGATCTTAGCCGTCGTCAATGGTAACAGGCTGGTTAATGTGCAGGAATGCTTGCTTGGGCCTTCTCGCACCCCTGACAGTACACTGTGGCATCGCACTGTGGGGGAGGAACTGAGAGAGGTGTTGGTGCCACCCAACCTCCACTTCACCTCCAAAAAGAACCAAAAAAGAGCAGGAGAGCACGAGAAACTAGAGAAAGGAACCCAGGATGGTCTGGAAACTGAGTTAAAACCTCTTTGGGAAGAAAGCTATCAGAGCAGTAGAATGTGAATCTCTTCTTTGAATGAAAGTGTGTGTTCCTTTTCTATTTATATCCCTCACAGTTCCCAGTTCTTTTATCTGGTTGCTAGATAAAAGACATTCGCAGGGAGAACAATAATAGACAAATTAACAGAACAAAACAAATATCAAGTACCCTGTTTAGTAAGCTTCGGTTAGAGGTGAAAAGCACGGAGGTCTTGCAAATGGCCCCTCTTTCCTGCCCCTCCCCATTCTCTCCCACTTTAGCAAACCACAAAATCCTCCATGAGGCCACATGAGGACACCGTTCACGATGGTGGTGGTCAAAGGGAAGAGCCAAAAGAATCTCACTTTGTTTGTTTACCAGGAGCCTCGTTTCCCACCCTGCCTGGCTAATGTGGGGTGAGGAAATCTTAATCTGGCTGAGCTCTTGTCTCAGGAAGAGCAGAAGGCAGCCCCGGAAATGCTCACCTAGCAGGTGCTGCACAGGGTGAAGAGGGAAGGAGGGTCGGGACCATGGAAATACCCCTGTGCGGTCAAGAAACCTGTAAGGCTGATGAGTCGGAGAAAGGAGCAGGGGTGTGTGTGTGTCTATGTGTCTGTGTGTGTCTGTGTGTGTTGTCTAAAGACAGAACCTGGAACTTGTCAGGATGGGGTAATGGGATACCAGATGGGCTGTCAATCAGTCAAAGCAGATGGTGGGCTTTTATTTTGTAAAGAATTTGTAAATCCTAGGAACAGCGAGCCATAGGGTACTGAAGCTTTTAATCCCATTATACAAGACAAAGTGTGCTCTTTAAAAATGTAAACCCAGCAAATATAGAATTTCTGGTATCAAAACCTTGGGGTGACAAACAGCCTTTTAAACTCCAGGGACTCTCTGAATTCTTTCTTGTTGGCGGGAGGAATTGCAGAAATAGTCCCGCCCTTCTGAGTTAATGGTGTCTTCCTTAGGGCTGGGTGTCAGTTTACTTTGCTTGCAGAGTTGGGGATTGAAATCAGGGCCTTGGGCAAAGCATTCTACCACTGAGCCATATCTCCAACAAAATGTGACGTATTAGTGCAAAATGAACGTGAAATAAAAACTAGTAGTATACTTGGCAATTGATCAACTTATTTAGTAAAAATTTGAGTCTGTGACAAACAAAATCATAAAAATCACTGACTACTTTCCCAAAAGAAGGAGCCCTGTTCCCCTCTTGTCAGCTACTGGGTCCGCATCAGCCCGGCTTGGTGCAGGTACAATCGCATCTGCTATCCTGGTGCCAGCAACACAAGATTCTTTTCCTCAGCCTTCATCTCCTTGCCAGCCTTTGAGGTCCACGGCTATTTCCAGGATCCTCCAACACGGACCTATCCAAAAGAAAACCACACTCCCCAGTGTCTCGTGGATGCATTTTTGCCCCCATGCGTGGCCCAAGTCTGAAAGTGTGGCACACAGCTGTGTCTCGTGATGCAGAGACGGCAGAGGGTGGGAATAAGCTTGTGTGTGAGAGCTCATCTGGAATCTGCCTTCTCTATAGCTTGAGTGTCTAATGCGCTTGCTAACATGAAGCCCTGTTGTACAGGAGAAATTACAGGAACTGTGGAGAATTAGGAGAACGTTTTGAAGAAGTGTCATGGTTAAATCTGGCTCTGTTTGGAGTGTTCTGGCCCATCCATCCCATATTGTCGCTAATGCTGCTTCATTTTGATGCCCCTTCGTGTATATTTATTTCCTTAGTTCCCCCTGACATGTTACTTTGTGCTTGAAGTTCTTTGGAGCAGTCTGCTGACGGATTCTGTTTGCCTGTTTTCATCTTTAAAGGTATGGAGACCTGACAGGCCCAAACTGTGAAGAAGATGGAAGTCAAAGTTCATCAGAGTCCAAGGCTGTGATCCGGAAGTAAGTGTCTTCTTCCTCATTAGTGGTGTCTCAAGCTCTCAGTCAGGACAGCATCTTAGCTAAGCTCAAGGTACATGAGCACAGTGGTGCATGCCTGCAATCCCGACACTTGTGAGACCAAGGCAGGAGAAGCATGGATTTGAGGCCAGCCTGAGCTGTATGACTGAGACCTTTTCTCCGATGAAAACGAAGTAGTTTAGCAGAATTATTTACTCCTTTGAAGTGGGTGCTACTATGATGTCCCCCATAATACCCATATGCCAGGGCTTGAGAGAGGGTTCGGCAGTTAAGAGCACTTGTTACTTTTGTTGAGGACTCAGGTTCAATTCCCAGCACCTACATGGTGACTCAACCATCTGTAACTCCAGTTTCAGGGGATCTGATTCCCTCATCTGACCTCTAAGGTACCAGGTAGGCACGTGATACACAGACAAGATACTCATACAAATAAAATAGAGTAAGATAAGTATATCTAAAAGTTTTTTTAAATTACCCATATGCCTACTTTTAAAGAAAATCAATACTCACTTATTTACCCAGGAATAATGCATTGTGCATCTGCCCTTATACCAGGTAGTCTTTGAAGGGATCTAAAATAAACAAGGAAATCAAACAAGTGAATAGTCTTAGCTGCTCAGAAGTTTGTATTTTAGCAGAGGGAGGAGCAGAATAACCACAAGAGTGGAGAAGAATGCAGCAAGGAAGTGTCTAAGCCCTGGTGGAGCACGGCCCCATGCAGCTGCCAGGAAGAGGGTCTTTGATCTGGTGACCCTAGAGCACAGTGGTTGAGGTGTGAGCCAAGCTTTGTGATGTCTAGGCAGAGAGGATATGGAAGAGGCTCCCAGGTGGGGATAGAGGGGTTCAGTGAAACAGTGAATGGCTGGCAGCTGCTCAGGGAGGAGATGCAGTGGATGACGGGCAGGTGCTCAGGGTGGAGATGCAGCGGATGACGGGCAGGTGCTCAGGGTGGAGATGCAGTGACTGGCTGGCAGGTGCTCAGGGTGGAGATGCAGTGACTGGCTGGCAGGTGCTCACGGTGGAGATGCAGTGACTGGCTGGCAGGTGCTCAGGGTGGAGATGCAGCAAATGGCATGGCAGCTGCTCAGGGTGGAGATGCAGAGAATGGCATGGCAGCTGCTCAGGGTGGAGATGCAGCGGATGACGGGCAGGTGTTCAGGGTGGAGATGCAGCGGATAGCATGGCAGGTGCTCAGGGTGGAGATGCAGAGAATGGCATGGCAGCTGCTCAGGGTGGAGATGCAGCACAGCGAATGGCATGGCAGGTGCTCAGGGTGGAGATGCAGCACAGCGAATGGCATGGCAGGTGCTCAGGGTGAAACTCAGAAGTGGTGGTGCACATAAAGTGAGGATGTGAGGGACCCTGGGGCAGGACATTGAATTCGATTCTGAGGAAGGTAAAAGCATGCAGAAGGCATTGAGAACAGCACTGCACACTGAGTTTTCAGGCTAGCCGTGGTTCTACGTGGCAAGTAAGTTAGCAGTGGGGATAGAGGCAAGGAGCCTGGTTATCACTTTTGTAAAGGCCCAGGCAAGGGGTGATGGGAGTCTGGACTCAAGCAAGGACTGAGGTACTCTGCTTGTGCAGATACTGAAACACATAGCTGATCTGGACGACAAAGAGGGGCTTGGACACCACCAGGGGCTATAATAGAACTTTACACACACCTGGGAGTGGGGATCAAATTTGGTGGGAGTGTGTGCCAGCAAATGAATCTTATATGTTAATTTTGAGGTAATCAGTGAGTCTGGTTTTGTTGAGCTGTCTGGATGGCGGTATTCACTTGGATGGCCTAGTGGTATTTAATGCTGGCTGGAATCTGGGAACTAAAGGGGAGAGCCAGAGGAGAGAAGGTCCAGAGGCTGGCCCTTGGTTCCCATTATTGTTTTGAGTTAGTGAAAAGAAAAGGTTTGTTGAAGGAGACTAGAGCAGCTGTGGGGGTGAGCAGAGTAGTGAGAAGATGGAAGAGGTAGTTGTGCCTCAGAAGATGTGTGAAGGGGGTTGCAGAGGGGTTTACCCCCGTTCCAGTGCTGCCACTTATAAAGGTGACTTCCTGCCCAGCGGTACTGTGGGTCACAGCGGTGAGGACACGAGGTTTTGGTGGATGGAGGTGTGGAAGTGTGGACAGGGAGGAACAGGTGTGCCATAATGGGGATTCAGACATCTCACAGCATGCGATCTGGGGATTAGAAAAGCATTTTGGTTTGTTTACCATGTGTGGTTTGCTTTAATGGACACTTGTTTACACTGGTGAGAATGATCTAGAAGATACTGGAGAAATGGCCACTGTCGGGTTGTGGTCTGGAGCAGATGGGATGGATACTCTGGGACCCAAAAGTAATCTTTGCTGCTAAATGCTCATTTGGGATCAAAAACCAGAGAGTGGGAACAGAATTGAGCTTTCCTGTGTAATTTTTAACTCTCCGCAAGATTCACTGATGGTTCCCACGCTTTAGGGACTGAGGGTGTGAAAATCAGAAAAACATTTTTTTTTTAACCCCCAAGTAGGATCTATACATCTTACGTTTCTTTTTTGTAATTTTAATTCAGAAAAGTAGACACATTAATGTACATATTTAGAAGTCCAGGGCAAGGTATGATAGGAGAAACCATTACATTACTACTACAGGTGATGGGCTAAGAGACGAGGTGACATCTGAAGACTTGGGCAGTGGCTGTCCAGGTTGAGGAACTAGCAGGGCCCAGCAGGGAAATTCAGTGTGTGTGGAGTTCTGAGAAGCAAGAGAGTTGCTGGAGTTACTTCATGACGTTGCATGTTGGTCAGGAGAGTCTGCGGGCTGACACTCATCTGTGGCTACACTGTGAAGGGCTAATCGTTCACAGAAGAATGTGAGCTGCGGACCAGCGGTCATACAGTCTTTGTGCAGGCAGGAAACATTATGACATTGGCCATCAGAATGGGTTGGGCCTGGAGTCATTTATGCCCACAGTGTACTGAGGACCAGCAGCTCAGCATCCAGGAAAATCTTTAGAAATGAAGGTGAGCAGCTTCTAGCCCAGTGGTTCTCAACCTGCCAGCTGTGACCCCTGGGGACAGAGGTTGTTGAACGACCCTTTCACAAGGGTGGCATATTAGATACCCTCCACATTAGATATTTACATTATGATTCATAACAGTAGCAAAATTACAGTTATGAAGTAGCAACTAAAATATTTTTGTGGTCGGAGATTGCCACAGCATGAGGAACTGTATTAAAGGGTCACAGTATTAGGAACTGCTGGTCTAGCCTGACCTAATGGACGAGAATCTGCAGCTTGAGATCCTGGAGTGAGTCCTAAGAACTTTCAGGTTTTGAAACCATGAGATTAGAGTATTTAAAATTGTTTTTGTTCATCCATGAAAGGACACTAAAATAATGATTCTCAAGAGGATCCTGTTGGTAATGGGTGTTTGTGAGAATATCCAGAAGAGAATCCAGAGGCTCACATGATGGGTGACCTGTGCATGGATTCAGTGAGAAGAAGCATTGTCAGCCACAAATAGTGGGAGTCCATCAAATCTGCAATTACTGTTCAGTTAGCCACAGGAATAGCCAAAAAGAGTACAGTGAAACATGCCCACGGCCTTTCTGCTTCCCAGAGGGTGGTTTAAGATTAAATAGGTTTGGGGAAAGTAGCAGTTAGGAAAATTGATTGTACCCTGGATGTGAAAAGCCGTGTTTATTACTTTAAAGTCCCACTGAACTTCATGGTACACCCGGAACTCTAATGTGGGTGAAACTCCAGGCTAAGCTGTTTTATAGGGCTTTAGAGCCGTAAGCACATGAGACCTTAACAAAGAGCTTCACACAGAACTCCCCTGAGGGGTCCGTCATCTGGGGACAATAGTCCTTTCCCAAGGCCTCACAGTGACTGGGTGGAAAGTTCTTGACCCCTTTGCTCAAACTGAGTTGCCTTTTTGAAAGAACTATGACTGATGAACGCATAGCGTTTTATTTTATAATGGGTCACTCAGTCCCCCAGACTCCGGAAGGTTAAAGCCCCTTCTCTCTGGTGATTTCTTTCTTTCTTCCATTTTTTCTCGTTTTATTAATTAGTATTCCATGTCCCCATTATCCTTTTATTCTGTCTTTTCTTGTGGCTCTCCTGGCAATGTCCACCTCCAAAGATGGACACTGCTTGTTTTCCTGAGAAGAAACCAGGGAAGCACCTCCCGCATCTGTATGTGACCCTGCAGATTCCTCCAGCACCCCACACCTCTGTCCCCTGGAGCAGCTTCCTCTTGGCCACTGGGGTGTAGAGAGCATGGTTTTGTGGCACTGGTTCTCACTGGGTGGCTTGTCCCCCAGAGGACATTAACCAGCATTTGGAGACACTTTGTTGTGCCTAAGTGGGGTAGTTGCTGCTGGCATCAGTAGGCGGAGGGCAAGGCTTAGTGCTAAACATCCTACATCCTAGAACGCAGAGGACAGGGCTTGTCCTTCACCCCAGCCCCTGGCATCCAGATATCCAGAGAGTCTGGAATGTTCGGATGGAAGCTCCATCCCAAGCCCCCTCCCCGGAGCTGCTTCAGTCCAGACTCTGCCCCTGAGAAAGCCTGCCAAAGGATGACCTCTCCCCAGAGATGCTCAAGACCACTCCCATGGGGTGTTTAAACTGTCCCGCCCCCAGAACAAACACGTGGTTTTCTGGTCTTCCTTTCTTGTCTCCTCTCTGTGGGGCTGGAAAGCCATCCGGGAGCCTTTGTAGCCATTAAACCTGGGCTTTTTCTAATTCGGTCTGATTTGGTCTGATTTGGATTATTGTGTCAGTGAGAGGCTTATTGGGGTGCAGAAACTTTTCAGTTATCACACCAGGGCAGCTCCAAGCATGCTCGTTATCCATTTGTGTTCCTTTTTTTCAGTTAGGTGAGTCAAATACTGAGGTGGTCTAGGCCCAGCCACATGGAAGGTAAAGGCCCACTTCCTGTATGTCACCCTGTCCCTCACTAGCCCGCCTCCCGTTCCGTCACCCTGTCCCTCACTAGCCACGTGGCCTCTGTGCAGTCACGTTACCTCTCCCAGTTTCAGAGTTTTCATCTGAAACTTGAGCTTCTGGAGCACACTATCCGAGTCCTCTTCAAGACAGTGAGAGCTAGCAGAAAATGTATTTAGTTTTTCAGAAACCAAAATCGGAGTTGTGGTCCAAATACTATATTAGACTTTTGAGACATTCCCCTGACTGCTTTTCCATCTGAAAAAGCAAATGTCAGAAAAGAGGAGTCCGGCCCTGACTTGCTTATCGAATCATGCCTGACAGCTGCTCACCACAGTTGTGAGGAACTGAGCTGAGACACTGTGTGTGTGTGTGTGTGTGTGTGTGTGTGTGTGTGTGTGTAGACACGACAGCACACTTCTCCTTTGCTGGCCTCCGTTCCCTTGTGACTTCAGGTGGCTTTCTGAAAACTAAACAGCCCACTGCGGGGCCATTGCCTTCAGTTTCTGTGGACCTGGGCTGAACTGGAAGTAGGAACAGGGAATCACTATTGGATTTAACTATGAACACAAACTGTTTGCTTTTTCAGTTTTCACTGTAAATTGAATGGGGACCCTTACACTTCATATAAACCTCTATGTACCAAGTTGCCATTCGATTCTGATGTTGTAACTATGGATCTATTCAAGCTAGCAGAGCAGCAACCATAAAGATGGAAAAAATGAAAATCAGATGAAGCCTTAAGATGAAAGATTGGTTTGTGGTGCCTTGAACTCACTCTGACTCGTGCTTTTTTATGGGTTTAAAAATGTTAACAGATTGCTCAGAGTGACTCCAACCTATGAAGCGCCCTGCCCAGCTCTGTGTTGTATCCAGAACTTCCAAGGCCAGCTGGCTCAACGAAAGTGTCTCGGGTTGCCAAGAATTCTGTTTCCATAGCTTCTAGTTTTTAAGACCCTTGCCACATGGGTGGCAGACTGGTGTTCAGATTAGGCCTATGTGGAGAATAAGGGGGCTGTGCTGGGTTTTTGGTTGTTGTTTTGTTTTTTTATCTTAGGACTCCTAAACATGGGCATTATTTGGGAATCAGGAAGCCTACTTCCTATTCTGGAAGAAAACAGTCCTGCTCACATTCGTTCCACCTGTGCCCTCTTCACCCTCCTGTTGACATTTTTACATGATAAAATGTTATCTTTTCGAACAGCAAAATTTGAACCAGATAGGAAGAAGGAACTTTTCATAGGACAGATTTACTGCAGCCATTGAACTCCAAGGAGAAAATACAAAGAAGGAACAGTAACGATCCAGCTTTTACATCACGAGTTCTTTGCAGTGTATGCGATTGGTGTGTGTGTGTGTGTGTGTGTGTGTGTGCATGCATGTGTGTATGTGTGTAGGGGGGAGGCAGGGGAGAAAATGTGTGTATAACTTTATTTAAAGAGATTTAAAACTCCCCAGGCCTTGATGCTTTATTGCTTCCCTTTAATCAGAACTCTTTAATGTTGAAATAGCTCCTGTTTCCTTTTCTTTAATTGAATCTCGCCCCTTCCCCCAGGAACGCCAAGTTCTGTTTTCTCAAACTCTTTACCATTGCCATCTCCAAACTGTGGAAATCATCCATCTCCCTTCCACACGTTCAGAAGATACAAATGCGATCTTTCCCAGAAGCTGGGGGTACTGACGCTGACACAGGGACTGGTGAGGAAGCTAGCAAACAGTATCAGTCCAATATGTCAGGCGCACTTTAGAGAAAAGTTGAAGGCTGGAGTTATTGGTGCCTGGGGAAATTGCAGCAGAAAGTATTTGAAAACTCTTCCTGGAATGTTTGCAATCAGTAGTCATTCCAGAAAATCCAGATGCCCTAAGAAGGCAATTGAAGTTGAGTGATTGTAAAGAAAATGGGAAAAGCGGAGATTTGAGGGGGAACCTCAAAAATGAGACATAAAACACCAGAATCAGGCATGGAGATACGCACCTGCAATAACATCAGACTTCAGTTTAAGGCCATCCTTGGACACACAGTAAGGTTCAGTCTCAATAGAAAACAGAACAAAACAAAGACACTACAACAGCAGAACATTGAGAATAGTAAAACCTCCAAATTTAGAAGAATTGAAGGTTATAATGTGAAAGGAATCTATCTATCTATTTCTTTTAAGTAAAAGAGAAGAAATGGAGCAGTATGCACATTAAAGAGAAAGTTTGTTGTCTTTAAATATCCGTAGAGAGCAAAGGAAGATAAAAACTGTCATTTAAAACATCATCCCAGTTTTTGTGGGTCATGGGTAGTGATCTCCAGAGCCAAAATTGGTGCTCTAGTAACCGGAGAACAGGAATCAGTAATTTAAACTGAATTTAAACCCGTGATTCGACGTGAAGAAAGTCAGTGAACTGGCAGTATTTTGTTTTATTTTTTAAGATTTATGTATTTTTATATGTGTATGGGTGTCTTACCTGCATGTCTGTCTGTGCACCTTGTATGTGAAATGCCCTAGGGTGCCAGAAGAGATCTCCTAAAATTGTATTTACAGGCATTTGTGAGCCTCCATGTGGGCTCTGGGAACCAAAGGTCCTCTGTAAGAGCTCCTCACCAGTGAGCCATCTCTCCAGCCCCATGCTGGGATTTTCTCCCTCTTGGAAAGAGTCTAACGGACATTACAAGCAGCCATGTCTGTGGCGGCTCAGCTCAGTGTCTAGACAGTGAAAACTGTGCTCTGACCCTTGCTACGCTAGCCACTCCCTTTGCTGCCTATCTGCAGTATTCTCAGCTATGCAAGGTGCTCTCTTAGTTCCCTGTTTTCCCTTGCCCTTCACAGATGTGCTGAGGTCTTGCTCTCTCCTCATGGGTCCATCAGTTGAAGTTTCACCAAACTTGTGTGCTTTGGCTTAGTTCGGTGCCAAGGATTTGGAGTCAGGTTCAGCTGGGCTTCCCACCTCGGTGGTTCACTCTCGGGGGGCTTCCCATTTAGGAACAGGCATGGTGTTTGCTTGTGGTTCCTCTCCTGTGAGTACTTCACAGTAAGGGGAGCACATTGGTACCTGAAAACCCAGACAATTTGGCATTAATGCCTTTAATTCCCACAGTTTTGCCCAACTGTTGGCTTTATTGTAGCACCCCTAGCGGGGTCCCCAAGCAGCTGTTTTGAAGTGTGGAAGGAGATGGTCCGGAAAGATGAAGGAAGGCCAAGCCAGCAGCCAAGGAGGGCTTGCTTCCTGTCCTTGCTACCCAGTAGCACTGGACACCACCAAGGGAATCTCCGCCCACGGGGAAACGGCAGGAACTTCAGCAGGTTTTAAACAGAAGCCCCTGTTTATAAAGCATAAATTCCCTTCACAGACTGTGGGGAGCTGGGGAGGGAGCTGTCGAGATCTGAAGGGATAATTTTGGTGAGTGGCCGATGCTCCTTTCTAATAATAGCTAGAAGTTATTGATTGCGTAGTAAGGGTGCACTGTGTGCGCTCTGAAAATTCTCCTGATGACCTGTTATATCGTTCTTCCAGCTACCAAAGAGTAGCCTGGGCGTCTGAGGAGCACGTCCAGGGTCGCACAGTACGTGAGAGTGCTTGGGTTTAGCCAAGGCCAGGCTCTCTGCGTCATGGATCCTTTAATTCTTCCCCTGTGGTAAAAATGAAAATATTTCTCTTAAGTGTGGGAATGAAAGACAGATGCGTGAGTAACCTTGACTTTGGGTAATCCGTTTCAGGCACCTCATCCTGCCCCTACCTCACACAGCTCAGTTGTCCCTGTGTGCCTTCCTGCTTCTTGTTCTTGCCTTGAGGCTTTTTGTCTTTTTAACTGACCCTGCCCTGTCCACCCGCTCTGTGCTTAGATCTTGCTGCTGCCTTTGTTCACACCCCCCAGCGCTCGTCACAGCCTCTCCTTCCAATCCCACCACAGTGTTTTAATCCTTGTTTACCACAAACACCACAGTGTGACAATGGAAAGTGCAGGAAGCTGAGGCAAGATGACCCTGACAAGTCCAGATAGTAATGTTTCCATTCCTTGGGGAAGGAGAGGGGGAGAAACTTTGTCCCTCCCTTCCTTTGTTCTCTGTCAGCAGGGAAACCATCTTGCTGGCAGCCTCTGTCTGGCAATTTTCCCTGAGGTAGAGGAAAACCATTTTGAGACTTGGAGAACAAGGTGGGAGGGTCCAGCCCAATCAGGTTCAAGGTTAACAAAGTACTTCACACCCACCAGCAAGGCTTGGCAAAGGCACAGCCATGTTCTCTAAGAGGTGCATGGTGCTCTCAGATCGGATCGCTCTTTCTCTGTTTGCTCAAGGCGGTGATCAGGTCTGTAGAGAGTACCCTAGAGTAAGGAAACATTCTGCTGTTTTTCCAAAAGTTTCTGTGTCTTATCTTCTGGCAATGCTTAAGTATAATATATCATCATCTCAAATAGATTCTAGGGCAGGAAAAAAATACCTCCTAAAAGATAGTGTTATTCTTTTTTTGTAGCGGTGATCTTAGTTTTGGCAATTACACATCATGGAAAAGATGATGTATCCCAAAAACTTTGTATTAGACTTATTGATTCTAGAGTGTTTAGTTGCCATTGGAATTTTAGGATAATTTTCTATATTTACTCACATTCCATGGGTTTGTCAGTCTGTGCTTGGAGCACAGCTGCTGCTTTGGTACCTTGTGAGTCTTCCCTGTGAGTCCTCCACACAGCTGCTGCTTTGGTGCCCTGTGGGTCCTCTCTGTGAGTCCTCCACACAGATGCTGCTTTGGTGCCCTGTGGGTCCTCCACACAGCTGCTGCTTTGGTGCCCTTTGGGTCCTCCCTGTGAGTCCTCCACACAGCTGCTGCTTTGGTGCCCTGTGAGTCCTCCACACAGCTGCTGCTTTGGTGCCCTGTGAGTCCTCCCTGTGACTCCTTTTGCAATAGACAGGGAAGGTGATTCTTGCCAAGAATGCCTGAGGTAGAAAATGGCTGTTGTCGCTGGTCACCTGTCTGGCGTGTCTACTTAGATTCACACCTCCTTTTAGACAAAGGATTGCTACTCTATAACCCACAGAAGAGTTGCCCTGGAAAAGAGGAAGGCCTCAGTGGTCCTCCTTAAAGTAGACTGTGGCAGCATCCTAATCTTTCCGCCTGGTTTCAGTCCCTCCTCTAGTCTCCACCCAGTTTTAGAGACCATGTCTTCCGGTGAAGACTCTAGTTTGGATGTCTTCGTGTGTCCTTTGTGGTGTGTGTGCATGTGTGGGTATTTGTATGTGCATGTGGTCCTGCCCACAAGTGCACGTGTAGTGTTTGTCCAAAGCTGTGGCCTTCTTCCAGCAGGTGTGGGGTCGCAGATGTTGAGGCACAGTTTGTCTCTGTGATTGGTGGAAAATTATTTGAGTTGACTTCCATGAGCTGATCTCATCAAGCCAATTATCCTTTTTAGTCCCATCCTTCTGTGACCTTTGGTAGGTCATTGTAATCATATTATCAGTTATGTCTCTCTTAATGTGTATCAGAAGGGTCCTATTGCTATGTCATTTGAAATCACCACTGGTCAGTGGCAGATAGATGCAGGTGTTTTCTATCTCTTCTCCAGTTAGGGGTTAGTGGGACTAAAAGAACAAACTCCAAGTTGACAGGCAGTCCTGCTGATGAGGAATTGTGTTTCCCTTCTCCCAGACCCTTCTCATTCTGTGCACAGGAGCAAGTGACTTCTCCAGTCAAACAGACACACTTTGCCTGTGCAGTTTGACTGCAGCCAGGATCTCCCTTCCTCTTCTCTAATCCTCCCATTCAGTCCTGGTGAGAAGTGGAGCCAGGCCGGGAAGATGGAAAAGCTGCTGTCCCCTTTCCTCTGTCATATTTGCGAAGTCCCTTTCCTTCTTGGAATCTTAACAGCCCCACATTTGTATCTGCTGCTTGTTCTATCGAGAATGGAAAGTTTCTTCCCAGGCCTGGCAAACATAAGGCTACTGTGAGCCTCGGGCAAGCATCCAGGCATTTCCAGAAACCTCCTTCCCTGGCACACCGAGGAGCACTGCTGATCAGCGGGCAAGGGTCTGCTTGTGTTCAGTTACGCTGTCTCTGTTCTTCTCTTCTCTGATTTCTTCTTTCTCCCCTTTATTCCTCTTTTGCATGAAAATGCTTTTCCTGTCTAAGATTGCACTGAATTCTGAAAACCTTCTTAGGCTAAGCTGCAGCAAGGTTACTGTTAGAGCAGATGGGTCAGGAGTTAAAACTCTTAGACTAAGGACAGAAGGGACCTGAGTCTCATAGGGACCAAGGTCACTCCAAGGTTACTCTTCTGGTGCCTCTTCTGAATCTGTGACTTTTCTTGGACGCTGGCTGCATGACTTGCTTTGGGGAACCACTCACAAATGTACACAGACATAAACAAGACAAACATTTTACAATTGTTTACACTCACAAGAACCTGAAAATTATTTAAATTATCTGCCTGCCAGTAGAAGAATCCTTAGATTCTTAGATGTGAGCCCCCACAGTAGAATACAGTGTTCATGGGAAACCATAACTGTAGGGGCAGTGACTGCAGAGGTAGCTGTAACATACTGACAAATGAAAAACAATGTTGATTTATATTTGCATGTAAATATATTTATATTTATATACATCATGTATACTAAATGTGTGTGTACAGCCACAGAAATGCCTAGAAGTATATACTATGAACTGGTAACAAATCATTGGGTTGGAATGGTTTGCAAGGTGGAGTAGATACATTGCTTTTTAGTTTATGTAGATTTGTGAAAATTACTGTTTTGCAATTTTATAATTTTAAAATGAGCAATTGCTATCAGTTAAGCAGTAATTGATACAGCAATATCACTGACTTACCTGTAAGTTTTTTTCTATTCTTTATTTCTGTTTTCCTTTCTTTCTCCAGTCCCCTCTGCTTTGTATTGTTGAGACAAGATTTCCCTCTGTAACCCAGGCTGACTTGAAACTCACCTTGTAATCCAGTCTGTCCTGGAACCCAGGTGGTCCTCCTGCCTCAACCACCATAGTAGTGCAGTTACAGGGAGGGCGGCTTTTACCTCACCTCTGCTCCTTTTGACTTCTGTCCTGTGCTGTGAAATTTCCACCTCTCTCTCCGTCTCTGTCTCTCTGTCTCTGTCTCTCTCTGTCTTCTTCCCTCCCTCCCTCTCTTTCTGTGTGTGTCTCTCTCTGTCTCTCTCTGTGTGTCTGTCTGTCTCTATCTCCCCTTCCCTCCCTTCCCCCCCTCTGTAGTTTGTATGCCTTTATCAGTATCATTGAAAGTCTGTATTCTCACTGAAGTGGTCAGGGAGCAGTGATGAATTCTCCTTTATTTTAAGAATCACAAAAATGTTTTTCTAAAACTCTAGCTATGTATGCAATGTCAGGTTTTCTGTGTTCTGGTATGTCACCCCAACTATGTGCCCCTCGTGATTCTGGGCTTTCTGCTTATCCAAAGGAAGGGAAACTGCTCACAAGTTTTTTTTTCCCATAAAAAATAAGTGTTAGATGATAGCTTGACTTTTCTTTGATTTATTCTCTGACAGTTTCATACATGTGTATAATGTCTCTCTATCACACCAGCCCTTACGCCGCCCTCCACGCTTACCAAACACCTCCCAGCCTGCGCTCTTCTGGCCTTCGCATACCCTCCTAATATTAACTGCTGCTAAATGTTTAAAATTTTGATATTTAAGTTTGATAGCAAAAAAGGAGCAATAATTAATATAGTATGAGGGTCCTCAAAATATGAAGCCACTGAGTTCAGTTCACACAGCCAGCTCCAGCTCTGCACGGTGGATAGTAATGTCTACTCTAGTTTTAAATTATATAAGCAATTTGTGTGACGTACGGTAGATAATTATAATTGTCCTTCTTGTGATTCCGTGGATCAAACCCAAACATGCCTTGTACATGCCAGACAATCGCTGAGCTCCACTCCAAACCAGCTCCAGAACCTTCTGCGCTTCTGGAGAGCTAGCTCAGGCTACAGCTAGCTCAGGACGCTTGCTGCACAAGCATTGGGACCCGATTGGGTCCCCAGCACCCATGCTTTTAAACAAGTTGGGTGTGGTAAAATGTGTCTATCATCCCAGTGCTGGAGAAGCAGAGACCAGAGGATTCCGTGAGCCTGCTGGCCAGCCAGGCTAGCCTAACGGTGACACCCCCCATCTCAACAAACAAGGCTCCCGAGGGGTGACACTGGAGGTTAGTTTCTGACCTACACACATGCAGGCACACTCACACACACACTTAGAGTGGTGCCTCTGCCTTGGGATGCCCTGCATGCATTGGCTCCCCTGTTGTCTTCTCCAGCCAGCATCAGCGAACGTCTTTGCTGTGAGGTTGTGTTATCAGGGAGGTGAGTATCTGTTTTTGGAGAAGGGAGCCAGCCTGGCATGGATCTGACTCCGGAGTGCTTTGAAGTCTTCTTTGAATATGAAACGTGGAATAATGGGACTCCAAACAGTTGACCCCTTTTGTGGTTGCTCTGACTCTGCTCTCGAGGGAGAAGCTGTCCCCAGCTTAAAGCAACACCCTGGATTACTGAGGATGTGTGTGTAGCATGCCAAGCACCCAAAAGGACCCTGGCTGTCTCTGAGCAATGGCACCTGGTGTACCTTTATGAATCTGTCAGAGGAAACCATGTTGCAGGACTCTTGCTTACCAAGGTTTTGTTTTTTTCTTTTCTTTGTTTTGTTTTTGTTTTTTGGTCCATTTAACCCGTCAGACCTAACTTCTCCATTCCATAGTTCCTGAGGTGTGTTCTCATTGTAACTTGAGTAACAAGGATATAGCTTCATGAGAAAATTTTTGTGCTTGTGCTGAGCCCCCCCCCATGACGTTTATAAGATTAAACGTACTCATTTCTCCCCCTCCACCCCCAAACATAGACACCTCTCTTCACCAGATGAATTTCTGGCCTGATGGTGACCAGGTATCTCCGAAAATACCTGTTTTGTTACATTTATCCATTGACATGTGTGAATCTGAAGGGGTGACCTGGTCATACTACCGCACAAGTGAGGAGGTCAGGGGACAACTTTTGAGAAGAGCTTTTCTCCTTCCAGCACTGAACTCAGGTTGTCAGGTGTCACCTCTACAGCCTGGTTTTGTGGTCTTTAATTTGAGCAAATCCACAATTAGAGGGTTGTGTTCAGATTGCTTGCAAACTGCTTTTAGTACTCTCTAAATCCTCTTCTCATCATCTGTTTGCCTTGGGTGGATTTTCCTAACAACAGAACGTCATCAACACCCCCCCTTGTCCTGACTTCCTCAACCATTCGGGTTCAATGGCTCCCCATTTCTCCTCCCCAGTGCCATTGCTTCCATCCTGCGGGCCTGGCTTGACCAGTGTGCAGAGGACTTCTGGGAGCCCCCTCACTTCCCTTGCCTGCAGAAGCTGCTGGACTATCTCAAAGGGACGATGCCTGGCTCCGACCCAGAGAGGAGAGCGCAGAACCTTCTCCAACAGTTTCAAAAGCAGGACGTGGATTCCGACAGTGAGTACCTGTTTGGTCCCTGGGAAAACCTAGATTGGGATTCTGCATTGTGGAGGGTCCCCATTTGTTGGCTGAATAAGAAACCCTGGAACCCTCAGAAACTGGGGTAGGTGTAAAATTATTCAAGTGTTAACTCAGAACCTTAAAGCTTTAGAGTGAAAAGGGGGATTTTCGAGACTGATTTTATGATTTTGCAGATTAAATTCTGAGGCCAACTCAGAGGAGCTAAGCCATTTCCTGGGGTTTCTTCTGTCACCAAGAATAGAGTTTCCTTGATTTTTTTTAAATTTTTTTGACTTTCTGTTGTCAACATGGGCCATGCTGAACATGACCTGGCTACTTATTCTCTTCCTCACATCTTCTCTCAGATAAACCTGTCACAAAGAGCGACACCATAGAGCTGGCAAGGATTCAAGCCCATTTCCCCTTTCAGAAGCTTGGAGGAGGTGTTTCTCCTTTGCCCTAGAAAGCATTGCTGTAACTGTCCCCAGCAGCGTAGATTACCATCATCTGCTCTAAGGGCCACGTCAAAGGAAGTTTCTGAGACTGTTTTTTCCCCATTGGAGGTTGACCTCTAATCTCAAGGACAAATGCAGGGGCCACCACTGCTGGTCATAAAGTGTGTTGACTGCCAAGCTCTGAAGAAATTAGTCAAGAGGTTCCATCAGCACGATGGTACATCCTTTCACTGAGGTGTAGGGTAACAGTTTCCATGGCAACTGACCCACTTGGAACTTCTGATGGGCACTTCCTTGAAGTAATGCCTGATTTCCTCAGTGAGGGAAAGGAAATGGGTCCTAACACAGATAAGGGATGCTACCCCAAAGCCAAAGAAAATACAGTAACTCTCCATTCCACTGGATACCTGTCGAATGGCTTGCACAGACTGGGGACTGGAGAAGGGGAATGTGATTGCATCATCTGGCTCAGATTGCCAAAGGCTTTGTATCTGCGATGACTTCATCTGCCAGGAATGCTTGAATACCCGGGAAGCTCCAGCTGCCAGACCTCAGCTCCCTTCTGGGCCTCCGGGCCGCTGCTGCACTGGAACCCAGCTCTCCCTGCTGGGGCTGCCTCTGGCTCCGCGCCTAATTGGGAAGTCAGGGGAACCAGTCATTGGTTGTCTCCAGCTCAGGGACTGGAGCACAGAGCTCTTTTGGCAGGCAGAGGCAGGGACAAGGGAGGTGGCTTGACTTCACAAAAACTTTTAGGCAATGCCCAAGAAGGAATCTTTTCCAAAGTATGGGCAATTATTCTCAAGAAAGCTCCAGGGCCTGTTTATGAAGTGCAGGCGCCATTCCTGAGTAGGGGTGTTGGGAGCTTGAGTCCCTTGTGCCCCACCCCTCATGTCTCACTAGCGAAAGTAACGAGGTTTCCTGTGGGTCTTCATTTTTCACACGCCCTGGAGAGAGTCAGGTGCTGGAACAGCCAAGTCCTAGACCAGGTTCCAGAGAGGATCATAGTCGTCACACAATTGCATTCTGGGTCACACCAGACTTAGGAGTGCTTGAGTGAGCGAACGAGCGAGCGAGCGAGTCAATGATGTCTATCCTTACTCTGTACTCTCCCTTGGCTGAAGCAGGACAGCCTCGGCACTGTCTTAGAGGTGGGTGGTGTACTGTAGCTGTCAGGAGGGATGGACGGCCCCTTTGAGCCTTTGATTGGCACATCAGATTTCTTATTTCTCCACTGAATGAGAAAGTACCGGAACTGAGTGGAGGGAGAGTACTGGAATCTGGCTCTAGCATCCTGCACATGGTGGGATTTCAGCTCTTTAATTGGTACTTGCTCGTATCCAAGGTAACAGGAATAGGCAGTGCTGCTCTCCCCCCTTTTCCCAGATATAACCCAACCCATTCACATCAGGCCCTTAACTCCAGGGCCAGTCCAGAAATCATAGCCCTGCCCCCAGAGTAGCACATGGTACCTGACAGGATACCAAGGGATAAGTCTCTCATGGGTAGTTTAGAAGAAGCTACACCAATTTGATGATGCAAGATGCCCAACAATGTCCATTCTGAAGAGAGAAAAGGCTTAAAATGTAAACATGCTGAGGAGGACTAACACAGACCGGAATGTCGGCCAGGATGTCACTGTGGTGACTAGAACCCCACCCCCATAAGCAGTGGCAGGTTTGACAGGAAGGAGAGTGACAGGAATGAGGTTGGGAAACAACTCAGGAACTGGTAGAAGATTCCGGTAAGGGGACTTTAAGTGGAGGCTGGAGACTTCTGCAGCTGGACTCAACGGTTAGTGGGTGGTGGTTTTCTTTGACCTCTGCAGGCTATGACCCTTGAACTTTCTGATGATTGATGGCCAGCTGTATAGGGTCCCAGTGACTTTAGTTTAAATTTATTTTACACTTTGTGTGCACTCTGGGTGGAAGCTGATAGCAACTCTGAATGTCTGAGTCTGAAATATGTTTGAAGGTTCTATGGGTCTCATGCACGTCTCTGAAGTCCTGATGGTCTGTCCTATCCGCCAAAGCCTGGCCTGCTTCCCCCCTCACTCTTTTAGGCGCCTGGTTCTGAGTGACCCAACAATCAAGGATTGTGTGTCTGGGGTGAAGGTGTTAGCTGGGTTAGTCCCGGAAATGATGATGGCATTGGCAGGAGCCGAGATGAGGGTTGTGTTGCCTTACTTCTGCAGTCTGCCTACGCTAGCCTCTGAATGGCCCCTCAAGGATAGCCCAAGGCCTCTGAGCCTAATAAGAATGAACCCACGGGACTGGATCTCCATTTGGCTCCAGTTTTGCTTTCATTCATCTCTGCCTGTGGTTTTCTGAAGAGTTAGCTTTTTCTTCCCGAATAGAAGAAGTGCAGCTTGATGCTGTGAGCAAACCCTTAGGTGTCACCGATTTACTGATTGTGTCCTCATTGTGGGCAGATGGACTTGTCAACACCAGCTCCTTCAGCCTGGAAGAGGAAGAGGAACTGGAGAGCGGAGGCTCAGCAGAATTCACGTGCTTCTCAGAAGACCTGGTGGCGGAACAGCTGACCTACATGGACGCCGTAGGTCTCTTACTGTATCTCAGATGTGCTTCCACTTAAAACCTTTGTCAGTGACAATACTGGTGGCCCAGATAGGGCAGAGGGCAGCACTGGGGAACGGGCTAGAAATCCTTCCGAGTCTTTGAGAGAGTCTGGCTGTAAAGCGAGAGTCTAGGTGCTATGTGACTCACTTGTATGAATAATTCAGGCCCAGCTCTTCTTGCAGCCCCGGGTGAAAGTGCATTTTCCTCGGAGCTCAGGTCACGGAGGGAAGTAAGAATTCTAATCCTAGTGAAACAGAATCTACCCTGTTCTGCGGGTATTTCTCTCCCTTCGGACTCATAAATATTTCAAGAGCAGAACTGTTTATTTGGAGGATTGTAAAGGGGTCAGAGCACAAGTTAGGATGAAATAAATTCATTGACTCCACATGTGACCGTATCTGGCAGAGGGTTTGCACATGTGCTTGCTGCATATTTGAGGCCGGACCGTCTCTGTGTGCTGTGCACATTTGACCGTGTGAGTCACATTTCAAAGCTTCAGGTTTGCTGGAATGCACAATTAAAGAATTACCCATTGTCACGGTGGCCGTTCTCTTCTGCTCCTAACTGAGCTCCGCCACTTCTGCAGCATACGGAATGGCCAAAGTTTCCATCCAATGAGAAAGCAAATAAAGTATGGAAAGCAGATAGAGAGTCTATACGGAACACATGCTGGGTGGAAAACAGATCAGAGAGTCTACACGGAACACATGCCGGCTCTCTTTCTTATATACCAACTTTTACACATCTTATATTGAGTTGTACAAATGAGAATCTGATCTATTCAACAATTGTTTTGGTTGTACAACTGATAGAATAAGGGAAAGTTGAAAACTATCTTATTTTTATTGCTTTAAGGGAAAGACCTGGAAACCAGGCTATAGGTCCCCCATTCTTCTGTGTGGTTTGTGAGGCTGGATTTTTCCCCTCCTATTAGCATCTTTCTCTGATTTGAAAAATGAGGAACAGTCGGACTGAAAGATGTGGTATGTGCTATAGTGATGTGGACTCCTTTTCAGGTGTCCCGAGAGCATCTGTCCGCGTGGTAGATGACAGGCGGTTCCTGAGTGTCCAGGACTCTCCATACGCTTTTGAGGTTAAAATAACCATTGCCTCTTTTCTTTTTGATCAGTAGCACAGATTGTAATAGAATTACTTGACTTTCTGTGCAAGGTATGTAAATAAAAATGGCTTTGGTTATTTTCATTATCTTTTGGTAGGTTTTTTTTTCTCTCAGTTAAGCAAATTCAAAGGATCATGTGGGGTCCAGTTGTGGTAGCTCATGCCTTTAATTCTAGCACTGGGGAGACAGAAGCAGGTGGATCTCTATGAGTTCAAGGCCAGTCTGCTCTATGTAGTGAACTCCAGGACAGCCAGGACTACATAGGGAGATCCCATTTAAAAATAAATCCAAAACAAACAAACAAACAAACAAAATCCATCAACAAACAGAAACCACCAAGTAGCAAGTCAAGTGGAGAAAGGTGATTTATTCTTAGAGAACACCGATCTGCAGATGTGCTAGACGGCGTGTCCCACAGAGCTTCTGTGATGCCCTTAATGGCCATTCCTCTTTTCTTTCAGCAACTATTCAAGAAGGTCGTGCCTCACCACTGCCTAGGCTGCATTTGGTCTCAGAGGGACAAAAAGGAAAACAAACATTTGGCTCCTACGATCCGTGCTACCATCTCTCAGTTTAATACCCTCACCAAATGTGTCGTCAGCACCATCCTGGGGAACAAGGAACTCAAAACTCAGCAGAGAGCCAAAATCATCGAGAAGTGGATTAACATTGCTCACGTAATTGTCTTATACAAGTCTTTGTGTTTGGTAGATGGCCTTTCTGAGGCTCTGTGGCTTCAGGCCTGAGTCCTCAGACATGAATTACACTCTGCTAAGGCTGAGGCTCGGAATCCAGGCTGTTGGAGCTGTTCACATGTCACATGACTAGCGTCTAACACCATGTACAGAAGGCAGTCTCCAAGTCACTGTTCCTCTAGTTTATGAGTTCCGAATGTGTGTGAGTTCCAGTATTATTTACTTTAGGGATATAGAAGCTCGACCACAGTTGATTTAGCTATCCAGGAGCCAGTTACTGAGGTGACTTCTGCCTGTGCAGGGGAGGGTCAGCAATATGAGTGTAATAGATGTGAAAGAGGGAAAAGTTACCCCTGAGTAAAGATGGTCTAGGAAGACTGTGTGAGTGAATTTAGCTTTATCTGTCGAAGAGTAGGGTTGTAGGTACTTGAAGATGAAAGTTTTCTTCTAGGCAAGAGGAAGCTACAGTAAAAATGAAAAAAATGATTGAAATAAGTTGATATATAAATACGCTGGTACTCTATTATGTTCTGGGCCATGATTAACCCTCAACCAAAACAAAACACATTTTGCTTCATGTTCCATTAGATACATTTTTTTCCACTAAGCCTGTTTGTAGGGCATGATACCTGAATAGTTTACATTTTCTTTTTTTGTCTTTGACCAAAGAGTAAAGCCACAGACGTTCCAGAGAATTTGCCCCCCCCTTTTTTTTGAGTCTTTAGGACAGCCTATCGCCCCTCACATGCTAATGTCGCAAAGAAATGAGCAGGAAGCAAAACACAGATGTCGTAAAGAACTTACCTCTCCCCTGTTTTAAGTCAAACTTATTTCTCCACAAAAATAACTGCAAGAAGTTTTGAGGGAATTTGACACTAGCATGGGATGTCTCTTTCTGTTTAGAATTGTAAGAAAATATTTTTTGTCACAACCTTTATGCCTCAAAACTAATGGTCATTATGCTTTGAATTCATGGACCTATTTAGACAGGAAAACCACACCATCCCAGTGTGTGGCGGAGTGACTTGAATAATGAATTTTAGTTGAAGTTAAATATAGATTGTGTGTTTATATGATAGAGAAAGTGTGGATAACTCAGAGTGTACTCCACATCCTATAGCATGTGGAAAAAGTCAGGAGTCTTTTTCCTTGCTCTTTCTTGGGCTTTTCTCCAGTGTTGAATATGCTATGTCTCTTGAAATCGTGTAGAATAACATCATAAAATGCTAAAACTCACAGGTGGTTTTCTGCCAAGATTTATTTTATTCTTCCCTCATTAGTCACAGTCGATTTCTATTGAAAAAAAAGTTTGAAAAATGCTATTAATTTTGCATGTAGAAACAATATCTGACCTAATATGGGTGTGTGCTCTTGGCCTCGCCTCTGTGCTGCATTTTCAGTCCTGCATTGCGTCTTTTGGAAGATGCCTCCTTTGTAAAAAACGTGACTGGATGCTTCATGCGTTCCCTTAAGCCCTTAGCCTCAGCCTGTTACCGAATAATGCATTCCATATGTTTATTACGATGGACATGAGATATCAGGGCCTGGGTGTCTTTATTTATTGCAAGTTTTCTTGTTTTCTAGAACATAATTTTGGGATGCTGAACCTTTGTTGAACCACACTGTCAGAGTGTGGTTTCCAGACTGCAGTAGCTCTACTCCCTCCCTCCCTCCCTCCCTCCCTCCCTCCCTCCCTCCCTCCCTCCCTCCCTCCCTCCCTCCCTCCCTCCCTTTCTCCTTCCCTCACTCTCTCCCTTCCTCCCTTTCTCCTTCTCTCACTCTCTCCCTTCCTCCCTCCCTCCCTCCCTCCCTCCCTCCCTCCCTCTCTCCCTCCCTTCCTCCCTTTCTCCTTCCCTTACTCTCTCCCTTCCTCCCTCCCTCACTCCCTCCCTCTCTCCCTTCCTCCCTCCCTCACTCCCTCTACTCTCCCTCCCTTTTCCCTTTCTCCTTCTGGCCCTTCCTCTCTTTTCCTTTGCTTTTTTAAATAAAGGGACTTCAGGACATTTTTAAAGACCCGGTATGACTTTTATGAAATATATTGAAATTTACTTTGAAGAAAACATTTAAGGGTTCAATTGGCATGCAAGATTTTATCATGCCAAATTGGGAAATTCAGTTTCCCTCCGTAGTGTAGATCAAAATTTCTTAGCAAAATGATTCTTGAAGCAATTTGCACTTGGTGTTCTGCATGAATCCAAACATGTACTCATGCAGTGTACTCAACTGTAAAACCTGGATACAGTGCACTCCAGTGTACTTACATGTAAATATCCCTGACATTTTCCCAGTGTGGTCACTTCTCCAGGCCAGCTAGCAATGAGAGCTCTTCCTGTTTTACCAACCCTACTATTCTCTCTCTCTCTCTCTCTCTCTCTCTCCCTCTCTCCCTCCCTCTCTCCCTCCCTCCCTCCCTCCCTGGTCACTGGCTGCCCATATGGGCTTGGCCCCTTATGGTACGATAAATTTAAGCAAGGAGCTTCTCTCCTTACACAGAAAACAACACCCTGAATCTTTCTGTTTTTTTTTTTTTTTTTTTTTTTTTAAAAACATTGCCAAAATGAATCTTACTTTAAAAGCCCAAGTTATTTGGGAAACATTGAAGTACCAAGGTGTTTCTGAATGTTTACTATTGTGGGACAAGCCAATTTGAAACCAAATGACTGTGTATAAAAATATTCCCCCTTGAATAAGAGCATGAAAGCCCAAGTTCAACTTGTGGTGAATTTTTATTGCCAAGTTATATACACCTCGCAGGGCATGGGCTCTTTGTACCATCTGAACTTACAGTGGTTTCTGCCCAGCTCCCTCAGAGAGCCGCAGGACACAGTGATCCCCCGCATGTATTTTTAAGGCATGCCTACGTAAGCTTTCTGCAGAAGAAAGTTGACCTCTCCAGCGTAGCCGTGCATGCTTACCGCCTCGAGTTGTTTTTACTGGGAAAGCTGGAAACTATAAAACTGTAACAACAGCGCAAAAATATATTGGGGGTGGGGGTGGGGACCAAACTGATGGTGCCAAAATCTATAAAGTGTTTTGGTGACCAGGCGGGAGGAAGGAGCCACTTTTTGATGTGCCGTATTTATACAGCTGCCTATTCAGTGGTAAGAATTCATAGCAGCTGTAGTACCTCTAACACAGGAAGCCAGCGACCCACTGTAATACTGATGTCTAAATGCCTTTTATGTCTCTGTTGCTCCCCGCACAGGAATGTAGGATCCTGAAGAACTTTTCCTCCTTGAGGGCCATCGTTTCCGCTCTGCAGTCCAATTCTATCTATCGGCTGAAAAAGGCTTGGGCTGCCGTCCCGAAGTAAGTTCCCCAGTGCCTGCTCAGTTCTTCTCTGCCTGGGCGATCTGTTGCTGCTTCTGTACCATGGGTGCTTACCGTCAGAACACGTATTACGTGACAAGAGAAACATAGCTGAAACCTCGCGTGTGTTCCAGGAACGGCACATTAATGATTTTCGCAGGAGGGCTACTGTAGGAATCACACCGACTCTCGGTGTGTGCCAGAGCCGTGATTCCCACCAATCTGGGGCTGCTATGAAGGATGTGTTTAGTACCTGGGTCTTGGGGAGTGATGAGGCTGGGCAGTTTGCATGATTTCTGGTTATTTTCCGGCCCGTTCCAAAGCCCTAAGCTGCTCTAGGATGGGAGGGATGGCGTGATGGCGTGTGCACTTAGGACCCTGGTGCTCAGTAAGAAGTGATGGTGCCCACTTCTGCTTCCGCATATTTAAAGCTGCCTTAGGTGAGGAGCTCCTTTCAAGGTGCCTGACTAAGATTATCTGCCACTCCCATCCTGTGCTGTGCTTTCTTCAGATTTCTTAGTTCCAGCCTTTGGAACTGGTACCACAGTGTGATCTTACTCTGTCCCTATTGCTGTTTCTTCCACTTCTGGAAATTTGTGGACCAGAGACTTTTCTTTTTCAAAGGAATGAACAGTTTGTTCCTGCATTAGTTCAGACTTAGAGGATGTCTATGTTAGCGTCTCTACTGCTCTGATAAACACCATGACCAAAAGCAACTTGGGGAGGAAAAGGTTGATTTCACTGTACAGTTTCTAAGTCTGTCATCCAGAGGAAGTCAGGGCGGAACCTGGAGGAACGGTGCTCACTGGGCTTGCTCGGCCTTCTTTCTTCTACCACCCAGGATGACCTGCCCGGGATGGCACCACCATAGTAAGCTGGGTGCTCTCCTATCTACCATCAGTCAGGAAAATGCCCCACAGATTTGCGTACAGGCCTACAGGCCAATTCTATGGAGCATTTTCTTGATTAGGATCTCTTCTTCTGGGTGATGGTGGTGCACGCCTTTAATCCCAGCACTCAGGAGGCAGAGGCAGGCAGATCTCTGTTAGTTTAAAGCCAGCCTGGTCTACAGAGCGAGTTCCAGGACAGGTCCCAAAGCTGCAGAGGAACCCTTTCTTGAAAAAAAAAAAAATCTCTTCTTCCCAGAATATTCTTGTTTGTGCCAAGTTGACATAAAAACCAGCCAGCCAAGAGGGTAAGCCTTGTGTCATGGATCCTATTGGGCTAGTTCCGTCCAGACCTTCCGAGGCTTGAAGTAGTGAGGCTGCCAAGCTGTATGAGGAAGAGTGTGGGAACTGCCCATCTTCCCTGTATGCAGAACAGTCAGTGCGGATCAGGAGGGAAGTCAGCGGACTCTCTAGCTACGGCTGCCCTGAGTTTGTGCTCAAGCCGCAAGCCCTAGGTGCGTGGTTCCATCGTCACCCACAGTGGAGTAAACCCTAAGGGACTGATACTGTTTGTGGTAATTCCTTGTCTGGGTAACTGCTACAAAACACCCGAGCAGAGCAACCTAAAGAAGAAGGGGTTTAGTTTGGGTTCCACTTCTAGGGGCTAGAGTAGGTGTGGTAGTGGGAGCAGGAAGTGGCTGAAAACTTGTTCGGAGCTGTTGTTTCCTTTCCGTCCAGCCCAAGACTCCAGCCTGTGGGGTGGTGTGGTCACATTTAGGGCAGTGTTGTAGTTACCGCTCTGTCACTGTGAAGACCAAAGCGATGTATAGAGGAAGACATTTAATCGGAACTGGCTTGCCGTTTCAGAGGATGAGTCCATATGAGTCCATACCATCATGGCAGCGAGCATGGTGGTAGGCATGCGTGGCTCTGGAGCAGTAGCTAAGAGCTTACATCTTGATCTGAAGATAGTGGAGAGAGGAAGTGGAATCTGGCATGGACTTTAAAACCTCCAAGCCCACCCATAGTGACACACCTCCTCCCACAAGGCCACACTTCCGATCTTTCCCACACAGTTCTGCCAGCTGGGCACCAACCATTCAAATAGATGAGTTTGCTGAGGCCCTTCTGGTTCAGACCACTGCAGGTAGGGTTTTCCACCTCAACCATGTCTAGATTTTTTTTTTCAAATGATTTTTTTCTCTGTAGCTTTGGAGCCTGTCCTGGAACTTGCTCTGTAGACCAGTCTGGCCTAGAATGCCTAGAGATTTGCCTGTCTCTGCTTCCCAAATGCTGGGATTAAAAGCATGCACCAATACATCTTGACTATCTAGATGTATTTTTAGAAATATACCTGGGGGGAGGGAGAAATACACCCAGAGAGATCTCCATGGTGATTCTAACCACCATCATGCTATTCGACTCTGTAAGAGGCCCACATCGGCAAGCCAGAGTGTCACAGTTTCTGCTGGAGAATGGGTGCCAGAGGACTCCTGTTTACAGATGAGATGAGAAGCAGCTGTTATAGGTTAGGTAATCCTTTGATGCTGTATGAGGAAGGAATTAAAATGAATGGTATTAGTCCTAGCATTCGGAATGCAGAGGCCGGTGGACCTCTGTGAGTTGGATGCCAGCCTGATCTATATAGCAAGTTCCAGGCTAGCCAGAGTTACATAACGAGACCTAGTCTTAAAAAGCCAATCTTAATATGCTTGGAGTTACATAGCTGAAGAAGCCACACCCACCTGGACTACAAACCTCCAACTGTGTCAGAATAAAAATGCTTTTCAGGTCCACTGCACTTTGTCCCCCCCCCACGCACCTTTTCCTTTTTCTTTTTTTCTTTCTTTCTTTTGTTTTTGTTTTTTTTTTTTTTTTTACTATTTTCAGTAGTGCCTGTTACTCTGTATGAGAGCTGATTAATTTTCCCCTGAATGTACATTTATTGAAAGTTATAGGTCGTAAAGAATCATTTGATGACAGTGTCTGGTAAAGTAGGAGGGGAAAATCAGAAGCCTACCTCCTCTACGCCTTGGCATTGCCTTCCCTACCCCTCATTACTGTTCCACACAAACAAGGGAATGGTCCCATATTAAAATGCAGCCTTGTCTGACGTCAGCGAAAGAATGATGTGGCTTTCATTGGTGGGTGACTAACCCAGGAACTCTTCTGCAGCAGGTCTGAATCTTAAACTACAAGTTGAAAAACTAGCGCACAGGGGGCTCGAGAGATAGCTGCATGGTTGAGAGCCCTCCACGTTCTTGTAGAGGACCCAAGTTCAGTTCCCAGCATCCACATTCATTTGTAACTTTAATTCCAGAGGACCAGATGCCTCTGGGCTCTGAGGCCACTACACTAATACACCTCACAGACAGACACACATAAACACACAATGAAAGTAATGCAAATAAATCTCTAAAATAAAACTCTACAATCCATGTGCCTTAGTTTCTTGGGTTGCCAAGAGAAGACCTGTTCTTTCAGCTGGATTTTCAAACAATTATTCAAAAAAAAAAAAAAAAAGAACTAAAAATCTCAAAACTGAATTGTCGGCCATGTGTGAGTGTTGGTGGTTGGTTTATGGTTGAGAAAGGATGCCGTAGCCTATCGCTGGTGCCCTTTCCATGTCAGTTGTACGTGTTCTCCATGGCTAAATGACGGGAGGGGGAGTCACGGGCTCTTAGGAACCACCTTCATTATCATCCTTTACATTGCTAGCTTTCACTGCAGAGTCTTCTTTCTATTGAAGGACTTGCATAACTAAGTTCTTAATTGTTTTCTCTGCAACAGAAATAGCTTTCTTTTCGTGGTTTGGTTATACAAATGATATTATACTCATTATAATGCAAATAAGTCTTAATAATGGCCTTTTTATGGTAATAAAGTTGCGGTACACATAGGGATTTGGCTGCTAATCATTTGTGGTCCCCGGGGTCATCCATTCAGTGACTGTGGAGAGACAAGCAGGATGCTTTGGGGGCAGTGCATGGGGCGGGGCATGAGCCTCACAGGTGCTTTACACTTGTTGTGCTTCAGTGGCTTTCTTGTATACAGACGAGGAAATTAAAACAGCAAAGGTAAGCCACTTGTCCAAGATCACTAAGGCTTGAACCTATCCGCCATGACTGTAGAACCCACTGTGGTTCTACCAATCCTCTCTGACTGCGAGAATCAGAATACAGGCCCATGCAGACATCTGGGTTCTGTGTCTGTCCTCTCTGACTCTGAGAATAAGAAAACAGGCTGGGGTGCAAACATTCGGGTTCTGTATTTGCAGCCCTCAGAAGGTACTAGTGAAAAGCAGAGCAAACTTTTGGCCAAGGCTTCTTTCTCTCTAAACTTAGGTGTCTGGCCAAGATGACCTCTGCAAGACTCGGTGTGTATTACTGGGATAAATGCTTTTTAAACTTATTTAAGGGAACATCTCTCTAGAACTTGATACCTCAAGTGAATCATCATTTTTTAAAAATTAAATGTATATTATTTAGAGCAATTTCTCCTATCTTTTGGGTAACTCTGTTCATCTTTTACAAAAGCTATCTACATGAGGACACTCAGTAGCTCCATTTGTGTTACGTTTCCCACCAATCCTGAGGGCCGTCCCGTCTTTCCTGGCAATGTGGACTGAAGACAGCTAAGCTCAGGGGTTGCCTTCTTGCATCTGTTGTTTATTTTTCCTTCTTCCTTGCTCACAGGGACCGAATGCTGGTGTTTGAGGAACTTTCAGACATCTTCTCTGATCATAACAACCATCTAACCAGTCGGGAACTGCTCATGAAGGTGGGGCTCCTGCTGCGCTGACCTTGGAAATTACTTGTGTTGCCTCCCAGGGAAGCGGAATTTTTATCTCATCCTTAATCTAGGAAACTTGGGACTCAGAAAATTCAAAGCCCACTTGAATTTTCTCCTTCCACCCTTTCCTCCTTCCCACCCACACAACTGCATAAAAACCGGGGTTCAGATGTGCATGTCTCTAATAAGCAACTACTCAGTGCTAGCAGTTGCATGGATGAGCGGCCTTGAAACAGCCCTTCTCAGCCAAGGGACTCTGACTGTTTGAATGACAGGGGCAAGTCTGCAGTTCCACATCCTTTTTTTTTTTTTTGACAGAATTGCACAATATTTTTCAGTCAGTAATGTTTATTGAGCACCAGATAAGTGGTGACTCTTGAACTGCCTGTTGGGCAAAGGGGTAGCCCGGCTCTTTATATACATCTTTAGAAATGTGTTGAATGCCTAGCATTTATAAAACACTGGGCTTGCCTCTAAAAATATGAAGATTTATAACACAGCCTGTGTCTAGGAGTTCATCCATAGTTGGGGGCTGTGGGCAATACAATACCCATTCACGTGACCGATAACTTCTCACACTCAATGGGGCGTTAATATAGGCCAGATCCTATCTTCATAGCTTCCGACCATCGAAATTTCGTCATCTTCTTTTGTAGATAGCCAAGACCCATAGTGGATGTAGCATGTCCCTAATTCCTAAGGTACACACCTAACATGTAGTATAGCTGAATTTTGAATCCAATTTAGGGACAAAGACCTGTGTTTTTTTTTTCCACACTGCCTCGTGTGAAGCACACTCACAGACTGTTGTTTGACCCCGTGGGTTAGTGTGTTTGTCGCTCACATAACTTTCTGTTTTCCCGCCTTGGTTCCTTCTTGATGCAGATGATACAGGGTGGTCAGTTTATGCTGATGTCTGACTTGGGCTTCGGACTGCCCGATTACCTGCACCCTAAATAATGATTCGTGTGACTGTGTAACTCCTTATTTCATGTCTTTGTGGATTCGCAGACTTTAAATGGAAACCCATCTGCCTGGAAGGCCATGGCTTAGTGGCCTCCCAGTCTGCAGCACAGAGCTAGACTAACTGGAGCCGCACACTGAAATCCCAATAGCCCTGAATCATCCTTCCAAGACAGATAAATTGAATTGTGTGCAGCTCATTGCTGGTGACAGTCTTCTGGCTGAAACCTTAGATGCAGGCTATATCTAGACATTAAAGACCCCATAAACCTTTCTCAAACAGAGACATCCACCTCGGGACTCTAAGTTAAATGTCATTTAAGGCTCCAACTGCAATGAACTGACAAACTTGGCGATGAGTTCAGGTGGCCTGTACATTGTCATGGATGCTGGTGGAACACCCTGGGCAGTCCATGTGTGTGTGCAGGTCCCTTTCCCATTAGCTCTGTTGACCATTACTCATGTGGAGTGTATAGTTCTGGGTGTAACTTCTCAACACACTTGTAAATAATGAGATCAAGGTACTTAAGTTCTCAAAATAAGCACTAAGAAAAACTACTGGGCCCTGTTTCTAGTATGTTACTCCTAGACTCTGATTTATAGGGGGTAATCTTAGTTTAAAATGACCTGTCTTCTACTTCTGGGTGCATGTAATATGCCACTTCTCTAAAATTATGGCCCAGACAGCATACTTAGTAAACATTTGTGGTTTCCTTCTAACTGTTGAGAAAACATTTCTTAATTTCTTTTCAAAGATTGTCTTAAATTTATGATTTCTTCAACCTTATGATTTCTGAAACTTAGAAGAATTGCAGATCATTGAATCTATAGACGTTAAAACAACAGAAAGCAGAATGCCACCATATCGTGCCTTTTGGTGGATGACAATTATCCCTGGTTGCTTTAATATGAACAACTTCTAAAAATCCTCCCGGAGTCTGGCTCTGGTGGGAAAGAAGCTCTACAGTGCATTAACACCAAGGTCAGAGCAAGAGGCCATTCGCACGCAAACGCCCACCCAAACAGGGCTGCCAGTTGCTGCTGGGCTGCAATTTCACCATCATATTCTTAAGATGGAGCCAGTATCCAGCAGACAGAGTCACTGGAGACTTAGCATAAGTCTCTCTGAGGCACCAGAGCAACACAAAGGCAGCTGGACTTTGCAGAAGCAGAGACACAGGGCAGAAGCTCGCGCTAGGGAGAAGGTCAGAGGTGCAGAGGGCAGAGGAGCGAGGATCGCAGTGAGAGGCTAGAGGAAGCACAGGGGGAACATTGAAATCCACTGACACAGAGGTGATGACTGAAGTCATTTCCAACGATACAAGTCTGCTGGAAACAAGATGACTGGGGAAGAGGGAAGAGCAGCCAGGAGTCTGCGCGTGAGCCACGAAGGAGGCAGAAGGAAAGAACCAGAGTGGTGCATTGCAGCCCACGGATGGTTTGCGGGAGGTTCAGAGGGGTGGTAAGGGGATGTAAAGAATATCGGGGCGAGGGAGGAAATAGCTGCAGGTATTGGATGTGGTGGATTTCCAGTTGGCATTCCATCAGGAAGAGCTAGCAGCAACCAGTCGTCTCTTCTCGTCCTTTTCTTTTTCTTTAGACGGCATCTCACTGTGTGGTTCAGGCCAACCTCGAATTCACAGTGTAGCCCAGGCTGGCCGTGGACTCATGATCCTCTTGCCTTAACCTCCCGAGTGCTCAGATTTCAGGAGTGCACTGCGCATGGTTGACTTGTCAGTTTTATGGCAGTGCTGCAGGGATGGACCCCATTAGTAGGAACCCACAAAGTTGTGGGATCAGTAAATCTCGCCCCTCATCTCTGGTCTTTTTATCTCCTGCTCATGGGACGGAGTCTTCAGTGATCTTTAAAATCCCCCTGTTGTTTTATGATTCTTAGGCTTAACATTTAGAAGTCCCTGTTAGGAATTTTAGATAATCAGGGCATGGTAGAACACATTTTTAGTCCCAGCACTTAGGAAACAGAGACAAGTGACTCTCTGTGGGGCCAACTTGTTCCATAGCAAGTTCCAGGCTAGCCAGAACTATATCATTAAACTCTGTATTTAGAAAAAAAATTTTTTTTTTAGCAGAATTGATTTCTTACGCCAAACTAGATTTTCAGGATCCTGGAGCTCTTGTAATCGCCTGGTGTGGGAAGCGGCACATACCAGGCTATTACCAGGAGTCCCCAGGAGGAACTAGAGAATGCCATGAGATGCTAGCTCTTGCTCTCAGCATCTGTCATAGTGACCACTGAGGTAGGTTGTTCTGTTTCCGAGTGGCATGCCCCAAACAGGATCACAGCTGGTAAATGACAGAATGTATTTATGCCTGGGCACTTTCAGTCAGACCCTGACACTGAGAAAGATTCTTTTTGTAATTGTACGGTAATGTAAGGTCACATGCTTATAATGCAATAAACCCGAAAGAAACTGACTAAGGAAAAACTAATATAGAGTTTACCCTGAATTGCAAAATTGCCTTCCATTCATGCAGTTCCTGGAAAATGAGAACTTAACAAGACTCTAAAACCACAAAACTGAAACATTTTATGTTCAGTCAGCAAACCCATGATTGCTGTTGTTACATAGAAGTTCGGTTCTTGTGCCAGGCATCTGGCAGGGAGCATGGGTGGCCATCTGTCCTCAGACCCCAAGAAAAATAGTAGACTCGTGAGAGTTCCAACCTGGAGAGACATCTTAGGAGGACCAAGTGAACCCACAAATGGCCCACCTTTCGTTAATAGCGATGTACCGCAACACTGGAATTCCTCAAAATCTTGCCGGGCAAAGGTTTCATTCAGCTAAGAAGCACCACACAGTCCCCTTCCTTCCCAGAATGCTGGCGCATTCATTCCAGGCCAAGATAAAGAAGTCATAAAATGTGCAGGAAGAAAGCTCATTTCTAAGACATAAGATTACTTGGCAAGAAACCTGGGATGTGTAGAAAACACCTCCCATTTTGGAAATCACCTACCTTGTGTTGATGATTGATTTTCTAAGTGAAATTAGGGACCCTGCTTTTACAGAGCTGGGGAGGCGGAGAGTGGTATAATCCCAGGCCACTGCCTACAGAGACTAGTCTGCAGCAATGCCCCCAGCCCCAGTCATAACACAGCTCAAGGGCCTGCAGGGGGCTTCTTCATTTGCGTGGCATCTTGGAACACAGGAAGAGATTGTATTCTAGAACCTAGACACCTCTTCCCTTCTCTCCTGATTGGAATCCTCCATGACTCTCCTCTATGTGTGCTCTGTTTCTTAGGAAGGAACCTCAAAATTTGCAAACCTGGACAGCAGTGTGAAAGAAAACCAGAAGCGGACTCAGAGGCGGCTGCAGCTGCAGAAGGATATGGTATGTGTGCCTGTGTTCTCCGGCAGGAGAGTGGCCCTGTGTATTTGGCCAGGCAGCTGGCACACGACCCCAGCATCTTCCATCTGCAGGGCATCTGGACTTGTCAAAGCTCTCTCTCATTCTTTGCCTTAACCTGTGATGTTTTTATCAGAAGTGTTAGACCCAGTGAGAAATGAATAGCAAGAGTTGAA
The DNA here is from genome assembly GCF_950005125.1 of Chionomys nivalis. Taxonomy (NCBI): domain Eukaryota; kingdom Metazoa; phylum Chordata; class Mammalia; order Rodentia; family Cricetidae; genus Chionomys; species Chionomys nivalis. The sequence continues at coordinate 68,323,192 of NC_080090.1, forward strand.
AATTCCATAGACTGCCACCCCTCCTCCCCGCCAGCCCTACCCCCAGCCACCCCTCCTCCCTGCCACCCCTCCAGATGATGATGAAGGAAAGTGTGCAGCAGGCATATCTCCATCCTCCTTGCCATCCCCTCTACCCACTTTTACACCTGTAGGCTGCTGCCACTTTGGCCAGAAACCTCCTAGGCTTTTTGCCTACGTCAGCGTTGGGCATATAATGACCCAGGAAAGACAGTCTCCTGTTAGGAGGATTTGGTCCTTGTATCTAGATCTCATCACTCATTTGTTCCCAGTCTCCCAATCATTGCCTAGCTCTCCTTACTAGTTCTGGGTCCTAACCAGATCTAGTCCAGTTCTCAGAGAATACCAGGCCTCCTTTCTGAAGGCAGAGGCATAGTGATCATCATCTTTGGCTCTGTCCTTAAATCCTCAGCTTCTAGCAGAGAATGGGGGTGGGGTGGGAGACAGAAAGGGATATTAGAGACTAAGACAGCGAATATTCTCACCCTTGCCTGGAGAGAACTTTCCTTAGGGCTGGCCATAGATTGGCAATACTTTTGAGGGTTGGAACTCTTCTGTAACCTAAAAGCTGACCAAACTTGAAAGTGTTTCACGTTGTTTTGGTTGTTCAGAGACAGTTAAAAATAGCTGCTACCGAGGGAGGGGTAGAGATTATTTTAGTTCAGGATAAGACCTTGTACACACAACGGGGAGGACAAACTAAACTGCAGCTGACAGCAAGTTTCTGAAGGACAAAGTCCTGCATGGTGTGAACTGGCTGAGCACTCGGCCCGCCTTGCGCCAAGTGGCCTGGCCTTGCCCTGGCTCCGACTGTGCTCCTGCCAGAGTTCCCCTAAGTACCTACATATATGAGAAGATGTCTGTTTCCAGCCCACCGTTTCTTTCCCTGAAGAGTGCTTGTGCCTCAGTGGGCTTGTGGGAACACAGACAGCTCCAAAGATTTGGTGGGATGAATATTAAAACCTTTGTTCATTTCTCCCCGCCTTTAACAACATCCATGATGGTGGTGTAACAGGCAACCCTAAGAAATTACACTGATAGAATCCTGTCAGTTAAAACCCAGACTTCGCTGGAATTCACCTGTCTGTTGTAGGACCCAGTCCAGCATGCCAACAGCACTCAGCTGTCAGCATTTCCCAGTCACTTCTAGTCCATGGCAGCTTCAGAGCCTTAACTTGTTTGTCATGACCACGACAGTCATCAGGAGTACCACCCGGGTCTCCTGTAGAATGCCCCAGTCTGGGTTTGTCTTTGTTTGTCTAGTGATTAAACCGAGGTCACACCTGTTTGGAAAGAAATACCCCCTTGTCACATCCTGTCAGAGTTACGTGGTGTCAGAGTGGCATCTGCTGTCGTGTTGATGGTGTCCCTGGCCACGAGCCCACCACTACGTTGATTAAAATAGAGTTTGCCAGATTAACCTCTGTAAAGCCAGCCCTCTCTGTCTTCCTGCATTGCTAATTCCTGCATAGTGATGGCCCAGAAACCTTGCCCTGGGAAATAGTGGTATATTCTTAATGATGCCAAGGCCATGGCCATCAGGGCATTCCAAACATCTAGAATTGTCAGCACACATTGACGAGAGCAGACCCCACTGACCAGAGCCTGATCACAGTAGACCCCACTGTGAACGCACTTGTACACACGTATTATCTCCGGGCTAGAGGCTTCCTTTTCCTGAAAGTTAGACATTAGGTCATGTAGTTCCTGTCCTGTTTGCGTAGGTCTTTAAAGCAATTTCAGTCCGGCGGAGACACTAATAACTCCAAATTAGTTTTGCCTGGCTCCCTTTCCTCTGGTTGTGGGGGTTACCGAAGCCGTTAAACATTTCAATGACAGTAAAGACAGCTCCATCTTCTTCAGGGTGTGATGCAGGGAACTGTACCTTACCTGGGCACCTTCCTGACCGACCTGACCATGCTGGACACTGCTCTACAGGACTACATTGAGGTGAGTTTTCTGCAGCTGCCTGCAGCTGAGCCGGTTCTCTGCAGCCCAGCCTGCGGCCTTCTTCTTGGCTTCCTGGGGAAGAAATTTGTTTCTCTCAGTATCTTTTTAGAGCCCACAATGCGCACGGTAGTAGACGGGGCAGTGAGAAAACAAAACAAGCACCAGAACACTCCAGAAATGGCGCAGAGGCCAGCAAAAGCAGCCGCTGCCTATTGAAACAGGCAGCCGTGGATAGGAACGGTGGCAGCGAGTGCGGAGTGCAGCAGGAGGCGAGGGAACATGTTAGATGGTGGGGCGTGATCGGGTCCCTATGAAGACACATGATGAAATGCCTATTGGGGGGTGGGGTCTGAGCATGGACACCGCAGATGACCTTGAAAAGATGATACACCCCAACTCTCTGCCTAGAGAGTAAAGAATGAACAAGATGAATGAATTTTCCAGCAGGTCCTCCTCTTTTCTTTATAATCATTGTGTCCCTGCCTCCTGCTCTGGAGTGTGCGCTTGGATCCACCTACTGTCTTTCTTCTGCAGCGAAGACAGGTGAATTCCATCCAAACAAGCAGCCTGTTGATAGCCACACTAAAATGTTAAGTAGGAAGAATTTGATATTTGAAATGAGATTTAAAGGTTATTTGTAGGGCTTGGCTTCTAGCTCCAAGCACTTGCCTCTCATGTCCTGGTTCAGTTCCCAGCAATGCCTAATAAACATAAACAAACCACGGGCAAAACACAGCACAGCACACTACAAACCAAAAGCAGCCTGCGCATGTGCACATCGCTGGGTCTCCTGTGCAGCCTGCTTTACGTACTTTCAAGGATTCTTTAGGTGGTGTAGGCATGCCTGTCAATTTTGCATTGCCCAGACGTGTGTCTCTTCATGGCCTCTGCCTCAGCTTATCTCAGGAAACACCCTTCTGTGCTGAGGAACTGCGTGGAGTAGGCAAATACAGAGAAATTAAATTTGACCTACTGAGAATAGGGATGGCGGGGATGAAGAATTGAAACTTAATTTCTATGGTGCTGTGGAGAAGTGACTTCCCTTCTGATCAGCCACTGACGGTTTGGTTTCCAGCGTGAGTCAGTGGCATCTGCTTTATTGTCTTGGGTCAAGGGGATGAATGGGGTGGAGTTTGCTCTTCACTGGCTTGGCAAATGTGTTGGACTCTGACTCACAGGGCTTTCTCATGGAGTTGCTTTCAGATTTTAAGAGTTGGTTGTCTACCCTGACCTGTCATAAATGAACATTGTTATCTAAGAAAAAGATGGTTGTCTTCCTTGTTGCTGTCATGTTAATGGGAGCATTGATAATGGCAACTCTGACATCCCCTTGACTTATTTAGTGTGAGCCACGGCAGGCAGCACAGTGTTGTAATATGTGCGGCGGGGCTGCGTCCCCGGCACCCGGCCGCCCGCATGGCTTATGCCCCAAAATAATTAATAAAGAAACTGCCTTGGCCCATTTATAGGCCAGCCCTTAGGTGGGTGGAGTAAACAGACAGAATGCTGGGAGAAAGAAGCCGAGTAAAGAGTCGCCATGATTCTCCCACTCCAGACAGACGCAGGTTAAGATCTTTCCTGGTAAGCCAACTCGTGGTACTACACAAAATATTAAAAATGGGTTAGATCAATATGTAAGAGCTAGCCAATAAGAGGCTGGAACTAATGGGCCAGACAGTGATTAAAAAAATACAGTTTCCGTGTAATTATTTCGGGGCATAAGCTAGCCATGCGGGCGGCCGGGTGCCGGGGACGCAGACCCGCCGCTCTTATTACAACAGCACAGGGCTTTGCAGTTTGGTTGGTTACACTCTTCAAACATCTCTTTCAGGGTGGACTGATCAACTTTGAGAAAAGGAGAAGGGTAAGTGGAACTCTTTACCTATGCTGGCCAGTTTATTGCATCTGGGCATGAAAAACTGAAAGAAGTGGAGACAAATCTTGTTCTTTTGTTTCTGGAGAGAAAGAAAAACTGATACTTATTAAGCATTTTAAATCTACCATATGTTTGGCATGCTCCTATACATGACTCCACGAGAGCCTCACGAGGTCTTTTCCCTCATCTTCAGTCAAAGATGAGGATGGAAGAGATTGAGTAGCTGGTCCAGATTCCCCTGCTGATGAGCCAGAGTTCAGATTTTGTCCAGCTACAAAGCTCATTAATAAATTAAAGGTAGTGTAGATCTGTGCATGTAGCTCAATGGTAGGGCACTTGAACTAGCATGCATAAGGTCTTGCATTTGATCCCTAAAACACACACACACACAAACATTAACAGGTTTCTTTCCTTACCCCTGCCTCATCTGCTTCTTTACAGCTACTTTTAGAAAAGCAGGTTTACTCTATAGTTAGTAATAATGTATTATGCATATGAAAATTATTGCTGAGAATAGATTTTGAATATTCTCCTACAGAGAAGTATGTGAAACACTTACTAGGTTAGTTAGCTTGGTTTAGTCATCCCACAACAAATACCCATTCCAAAATATCATGTGCACAACTTGAATATATGCCTTTTCTTTTTTGCTTTTTCGAGACAGAGTTTCTCTGTGTAGCTTTGGAGCCTGTCCTGGAACTCATTCTGTAGACCAGGCTGGCCACGAACTCACAGAGATCTACCTGCCTCTGATTCCCAAGAGGATTAAAGGCATGCACCACTAACACACACACACACACACACACACACACACACACACACATCCATTTTTGTTAGTGGAATAAAAAACCAAGTTCATCTATTAAGGAAATAAGTTTCTAAGAGTGAATGGCGTTAATAAAAATGGTTGCTCCTATGGGTCTGTCTGGGTGAAGAGACGACATAAACTTCCCCATTAGATTATCCAATATTCTATGTCAAACTTGAATCTTTCTATGGATAGAATAGTTCTGCACTATGTGTTTTAAGTGCAGATTTTGCTATAATTTCTCTGTCAAATGGGCATGAGAGAGGCCTTTGAATGTTTGAAAGGAAGATGGGTGAGTGTTATAACCCACTCTACAGAGCTTCACCGTCTTCTGTCCGTCCTTCCATTCTACCAGTGCTGCTGATGTCCCTAACAGGGAGTTTGGAGACTTCTGCAATGGGAAGCCAGAGCTCCCTTCCCTCTTCAAGTCCACAATCCAGGAGCCAGACAGGCGGATGAGCAGGCAGCTATCATTTATCTTTATCCAAGTTCAAAACAGAAGTGGAGGCTCTTAGAGAAGCACTAGGAGGCTGAGTGTAGTCTCAGCTCGTGAGGTCAGAGAACAGTGCCGGAGTGAAGACCATGGGGCTTGATGTGAGCATGGTGCGAGCAGCCAGCCAGGCTAGAACCGACCAGCGCTTTCTGTCCCTCACCCGCTGAACCTTCTGTGGCATGGTGGGAAATAATCCATGGCTGCACTGGGTGCGGATGAGACCACTGATTTGAAGGCTGTGACCCCACCAGCTCTTTAGTTACTTCTGTTGTGTCATGTTTTGCCCCCACAGTGCCCCATGCTTGGTCCTTTAAATTCAGCATTAACCTGGAAACTGCTTCCTTTCCTTTTAAGACTAAGAAGTTAGACTTTTGCAAAGTTTGGATAGGAAACCTAAAGCTACAGTTTGTCTTCACTGCTGATATTATGAAAGGGACCTTGAAGCCTGTTAAGAAGTATAAATAATTTTGGACATAATCATGTACTCGCTTTGCTTGTTCTTTGTGAGCTTCAGAATGTTAGTTAAAAGATTTACTAGAGTAGTAAAAACCTAAGGATTCGGGAAACCTAAACATAAGCTTTGTGAGAGCCGTGCTGTTTAGATGGTCGGCCCCACCAGTGCGTATTTATTGAGGGAAGCGCTGGAGAAGCTGTGGTGGGGAGCTGGGAGCTTCTTGACTTGAAACATTTCCTTCCTTCCTTCCTTCTTTGTTTCTTTCTTTTCTACTCTCTCTTTTTAAGAAATAGGAGTAAAACTCATGTATTCCAACAATCTTGTACTGAAAAGGAAAAAGAATCCCGAGAATGGAAGTAGGGAAGCCAAGGCGCCATTGTAAACTGAGCCAGTGACTAGTGGGCCTGCTTTTGATGGTGGCTTTAGTCATATGAATTTTTTTTTCAAAGAGAAAAGAACAGAAGCATGCAAGGACTTAAGGGGTTTAAAGTGGTACATATGTGTATTTTAAATTTATTTTTGTTTGTGGTAATAGGAATTAAACCCAGGATGTTGTGTATGCCAGGTGCACACTCAACCACCGATCTACACCCTCACCCCTGAGTTAGAGCTTTTAAGACTCATTCATTTACTTTCCAAAGCAGCAGCATTTCAGAGTCCTCTTCAATGGGCTTCTCTTTATTTTCCATGTTGAAAAGACTGGTATTTGTTATTATCTCATTCATTATTATTTGTAATAATACAAATCTGTAATTTGTTATTTGTAATATCTTATTATTCGCTCTCCTTTTGGTTTTCTATTCTGATTGTAGGAATTTGAAGTGATTGCCCAGATAAAGCTCCTACAGTCTGCTTGCAACAGCTACTGCATGACCCCGGACCAGAAGTTTATCCAGTGGTTCCAGAGGCAGCAGCTGCTAACAGAGGAGGAGAGGTAAGCTGGGTTATCACCCATTAGGTGATTACCGCCATGCTGGTAAGAGGCATAAAGGGGCCAGGACCTTGCTGGGTCGTCTCTTCAATGGCTCTTGGGTTCCTGTTCTAAGTGTCCTGGTCCTTGGTTTCAGAGGGAAACTGAGTGGCCAGGACTAGGGAATGGGCGTTTAAGTCCTGCCTGGCACTCACCTTTGAAATCTGGAGCAGTTCCTTTATTCTTCCTCATCTTCAGGATGCCTGTTTGTAAAAATGTTTATTTTAAGCATAAAATCGTATTCTGGAAAGTACCATTAGAATGCCACTGCCATTGTCACAGAGTTGGGAGCGGAAGAGAAAGAGGAACCCATGAGAGACTGAAATAAGAGAAGAACTGAAGTGCTGGGAACCTGTGGGCAGGAGGAGGTCATTGCTGGAGGAGGGAGGGGATGGGATGCTTTGCAGATCTACCCCGTAGGCTGGGCTGTGAAGAGAGATTTCACCAGGAGAGCCAGAGCAGAACATTCCAGACAGTGTAAGACAGGGACCCAAGCAAAGGCCTGGTGTCTGGAGGGCAGTGGTGCCTCTCTGTGTGGGTAAGGCACAGGCCACGTGTTTCAAGACATTGCTGGTGTGCACTGAAAGGCTCACAGAGCCTAGCTAGTGCTCTGAATGCTGGCCCGGTGGGTAAGACCTTCCCTCTAGTCTGGTGGCTGCCAGTGGTCTGCAGGCCTTATGTGGCATGTTGCCTGTTTTCACATTTTTAAGTGGCAGAAGGAAAAAATAAAAGAAGAATAATACGGCATGAGATAGTTACTTGAAATTCAAATTTCAGGATCCCTAAATAGCACTTTAGCGGAATATAACCCATTCATTTACATCCTATCTGTGGTTGCTCTCATGCGTTAAAGGCAGATCATATGGTCCACCACCTAAAATACCTACTATCTGGTCTGATTCAGAGAAAGTTTGCCGATTGCTGAAGTAGACCTCAGATTTTATTTAAAGATTTATCATATGGAAGAGTGAAATTGACAGCAAAATAAGTTATTTGTCAATGAGGACTTCAGGGCTTTGAGGGCATAGCTGGTTCTGCCAGGCCTGCCTGATTACCGCCTTAGCATTGATGGCCTAATGATAGCCATCATGGCCTGCCTCCTACTCACCTCGTGCCTGTGCTGGATAAAGCTACAGGCTTGGACAAGACACACTTCAAATAGAAGCTCCTCTTGTGTTTGCATCAGTTACTGTTTGCCTGGCCTACCAATGCCAATATCTGAAGCCTGGGTATTTTTAATTGAGCAGGTTTTGACAATTAAAGATAAGGTTTGTAGTTATATTTATATATCTTTATAAATAACATAATTGCTTATATCTGTTCCCCAAAGGTTAGGTATTCTACATAAATACCTTCTTTCGTTTTTCTGCCATAAAAATATGTGTGTTGTGCCCATAAACACAAGCACATTGGGAGGAGGAAGCAGAAAAGAAATGGTGGTAGGGGTCGTTGAGGGGGGAGGATTCTTCAAGCTCCAGCCTTGCGGTGGGATGAGGATGATCAGGTGCAGGCTGCAGTCAGCTTCTGCTGCCAGTCGCTCGTCCTTGTATCGCAGCCTACAGAATGGAGCAGGCTCTGTCCATCTGCTGTGAGAGGAATAGGGAGAAGGGGAGGCACGCAGTGTAAATGTACCGAGTGCGGCCCCAAGCGAACACCCTCTGATATCCATGCCAGAGCACCACAGTCTACAGCTTTCCTTTGATATTCAGAGCCTTCCTCTAGATCCCATGTTCCAGCAAACCACGTGAGTTGGGAGTCAGTTCTGTGCTTAAACACTGACCTGGGACTTCCCATCTTTCTCAGCTATGCCCTCTCTTGTGAGATTGAAGCAGCTGCCGATGCCAGCACCACCTCGCCTAAGCCTCGGAAGAGCATGGTGAAGAGGCTGAGCCTGTGAGTGCCCTCCCCCCCCCCCCCCCAGCCAGGGGTCCTGGAAGGAAATGTATTCAGCAGCTCTGAGTGTCCACTTAGTGTGCTTCCTGTCATGAGCTCAAAGGGCGCATCACACCAGCCCATTCCAGCCCCCTCCCTGTAGCATGACCCTCTGCCCTCTCATCCAGCAGCAGGTTGCCCCTTCTGCCTTCCTCTTGTCCTATAAGGCTCATTCTCTACTAAATAGCTTGGCGATCCTTCCAACGACAGACTCACTTTTTAAAAGCACCCAGTGGTTTTATTTTGAAATCTCAGCTCTAGGTCCTGTTTACTGGGCCCTGTGTGATCTGCTCCCAGCTTTCCCTCTCTTACCACGCTTGCCTTGGTCCACTAGGGCCCACCACATCAACCTGTACACACACGGGGCAGTTGCCTGTACACTAGCCCTTCCCGTGGCTTGAAATGGTCTTTTTCCCTGGATGATGGTAAGAGTGGTCATCTCCTAAGAGTGGCCTTCCGACAGGGACATCTTCTCTGGTCATCCTCGTTCGTGCTGACGTTTTCAGTTTAGAGTATTACAATAGAAGCATTATCCATCAGGTATGGGAGACGAAGAGGCCTTCTGTGGTCAGTTCTGTGAGACTTCACTCCCTCTGGATGGAATCCAGAGACCTTAGACTATCTAAGGGCCCTGCCCTGCTGCATCAGCACCGCCCCAGGAGCCCATTCTGTCTCTGTCCTTATCTTCCCCTTTGCACTTCAGCCACCTTCAGACACTCCTGCACTCACCAGACACAGTCACTCCTAGAGAGCCACCTGCCTCACTCTCTCACGCCCCTCAGGTATTTGCAGAAATGTCACCTTGGAAAGCTTGTTGATACCCATACCCTTTCATGTTACCTGTCTTTGGTGCCCTCCCTTGGTTGCCTTCCATCTTTGTTTTTTTTCCCCCCTCACAGTTACCTTCATCTAATATGTTGTATGCATCTGTAGAGAATTTAAGCACCATGAGGGTAAGCCTTGTTTTTATTTGTTGCTCTGTCCACAGAGTCTAAATGCTGCCACATACACAGTTAAGTGAGTATTGGATGTGTTTAGAAATTAAAATGAGCCGAATGCTAGGGCTCTATGAGAGCAATACAATGTGTTTATGAACATAATCCAGGAAACAGATCTCTATAGCTCCAGTCACACAGGACAGGAAACGGAAGTGTGGACAACGTATCTCTTGTGCTTGTAGTGGGAGGACCTGGGTGCACACCTGATTCGGCTCAGAGTTAGGTTTATAGATGCTTTACCTCCGGTGACTGTGAAATGACATTCTGAAGGAAGAGGGGAGGAGGGGAATAAAGCACTGTTCCTTAGAGCCTGGGCTTTGACTGGACCAGTAGGAGCTCAAGTCTCTCTCTGCTCCGAAAAGTTGATCTTTAGATTTTAATTCCAGGAAATCTAAATTTAATTTTAGACTTTAATTCCTCTCATGCAGCCTCCCAAATTTATAAACCTGAGTCTGATCCTTTGAGTGATGCTATCTCACTGGCCGGGGACAAGCAAGAATATCCCTTAGGAATATTGGCTAGTTTTCCCAGGCCAAGTAGTTCACCCTGACACGCCCAACCCCACCAACGATCATGTAGACATCTTGGTTAGCATTTCTGATGTGGGGGTATAATGCTTCCTGGATCTGTGGACTTTTGTGGCTCAGCAGTTCTGGAATCTTCTCAGCCCCTGTATCTTCCTACGTTCCCTTTTCCAGTCTCATCGTCTTGAGGCACAGCTGCTCTTACACATGGGCAGGACTTCCTGTTGTTTCCATGGTGTCCTTCAGCCTCCGTTCCTTAGCTTTGCTTCTTGATGCTGATTTCTGAGGATTTCTTTCTAGATATACTCATGATTTTCTTTTCTTTTCTTTCTTTCTTTTTTTTAAACTTCTTTATTGAATCTTGGGGTTCACACCATGCACCGCAATTCTGCTCACCCCCTGTTCCCCCGTATCCCTCCCTCATCCCGGTTGTGTCCTGATTTTTCAGAATTGTTTTCTTCAACCGTTATTTAACCCTACTGATTTTTTTTATTTAAATCACTATACATTTCACGTCTATGTGATTTTTTTCAAATCCTCTTTTTCGTTAGAGTGGCCTTGCTCTGAACAGATTTAAATTTTCTTATATCTTTAATGTTTTAAAGTATACTTATAAAACTTGGCCTTTGGTGGACATGCACATATTTGTCAAGTGAATGAATGAATGAGTGACTGCTTTCACTCTGACTGTTCCATATCAGAAGTTCCCAAGAGTTGGAGTCTCCTTCCCATTATGTCTGCCTATTCTCTGTGTATAGAGTGGTTCTTGGTGTATATTTTGTAATTCTGTATTGCAAGCTTCTCTTTATAAAGGGATTCTCTGCAGCTTGGGTAAAAGATATAGTCTTCCTGAAAAATAAATTCCATCTATCCGTCTGTCTGTCCATCCATCTGTCCACCCATCCATCCATCATTCCCAGTGGTGGCCTGAGACTCCTAACATGTAGACCACATATGTAGCAAATCAGAAACATTATTCCTTTCATACAAATTCAGGTCAGGACAGACAGGCTTCCCTGTTGTCTCCTGTGTCTGCACAGGATAGTTTTCTAGCCTGTCTCTTCACTGAGGGTAGAGCGCTTTGAGAGTCTGGCTTTGTATAGAGGGCTGAGTTTTAGCATCCTTCCTTTCATAAACAGAACCCTCATTTCACGGTACACAGCATACTGTGTACGTGTTAAATCTGCAACCAGTTCACGGTTCACACTGTATATATGAATGCAAACATCAAATGGAACCCCATTATTATGTATAATTAAGGTGTGTTGTTTTTTTAAATGACTATTTTGCCAACATTCATACCTCCCATTTCCCAAAGAGAGCAGCTGCAGAAATAGCTCACCAACTTCTGATTTTCAGTTCTCTTTTTCCTTAAGATCTGTAGGGATTTCCCTTACAGCTAATGCCACCTCAGCTGAAAAGAGGTTTTAGTATGTCTTACATAGTTGTTTTATGGGGAAGGGGTTTGGGTTATTGTAGTTCTCCAAATGACTCAAAGCAGAAGTGTTCTTCCTTGGTTTCTTATCCGGAGCACTCCCACCTCTTCCAGCTGCAGGAAGTTCCAAGTTCATTTTAGGGCAGGAAGCAATAAGGGGCAGGGTGCTGGTATTCTGACCCTGCCACAGTGCTCCATAGACTGCTCAAAGATGGAGGACCAGTGACTTGGAAAGGCTGCATCATTAAACAACCTATGCGCTGTTTGGGGTTGGGCATAATTTCCTGGAACAAGATAGTCACTACGATTTGTTAGAAATATCATAGATTTTTTTTTTTAAAAAAAATATGTACAACAGAACATATAAGATTGAAAAACCTTAAGGGCTTAATTGGCACGCATCATTTGCTCGGGCATGAGTTCTAGGTTTGTAACAGCCAGCATGTTTGGCATTCTGTTTTCTGCAGACTGTTTCTGGGGTCTGACATCATCACTGGGAGCACTCCCACCAAAGAGCAGCCCAAGTCCACGGCCAGTGGGAGCTCTGGTGAGAGCATGGACTCGGTCAGCGTGTCCTCCTGTGAATCGAACCATTCAGAGGCTGAGGAGGGTTCCGTCACACCCATGGACACACCAGATGAACCTCAAAAGAAGGTACATGCTAACCCTTTCCATAATTCTCATTCCTCTTGCAGCAGCCAGCATGCAGTTTGCCACATGAAGAATGTCTTGTTTCAGAGTTTTCAGTAGGTGTCCAAGACAGCCCCTTCTGGGGACCCATTCCTCAGAGACGTAGTTGCAAAGTGCTAAGGAGATTGGTTGGCATATTCATTTGTGCCTTGAAACATTTTTATGCTGAAATGCACCAAAGGATTGTGGTCCCTGAAATAAATATGCTTTAGTCCAGAGAATCAGGCCTCCTTGAGAAGGAACAAAGCATAAGAAATGGAAATATGCCAGCGTTTTGGTGTCACACGCTGCCTTCGCCACACTTGTACCACACCCATGTCACATAGGAAAAGCACTCTCAAACTCAGTGACTTAGAGCAACCACCATGTTTCTAGGGAGGCTGGCTGCTTTGGGTCAGGCTTGGCCTTACACCACAGTTTCTAACCCAAGTCTGCTCACTTACCTGTCATTCATTTGGAGTAATGGACTTTCCAGAAGACTCTCTTAGCATGCTGAAATGTCTGCAGAAGAGAGGAAGAAGCCCCATCCTGTAAACACACCCAGAGAGCCTTTTCTTAGTCGTGCCGACCAACATTCCACTGCTTAAAGCAGTCACATTAAAATAAATAACTGAAGCAAGGAGATATGACCCGACTTCAGTGGGAGGAACTGTGAAACAAATTCCCAGGGCAAAGGTCACAGTTGCAGCAGGGTGAGGAGTTGATGATGATGATATCGTCTACCACAGTGGAAACAGACGGCAAGCTGTAAGTGCCGATAGTGGGACCCTCATCCAGTCCATTTCTCACGGCTGCACAAATGGGTAAGAGAAAATATCTGTACATCTACAGTAAGACAGGAGACGGGACAGGAGGCCCCTTGGAAGCTCCCAGGTCAGCTGGCCTGCTGCGTGTACGAATAGTGAACAGCCTGTCCCAGACAAGGCAGAAGACAAGAACAGATACCTGAGGTTGTCCTCGCGCATCTGCTCTGTGCCCTGGCACACACACATCTGCACACACACATAATTGTGCACACACATCCATACACAGATATGTATCTCTTTCTCTCACACACAGATTCTTTTAAAATCTAGAATGAGGCCTTACTCATTTGCTTTTTCACAGAGCCCAATGTTTTCTGGGTTTTGTAATCATAGGAAAGTGGCCGTGGCTGTGGTGCCCTCACATCTCTGAGGGGTTTCTGTCCTTGTCTGGGAAGGAAGTGGAATCAATCTGTTGGCGCTTAGGTAGAGTAAGAGCACATTACCCTGAGGGGACCATGGAGATTAGACTTAGGATGTAGCGCAGGGCTGGGCAGGGCTGGATGCATGGCTGGCAGGGACAAAGCCTTGGCTTCCGCCCCAGCAGCACACCTGTACACGCACGCGCGCGCGCGCACACACACACACAAACACACGGTCTCTTGGAAACCAAGCAGATGCTGTTGTTTCCACGACTCTTCTTTTTTTGTCAGCCTAATTTCTTGCATAGGTTATGTTTATATATTTTCAGATGAAGCTTTCCCAGAGCCTGGTTTCTCCAGACTTAAAGATGAATGTGTGACATGGGTACATGTAGCTTCTGTGCTACAAAATCCCTGTATATTACCCAGAAAATTCCACAGCTCTGCACAGTGCCTGATTGGGCCTGGATGTCTTGCACACTCCTAACTGGACCCTGAGATGACTTCCTATCTCACAGCCCCCACATGGTCTCTCTCCCTCCCCCATGTGATGCTGTTTTCTTTAAAAGTAAAGTGGATTCTGCATTCCTGTTTCTCCATGCTCCATATCATCACTCATGAACATTTATCTTCGTGCCGCTCCTTAGCACTGAAATTCTCACCAGGAATATGAGGCCCGTCAGATGCTCTTTTATAACTCATGGAACCTCACCATCCTTAATGTCTTATTGTCTCTGTTAAATGTTATTAAAACCGCGGGAAGCCCAGGGGGAAATGGAATGTGAAAGTGAAAAAAAAAATCAACCAGCATTTGGAAAATGGACCTTCTTGGCCAATACACTTACAGGCAAAACTATACAATTCAAATTATCCACTCTGAGCAAGTGCTCAAGCTGAGTCACTTGGGAACACAGAAGAAAAGAAATCCAAACAACAGCAGCGTATAAGTAAATGATCCCATGACAGTCCCATTGCTGATGCTGCATGTCAGAGCTGGCCTTGCAGCTTCTAGCTGTAATAGAACTCCCATGCTGTGAGATTGTCTTTAACATAGGATGCCCTAGGAGGAAGCAGCCCCTAAGAAAGTAAAGATATCATAGTTCCTACTTTTTTAGAAGCCACATTATCAGAAAGCCAAGTTTCTTAATCTGTTTCTGTGGAAGGGCAGACACATATGGAAGACATTAGTATTGATTTTCAATGAATTCTAGAATATGTTGTAGGATTATTATAATTCAACTTAGCTCATTCCAAATATTACACACGTATACACACACAAGCAAAAGTTTCTGTAATAAATGACATTTAAATGGTTCACTTTAATGGTTTTGTGTGGGGAATACATTCTGGTGAGTTTTAAGCATCTCTTTGTCTGGTAATTAATATTGGGTGTACCTCGAATATTTGGTTACACAGAGAAGTTCACTAGCTGCAGACACGCATTTCTCAAGTGGCCTTGACATAGATCGTGGAAGTGTATGTTGCTGGACCTACCAGCAAATGGGAAAAGTGGCAGAGATACTCAAAGGCTGCGTGTCTTTCGGGCAAGTGACCCGATTCTCCTGATTCGTGTTCTCCTCACTGTTGTGATGCTGTGAGACCTAGGTGAGAAGGAGAGGTGAAAGGTCATTACCAGTCTCATGGCAGTAGATCAGGGCAATCGCACATTGGCCGACTCAGCACAGTTCCTGCTGCAGCATGCTGCACCTTGCTGTGTGGACACCATGGCAAAGGGGGCGTGGAGTGCTCCTGTCCTGGTAGCCCTGAGACTGGGTGGATGAACCCGCGGACAGTGTTCTGTCTGGGCCTTGGACTTCTCTAGTTGTAAAAAGGATCAGGTGATCTCTGTGATCACACCCTTGCCCCTCTCCTCAGCAGAACTACCTAGACTGTAGTTCTTATCAAGGGTCAGGTGATCTGTGATTGTACCCCTCCAGCAAAACTGCATAGACTGTAGTCCTTATCTCAGACG
Source organism: Chionomys nivalis (assembly GCF_950005125.1). Taxonomy (NCBI): domain Eukaryota; kingdom Metazoa; phylum Chordata; class Mammalia; order Rodentia; family Cricetidae; genus Chionomys; species Chionomys nivalis. The sequence continues at coordinate 68,338,477 of NC_080090.1, forward strand.
CCTTTAAACGTAAAGGCATTTGTGTCCTACTACGAAATCTGGTTGTGAAGTAGAGCTGGGATGGAATGTTCTCTATGGCCGCATGGATGGTGAGAATCAGCAAGCTCCTGTAGGGAAGGCTTCCTGGTATCTGTAAACTGACTTACTGCAGCGTATGTGGCCTGTATAAGCTGATATCTGCTGCCATCTCCTGGTTGACTTTCATATAAGCGACTAAAAACAGAAAAGCAAAGAACCACGGTGCCTTTCCCAAGATTCAGTGCTTGGATCACACGGAGTCACTGACAGTCCCATCAGCCCATGGTCTGTAGGTGTGTGTGAGAGCAGATTCAAGAGACGCATGAGACACTGAGGACGAAGTAACTAAAGTTGATCAGTTTCCATATCTACTTCTGTCTTGAAAATGTTGATGCATGCTTGGTCCAGGGTCTAATGGTTCTGTTTCCTCTGGGGATGTGTTAACGCCTGCAGCTCTCGGAGTCCTCCTCTTCATGTTCCTCGATTCATTCCATGGACACGAATTCCTCAGGGGTGTCATCCTTAATCAACCCCCTGTCCTCCCCTCCAACCTGCAACAACAACCCGAAAGTCCACAAACGTTCCGTCTCCGTGACATCCATTACCTCCACAGTACTGCCTCCCGTTTACAATCAGCAGAACGAGGACACCTGCATTATCCGCATCAGTATAGAAGACAACAATGGCAACATGTACAAGAGCATCATGGTAAGGGGTCATCCTGTCTGGGAGGGTCTCCATGGGAAGAGCCCATGCCTGTGTATCTGTCACCTGTGCAGATTGGTACCCTTGAATACGCATGGTCTCTGTGTGCACCTAAAACCAACACGAAAGCAGCAGCATCCTCCTGGACATAGATTGATGGTACGCTTATCTAATGGTGCAGGTGTGGGGTATAGTTCTGACATGTTAAGAATTATTTAAGCCTATCCATGCAGGTTGGTGTCCCATTTCATGGTGGTTGATGTGGTGACTGTCTGACAGCGCCCGGGGAGGATGCCCCTGCTTCGCATGCCTTCTTGGAACTCTTCCAGTGTTTAGATTGATGAGCAAATTGACATGTCTTTTCAGTAGTGTGGTCCTTGGTGACGGAGCTTTCCCCTTTAGTCATTTGACTCCAGCCTAGCTCCTAAAGAGGATGGTGATGGTGGAAGTAGTTTGGGTCAGCCAGAAGCTACACATAATAGATGACTAGAACTGGATCTTATGTGCTTCTTACAAAACCTGCATCCAACTAGGGAAATGTCAAAGCTCGTGTTGATGATGGTCGCCTTTTGGAATACATACAAGGCCTCTCATGGTAATAACCTTGACTGTGTGGTCTTGTGTTAGATGACTAAATTCCTTAGTTGATAGGGTCTATCATATACCCAAATAAGTAAATGATGAATTCTTTACTGCAGCAAAATCTACAATAAATCCCATTTCCACTTTCATTGTCATCATTTGCGTCCAAGCTGAGGCCTGGATGTGCCGTAAGTGGTGTGGAGTCATTGTCTTTTAATATCCCGTTAATCTGCTGACCCATTCGTTGAACACGGTGATTACTAAGCATGTGTTATTACTAGTTATTGCCCTAGGCTTGGAGAATAAAGAGATGACTAAGACTCATTGATCTTTGAAGAATATATACAGAGAGAGAGACAGAGAGAGAGAGAGAGAGAGAGAGAGAGAGAGAGAGAGAGAGAACACTAAATGTTCTAACAGAAGCCAGACCAGATTGAAAATGGTCTTGCAGCCTCCGCAGGGGACTTTGTGTTAATTCTACAGACAATAAGGCCTCCCTCCCTGGAGGGATCATGTTAAGAAACTATCAGATTTGTTCACTAGAAGAGTAACTGGCCTTGTGGAAGTGGGGGTAGGAGGGGCACTGTGGGTGGGAAGCAAGCTAGGAAGCTGCTCCCATCTCTCCTGCATGGCATGATAAGGGTATGAATAACAATCCCGTGGCTAGAGCTGTATGGGAGAAGTCTTATGAGGTATTATTGTAAAGAGCCATTCATCCCGTTATCAGCCTTTTGGTAACTGTTGTGGAGGGTACAGAAGAGGGAGGATTCTTAAGGAAGAGGGAGAATTTGGGGCCATCTGTCAGCCTGGTGGCCTGTGACCATCCAGTGAGATATGAACTGCTAGAGAAGAAAGTTTCAGGGTCTATAAATTGGAACATCCAGATGACACCGTTTAATAGATTGTCAGAAACACAGGGATGCAGGACCGGTATCGGAGTCCAGTAGCACATATCTTTCAGCCCCGAGGGGTGGAAATGAGTGTGGCATGAGACCTAGTTCAACTAGTAGAAGGGAGCCCAGGGCATCAGTAGTGGTTCTACTGTAACACATGCCAGCCAGAGAGCTGGGGGCCACCCACACAGCCACAGTTACACCGTGTGCCGTGCCCATGGCTCTGTGCTCTGCTGGTCAGGGAAAACAGTACATCCAGCAGACATCTTAGATCAAATGGGATGTCCTGGTGTTGGGGAGGCAGTAAACAGGAATCTCCAGGGTATTCCTACCTTGGGATAGGGCCTGGATGCGGGAGCACAGCCCCCTTTGCTGTCCCTTCCTGGGTCCCTTATGATTCCCAGGATGAAGACTGGAGCCCTCTCCACTGGTAATACTGATTGTAACAATTAGTTCTCTCTAGCTTTTGTCATACAAAGTACTAAATGCCCAAGGAAAGCCCTTGGTCCTGCCCTTGTTTTGTAGGCTGGCTTTCTCCCTAAATAGATTTCTAAACCAGAATCTACCTCCTCTTCCTATCATTTACCCTACTTCCTCCTTTAGCTCACACTACTAATCTACTGCTTGGTGATAATTTCCTTTATATTATCAAAAATATTTATTTTCCTCCCTTAAAATTTTGTGTGCACCAATTCTTTCTTGTAAGTACATAAGCCAGGTGTTTTGTAATAGGCAAATCAACATGGCCCTTATTGCTGTTTACTGAATCACAGCAGCTGCTGCCTGTGCTCCAGGGCACTTAGGCCCTGGAGAAAATCAGATATGTGTGTGTGCATGCACACACGCACATGTGTGCCAAATCCTAGCTAGCGGGTGTTCTCACCTCCTGGTGAGAGCAGCTTTCCTTTTCAAATATGCACAATCCGAGTCTTCATTCACTTCTTTAGCCTTCAAAGAAATCACTCAAGGGATGGCATGTCGATGGCCTCTTAGATGTCACCTGAGCTCATGGTCACCACCAACTAGTGGGCAGAGATAAAGAAAAGATCAAACTGGGGACGAACAGAACCTTTATGCTTTAATTCGGAGCTTATTTTATTGAAATATGGTTAGGATACAGTTCAAATCTTAGTGTTCAGTTCTTTGAGTTTTAAAATCTCTGTATGTATCTGTCTGTCCAACATCAGAAATCGAATGGAGGCTGTTTCCAGCCACACCAAGACTCCCTACAGTACTTCCAATCAGTCCCTTTAACCTAGTCTTCTAATGACACAGATGCAGGGGTCATGTTCTCTTGTACTCAACACGTTTGTGGGATTCTCTCCATTGCTGCAGCTGTCAGTTCTCCGTCAGGTCTTTAGTGGCTCAGCAGCCAAGAGGCCACCATTTTGTTACCCATTCTCCTGTAGTATTAATGAAGATTCTGCTTGATTCAAATTTTGGGATGTTGTGGACGAATCTGCTATGAATATTGTGCACAAGTCCCTTTGTGTACATAGGTTTTCATTTCTATTAGCAAATGGTTTGCTGGGTCATAGAGTCTCATATGCGCCCCCCCCCCCCCATGGGCAGAATCGCAGCCATTTCTTTCTGTTGGTTGTCAACTATTATCATTGCATCAGCTCAACTCATGAAGATCACATTGGCCCAGGACTCATAATGCCTTACATTTTTCATCGTTCTTATATATTCTTTTATTGGAAACTCTAGTCATGTGGGGTGATAGGCAATGTGAGTTTTCCCCATGTCAGTAGAGAGCTCTGTGACTGCCTGCCTGCCATCCTTTGACTACTCAGTTGGAAGTAGTACTAACTAACACTCAGGAGTCCTGGCTCTCTGTCCCATTCTAATGCCAACTACTCCATCCTTCCTAGAGAAGTATGTGCCACACAAGACAGCAAATGTAAGAGCTTGGGAGCTTAGGAAACATGAGCTAAGCATGTCACTGATGACTTCATTGCCTTTGCAGCTGACAAGCCAAGATAAGACTCCTGCTGTGATCCAGAGAGCGATGATGAAGCACAATCTGGACTCAGACCCAGCTGAGGAATACGAGCTGGTCCAGGTCATCTCAGAGGACAAAGGTGGGCATGTTCTCCTCTGTGCGGCAGGTGGCAGCAGTGTGCACATTTTGCTCTCAGCTGCTGACAGCAGAAAGGGCATGTAATGTGTTTCAGTTTCTTTTCATTGGAACCTAGTGGCATGTGTGTATGTGTGTGTGTGCATGTGTGCACACACGTGTGTGTGCCTAGTGTATGCAAAGGTGTGTGTGTGTGTAGTGTATGCACAGGTGTGTGTATGGTACATGCACAGGTATGTGTGTGGTATATGTACAAGTGTGTGTGTGTATTTTTGTGTGTGGTGTATGCACAGGTATGTGTGCTATAGCCACGTGTGTGTGTATGTGTGTGTGTAGTGTGTGCACAGGTATGTGTGGAATATGCATAGCTGTGTGTGTCTAGTGTATGCACAGCTGTGTGTGTATGTGTGTGTGTAGTGTGTGCACAGGTATGTGTGCTATAGCCATGTGTGTGTATGTGTGTGTGTAGTGTGTGCACAGGTATGTGTGGTATATGCATAGGTGTGTGTGTGGTGTATTCACAGCTGTGTGTGTGTGTGTGTGGTGCATGCACAGGTATGTGTGTCCTTATCCAGAGCAGTACAATGGGTGGTCTGTACTCACCAAGCCCGGAGCAAGACTGGTGGCCAGCAAGCCCAGGCAATCCCCCATCTCCTCCCTGACAGGGCATGCCTACAGGCACACAGCTTTTTATGTGGGTGCTAGATCCAAACTCAGATTCTCAGGCTCGCACATCAGGAGTTTTCAGAGCCCTCTCGTGCCCCTGGTGGTGCATCTCAACTACCCAGGGTGACCAGCTGCACACCACCCTACTGTAGCATCCAGTGTCTCCAGCTGCTCCCAACTCTCAGGCCCCCTTTCCATAGAATTCCTCTTACCCATAGTTTGTGTTCCCCACGAGAAGTGCATTTTCATGGGCAGTTCCTGCGTGTCAGGAGTGGGTGTTCCCCACAAGAAGTGCGATTTCTTGGGCAGTCTCTGCGTGTCAGGAGTGGGAAGCAGCAGGTGGACACACACTTTATTTAGTAGACACTGTGGTTCTCAGTCCTGCGTGACTCAGAAGGACTCAAGGCAGAATTTCTCACCTGTTTCGCTTCAGTGTTTAAGAAAGTTGTGTGTGTATGGGGGGATATTTTTGTTTGTTTTGTTTTAAATTGATGACAGATCTTTGGTAACCGAAGAACAATGAAATGCACCTGTGAGGCCAAGAACTCATTATTTTAAAAAATGCTTTCCAAAGGTCTCTCTGGGTAAACAGTGTATCTTATCTATTTGCTCATCTGAGTTGGGGGTGGGCTTTGGGAGAGAGGTGGGCAGGTGAATAACTTCTCTGTCACACTGCGGAGGCCTGCTCAGTCAGAATAAGACTACTCTGAGAACGGAAGTGACAGCACCCATTGTTGGCCGGCACTAGCCCTGCCTGCCTGCAGACCCACACTAATGTCTCATCCTAGTGGGGGGTGCTGCTTAGCGATAGGGAGCACTCTCCTCCCTGGAAATCAAGGGGAATCTTGTCATTGGGGGTGTGGAGGGAAACCACAGCTATTTGGCCAACGGATCTCCAGAGTTCTGTCTTTGGTTGGAGAAGAGTAGCGAAGGTTCAAACAGTGCCTTTCCCAGACATTAAAAGCTGCAGTGTCTGCAGCAGTCCTGTCCCAGCTGCCTGTTGGAGGTTTTCAGTCGTCTGCCTTTGCCTGAGTTTGTAGAATAAAACTTTTGCAATTATAATTTGTGGGGAGTGTGCAGGTGCACGCAGAGCCGGAAGTCAACACTGGATATCATTCAGTGGGCACTGTTGACTGCGCTCTTACTAGCGTGGGGCACACCACGTAGGTTAGGCTGGCTTACCAGCAACCCCCAGGAACCCATTCCCATGTCTCTGCTTTCTCAGTGAGAATTGCTAGTGTGTGTCCATACCTAGCACACACACATATACATGTACACACGCATACACATGCATGCACACACGCATGCATACATGCACACACGCACGCACACACGTCTGTGCATTATGTACATGCAGTATCTGCAGAGGCTGGAAGAGGGAATCTGATTCCTTGGAACTAGAGTTACAGATGCTTGTGGGTGCTGGGAATTGAACCCAGGTCCTCTAGAAGAGCATCCAGTGCTCTTTTAACCCTAAGCCATCTCTCCAGCTCCAAATCCAGCTTTTTTTCTTTCTTTCTTCCTTTCTTTTCTTTCTTTTTTTCTTTTTCTTTTTCTTTTTCTTTTTGTATAGGTTCTTGGAACTGAACTCAGGTCCTTGTCCCCATAAAGCAATTACTTTCAGGTGGAGCCATCTCCACACCTTCAGTTATAACACTGAAATGCAGTTGCAGTGAAACCATAAATCCAAAAGTGTCCTGTTGAGTTGTAACCTGTGGTCCACAGAGTAATACAAAGGGAGCCTAGGGTCTGAAGATGCAGTGGCCCAAAGAGTGAAACCCAGGCCTAACTGTGCCCACCAGCTGAGTGGTCTCAACAAATGCCTGACCTTGCCAGCCATGGCTCTTTGTCACTCAACCTGGAGACAAAAGCCCTCTCTGGTTCTTCATACACCATAGAGCAATTAGGAGATAAATAACGTACTGGAGAGAGTTTTGTCGAAATGCCAAGTGCTCTATAAATGGGACTAGTTTTATTGTGACCCCCAAAATAGGTGAGTGTGAGTGAGAAGACTCTTGGGGGTACCAGAGTACATGGAGTGTCAGCAGAGGAGACCCTGATCATCTTGGGCTCACTGTGGGGTCCCAGTGTGAAGAAGTCAATGGAAGGAAGCGCACTTTGTGTGGTCTGTATCGGGAAAGCCCTGCCGCTTTCTTCCCTGACCTCGCTGCCATAAGTCCCGATATTCCCACATTTGCCCGTTTTATTCTGTGCCTTTAAAAACAGAATAAACAACTTTGCTTTGTCACAGTTCCACTGGCAACCACCCTTGTTTGTAAACTGCAAGTGTTCTGTTGGCCATCATCGAAGTTGAATATAGCTTAAAAGTTAGTGGCATGCACTGCCTTCTGTAGGTGCTGTTTAGTGTTGAAAGGCAAACTCCAGACAGAACTCAAAAAGAATACCTAATGAGTTTGACTTGGAATTATGTCAAAAATATTTTCATTTAATCCAAGGAAAGATGTCTGGAAAACTGCTTTAAGTCTTGTTCATATCAGGACTCCTGCAGACGGCGGAGGCCCACGTGTGTGCTCGGATAGCAGGAGGCTGGCAGGAGTTGGGAAACTCGGGTTCTTGTTCCAGCTGTGTTGCCCTGGGACCATCTTGGTGCCCCTACCCCCATGCTCACCTCAAGCTTTAACATTTTTTATTTGAACAGTCAGTTCACAGGGGGATTTCTGATGCTTTATTTGCGCTCAGTTTCAGATAGGGGTTAAGTTTTGGGGGCCGGTCATGAGGAAGTGTTCACATTGCCAGGCCTTGTGTCTGGGCAAGACTGACTTCTGCCAATCAATGATGGCTGCCCACACAAACTGACCGGCTGCTGTCTGCTTGTCTCCTCTAGAACTGGTGATCCCAGACTCTGCAAATGTCTTTTATGCCATGAACAGCCAAGTGAACTTTGATTTCATTTTACGCAAAAAGAACTCAGTGGAGGAGCAGGTGAAGCTACGCAGTCGGACCAGCTTGACATTGCCCAGGACAGCTAAGCGGGGCTGTTGGAGTAACAGACATAGCAAGATCACCCTCTGAAAGGGACAGCACGTCCCTACTCGCCAAAGGCAGAGTGGGGCTACGAACGGCTGTGGTGACTACAGCCAGCCCCCAGCGTTGGGGATCATTGATGACGCCAACAGATATTTATTGAGTTCAGATGTGCACAAAGCACTATGTGGGGAGAGTGGAAGTGAATTTGACATTGAAAGGATGAATGATTCACTGATGCTCTTGGACCTGGAAGTGAAATACAAAATGGTCCACATTTGAAGATATATATATATATATATATATATATATATATATATATATCCACATGCATACACACATATCTAGTGTGTGTATATAAGAGGAACTTTGCAGGATATTCTGGGTTATGAAAAAAACAATTTGCACAATGGCCTGGGAAGTTGAGGTCACTTTTTACAGGGAAATAGAAGGGACTGAGAACCTAGTCTCATACCTTCTAAATAAATAAAATCAGATCTACCATACAGAGTGTTCTTCATGCCAGTATTAGAAGTCCAAACTCTATTTTTGTAAAGGGAGAGGATTACTTTTTCAATCACGTGCCATCCAATGAACAAAACAAGCCGCAGAGGTTGGAGTGGCCACGGGCTGCATGAAAGACCCCGCGGGAAGGTTTGGATGAGTCAGTGGTCTCTGCCCTCTGCCTGCATTCACCAGAGCTTCAGAGGCCTGCGTGCCTTGCTGGTCCCCATCACAATGCCTCTGGAGTCAACACAAGCTTGTTTCGATTTCTGGAAACCCTGTTATTTGTGTGCTCTCCTAAAGAACATGCCACAGTCATTATTGCACAAGTAGCCGTGTCCACAGCCTATCAGCCAGAGAAGAAAGTGGCAGGAGAACGGTGACTCGTCTGGACTCTCCTGTCTTGGAGTGCTGCGACTTCATTGCCTTTCTGATTGCCTTTTGCATGTAAAAGTGTCCGTCTGGAGTCTTTTGCCATTTGGAGCCTTGTACCTCTATCTTATGTGCAATTTGTTCCTCAGGTGTAGACATTTCTACTGCGATTGACTACATTTGATCATTTCAAGCCTGTGAAAGATTTTGGAGCAGCCACCTCCTGTAATAACCCCTCAGAAAGTGTTCTCTGCGCACAACAGTGTCTGGTTTCCTTCTTTACTTTTGTAGCATCCCTTTGCCTAGTCACAGGGA